>NC_134951.1:104048060-104348841 GCF_965638725.1 Aptenodytes patagonicus
GGCATGTTTTCCTCTGAGTCAGCCCTCAATCACACCTCCAGAAAGTTTGGAGGGATTGCTGATCGCCCCGTCTTTCAACCAGCGCTGACTCAAAGCCTGACCGCCTCTGACCACGGGGACCAGGACCTGAGTCACCGCCGATGCTGCTGGGCGCCCTTCTCCGTGTCTGCGTCCCCGGTGCCAGCGAGGGGGTGAGGCTCTGGCCCGCTGCTGGATTAAGACATTTTCCTGTGTGAACAGCGATGGCAATGCTGGTACCCTGGCAAAAGCTCTGATTCACCCGCTGTGGTTTTGGTTGTGGAAAGTTTTAGATCAAGCTGTAAAATACAGTTCAGTGATCACTGTATTTGTCTGTAGTGCCTTCAACTGCCCTTTCAAGAGAGTAAGGCTGTGCATTCTTCACCTATCCCAGATTATTATTATTATTATTATTATTATTATTATTATTATTATTATGCAGTGTTGAACTGGCTTTTAAATAAACAATTGCCAGACAAGAATTTCCGTCTATTATTTTGCTACATCCTTCAAGTTTCCTTGGTATTAGCAGAGGCAAAGGTTTTGGCCAAAGTTGAAAGAAATCATGTGAGATTGTTACCACTGAGTTTTGGTATCTTGAAATAATTCCTCTCCTTTTACTTGTGGTAAAAGTACATGCTTGCATATGTTTCAGAAATAGAATTAGAGAAATCATCTAGACTTACAGATTTATCCCAAGCAAGAATCTAAATATTTCACATTTGTGATTGCAGTTTTGATGTTCTGCAGTTATAACACTTCAGAGAATAGATCTTTACCAAGATTTAAACAATGACATAAGATGTGCTTGGAAAAAATCGAACAAGCAAAAAAGGATCTGCTTTGTGTATATGTGGCACAAATACATACTTTGGCAAGGAGCTTCTGAGCTACTTCATTTTGATAAAGATGATAGCAATAAGTTAGAAATATGGGCTGGGCCATATTTCAAATGGTAAGACCTAAGGTGGAGTAAACTGACTGTGCTTGAATCCAGGATTTTACTTAATATCTTAACATTTGAAAAATTATATACATAATTTCTTTATTTCTGGTGGAACCAACGTTGTTTTCTTATTTATACCTGTTGTTTCTTTAACCTTCCTCTATTACATGAGACATAAGAAAGACATGGTTTGTAGAGAGGGAAAAGTAAACGAGATATTCAGAAGATGTTCAGTGCACACAAGACCAGAGTTTATTTGTTTCGTCCTGTAACAGCACCAAGTCTAATAAAACGTATTGCTTCTGCTTACAGGCCTTGCTTCAACTGCTGCATAATTGCTGCTCTCTAAATACCACATTCTGTGCCCTGTTAACGTCATGGCCATTTGAGGCTGTAATCGTTAAAAATGGAGCTAAGCTATCTCAAAAGTAGGAAAAATACATACAGTTGTCAGATCACACAGTTTTTTTCAGGCTGGTCTTGGCATATGCATGTGTTTTTGAAGTACTTAATGCCAGACGTGCAGATAAATCTGAATTTTGTCAAGGTGCCAGGGAAGAATCAGGAAGGCACGATGCTGAAATCAATACCACCCAGGAAGAGATGGAGTTTCCCATCTTACAGATATCTACTGAGGCACGGCGCCTTCTCCACCCTGCACATCTCTGCATGGGTGCACAAGTCACCTCCTGCTGAGGACAATCAACCCAAGGAATAGTCCTGGAGGAGAAAAATGAATTCATCATTAGTCTACAAGTGCTAAGATCGTGGGGTTTGGTGCCCTGATGGTTAAAAGTAAGTCAGGCTCAGATCTACCCGTTTACGTTTCATTATTAGCCTGGATCAGAAGCAGGTTTCCTGCAAACTTGGGCTGCAAGGGCCATTCCACCTTGCTCAGCCTCTTTGATCAACCTGGTGTTATCCACCTCCTGCAGATGTTATCCTGTATGTTAATCCCCCCTTCACCCTTACTGCAGTGGTGCTGTCAGCTCGGTCACCGCTCACCCGAGGTTTCTCTCTGCCTCCCTGGAGGGGACAGCACTGATCTGGGACAGAAACCAAGGTTCAGACCCAGACTTAGGCAGTGTCAATGTGTTTTTCCTCCCTGATCATGCCTGCAGCAAGTACAGGCTTGTATGCTGGATGCAGAGCGCAGTGGTGGGACAAGGCCAGTGTATGCTGGGCTTCAGTGGGGAGGGAATCCCCAGGGAAAAGGGCTGTGATGGGAACCCAGAGAGTCACTGGTGCTGCAGCATGGGGGAGGTTTCTGGGGAGGTCAGCAGGTGGGCAATAGCTCTCTAGTGCCTTGGGCAGGATTGTGGAGGGGCAGCGGTGGCAGAAAGCGAGCAAGTAACACAACCTCTAAAAAAGATTTTTTAATAAAAGGAGAAGCTAAGGAAAAGTGTAAGATGGCTGAGACAAAGGCCTGCAAAAAAGATGAAGTGGTGTATTCAAGAGTTGGGGCAGAGAAATGATCAGCCATACAGTGTTTTGATCAATGTACTCCTTGAGGTAGAAACTGGAGGAGGAGGAGGTGGTGTTGGCTCATAAGCTGTTTCCCTTGAAGCGGTGAAGGGGTAAAGTACACAGCTGACCATATGGGGCCAGAAGAAAGCCCTGATGTGAAAGAGTTGTGGAGAGACCCCAACCAATGAGGGAAAACTCTCCTCGTAAGAGTCAGCACTTCATCGCCCACTAGGCAGGAAGGTCCTCTGTGGAGTCCCTGAAGACCATCAGGGCAACCCACAGAAAATCTGTACATAAAACAAGACATTTGACCTAAGTTATGTGCTCAGACTCTTCCTTTCTTTGAAAGGGAAATTCAGGACAAATCCACCCCAGGGAGTATGTTTTCAGAGAGGGAAAGCTGAGGCAGCAGCTATACCTTTAGCAAAGATCAGTTGCACCCATATTACCATGGGTGTGTACACCAAAACCGATCAGCCTCTTTACAGATAATTTCCAGATTACCCACATGTACTTCATGCATCTGGGGCCATGATGGATCTGTACTTACGCTTCCGGCAAATGTACACATCCGTGCTGTATAATTACTAAGTGAAACTGATGACCCAGCCGTCTGACTGAATGAAACACTTGGGTGTTGAATGAGACATAGCTGCAGTGCTGCTAGGTTGGTACACCAGTCTGAAAATTGGCTTAATGTTGTGTTGGGGGTTGTGAACTGGAGCTTGCATAACTGTGGAAGGTGATGACTGCTAATCCCCAGCTTCCCTCTTCTTGAGGACTCGAGAGAAAAGTCTTTGAACAGTCCCTCAAGGTTTTATTTTCTTAGACCTTTGGAGGACAGTGTGTGCTGCTATCCTTCTCTCTTTCCAGAGAGGAAATCCACTTGATACTGGCCATAACTGCAGCTACAAATCTACTTCATAAACCTGCTGTCACTAGACAGGGCTTTTTTAAAAGTAGCAGTAATCAATTTTCTGAGTGTTTAAGCTTGAGAGATTTTTGTGGTCAATGTGATCTTATGGGAGCTGATGTTTCCCACATGTTATTACTGGAATGCTGCAGCTGCGTTTTTAACTGTTAGTGGGCTGGAAGCACTTTTTTTTCCTGTTCCTCCCTGCATGGCTTTCACATGGGACTTGATAACCAAGGTGCTGCAGAGACCTCTGCTTAAAGATCCAGCAGAGCTCTTGAGCTCAGTGCTTAAGTGCTTCGTTGGATTAAGATAATGTCTAATAACCCCTTGGAGAATCATATCTTAGCTGCCCAAAGTTTCTCAGATAATAAACAGCAATTCAAGAAAGTGAAGATTTCCACTCAGCATCTGCCTTTTAACAAGAATTTGGAAGGTTGCTATGCACCAATGTATTCATGCATCCTGAAAATACCACAGGCTGGGGGGTCAGAACATAGACAACTGTACCATAAATGCACTAGTCATTAGTCACTCAATGTTATCCGTTTATTTTTCTTTTTCCTAAAAGCTGTAGTCTTCCAGTTGGGCAGCGGAGGTAGTACCATGACAGTTAGGCAAAGACAAGTCACCTACTGGAAAAGCAGCATCTTGCCAAAGCGAACAGGTCTTGGATCTCTCTGAGTTTACAGCTCACCAAACCAAAAGTGCTGGTGTTTCTTTGTGTAAAAATGAATGCAACTTTCTCTCCATTCTTGGTACCTGGGACGGAGCCTCGGGAAGAGCAGGCTCCATTTGTAACACATTTCTCTAAGGGAATGCGCTTGGTCTTGCTTTTGATAAGTTTCAAGTCATTACAGATCTACAGAAACTGGATGATTCCTTACCAAACCAGGAGACATTCTTATAATTTAATTGCATCTTGAACTCTTCCTTAGAAACCTGAAGCAGGAATAGAAAAGTGATATGAAATGTCATAGAAAGGCTTGTAATTTAAAACAAAGACAAGCACTCTCTTGTACCAGCTCCTCTTACAGCTCCTTCCCCTGTAGCAACACTAGTGTCCTAGAATTATTTCTCCCATTTTTTGGTTAGCAAAAAAGACAACCTTGTTTGAAGGGCTATTCATTTAGGACTTGTCAACAAATCATATATTTAGAAAGTGAGCTTGAATTTAATTAAAGCAGTGAATTCCAAAATGAATTAATTAAATTGAATTAAACTGCCCTGTGGACAGTGTTAAACACATCACTGTCTCTGCCAGTGCTTATTCCCTTTGGAAGCGTAAAGGTATCTATATGGGAGTTCAATTTAGCTTAACCCATCGACTTTAAAGACTAAAAAGGATTAACTTTCCTGGGTGTCCTCATTTGTAGAAGCACACTGCCCTCTCAGAGGTTAGCCTGAACTTAAATAACGTTGGGACATTTCTCTTGTAGTGACTGTTGGGCTAATTGGGCTGATACTCTGCTTCACTCTGAAGTTGGTGAGATTTTTTCCCCCTTAATAACACTACTGTAGAAGGAGGGAGGAAGGGAGAGATTCGAAGCAGGTTTAATTGGGGTGCACAGCGTACCGGCTGGCAGGCGATGCCGGTCGGTGCGGTGCCCCTCCGGGCACCCCCACCAGCCGCCTCGAGGAAAGAGGGCAGAGTGGGCATCTCCTCCTTGAGACCTTACAGACAAAAAAGTGGATGAGGAGATGGCGCTGTGTACAGCTCTTTCACCTTTTTATGAAGAACCTTCCCCCAGTATTGTGGCTTAGCTGTTCCCCCCCCCCCCCCCTTTTTTTTTTAAGCCCCCCTTTTGAAGGCTTTTTAGCCTTCCTGTAATATGCGTTTTGCTTGTACTTTCAGATAATCCTTGTTCTAACCACTGATATGGGGAAAATAAGGCCAATTGTAATGGTTCAGGAGTAGAAAGGGAACAGGAGTTATTCCTAGGGAAGGATTTGCTGCAGAAGCATGCTTCAGGGGGGAATTTGACACGAGCAAGGGAGAAAGGGAGCAGATTTTAACCCTTGTATACAGAAAGTCTCATTCAAACAGATTTATTTTTTCCTTCCTTGTTGTGTACTATCTTCACCTGAAGAAGACTCCTCTGTTGTGGGACAGCTCTTACACCGTTCAGGTCCTGCCCAGCCACTTCCAACAGGGAGAAAGCCTGTTCTGCAGTTATGTATAAATATTGCAAAATGTGAGCATTGCTGGGATTTTTTTGTATGTGCAAAGCGTAAGGTTGAAAGCTATTCTACCTGCCTGTGGTAGAGTTCAGGGTGGGGAGGAGCATGCAGATTCCCTGAGCAGCCCGGGAAGCACGGAGGTTAAGCGTTAAATGCCACTTCAGCCTTCCAAAAACGAGTTTCAGTAATCTGTGAGACATCACGGAAGAATGAAAGGGAGTTTCAAAATAGCCTTACTTTAAATAAAAAACATACTTTGGCAATGCTACGTGAAATGAAAACTGACGTGCTTGACCACTGTATTGACATGTTCATCAAACCACTCGACAGACTGCAAATATCCGTGCAGATTCAGTGCCAAAAGCCAGAGCAGCCAACCAGATGTGGAGCAGACTGCGGCTGAGCCTGTCTGCTCCCCCAACAGGGACGGAGAGAAGCTGCTTGTTGGGGCTGCGATCCATCAGGACCACCCTGGACATCCCCAGCAGCAGAGACACCAGCATCCCTTCTCCTTGTGAGATGTTTCGGGGGTGAGGTTTTCTCTTGTTGGGGACTTGGCTGATGGAAAGGCCACTAGGGAGAGTGTTGAAGTGGGAGCACAAGGAATTTTAGGACGGGGAGTGGCGCTACAAAATATCAGTTCTCTGCAAGTATTTAATGTCATACAAAAGCGTGAAGCTGAGCATGTGTTTGCTGGACGCAAGTGTTCCAGCACATTCCTCGATCAGATGTCTATACCTCAGGGAACTGGGCTCCTACTGAGATTTTGCACGATACCAATTCGAAATAGACTTCTATAAGAGCCACTTCAGACTTGTTTTAGCTGATGAGTATTTGTGCCAATAAACTTGCTTGCTAAGATACTGCCAGGAAGCAATAGCTAGTCCAGTCCTGAGCAGCCTAAAAATCTGCTACGTATATATTTATACAATGTCTGCGTGCAGGTGCCAAGACATAGCTCAGGGCTCACAAGTTCCACCAGCACAGGAATAATAGACATGATTACTGTAAACACACTGCAAGCAAACATGCTTAAAAATCTTCAGAGAAACATTACAAAGGCCCCATTCTTCACAAAGTTTTCTGAATGTAGCAGATGTTGGGGACTAAGCACCGCGATGCAGATCGCCAGGTATCCAAGACCCACAGTGAATGTGCTATTAATCACTGGCTGCACTTGTTCAGCTCTGAGTAATGATGAAGTGCTACAAGAAATACTTCAATCACCCAGTTACAGTAAAATAGAGGCTAACGTCAGAACAAAGGGACTGTCAAGAAGTAATAATTTCTTGAGAACATAGTGATATAGCCTGCTTAATTCTTGGGCAGCTAATGGCGTGTAACAATGTCGTCTAGCTCTGTGAACAGTGCGTGTCCCGAGCCAGAGCTCTGGGGAAGCTGCACCGTCAGCTGAGCAGTCAGACCCCTCTACCTACCCCCTTTCTTAAAACCCACAAATCCTTCAATCCCGTTTGTCCGAGAGTTGAACTGTGGTAGTTCTGTGACTTTCTTTGTAAATCACCTAAGAGAAAATAGGATGGGTTTGGAAAGTAAAGGGAATGCGAACAGGCCGAGGAGAAAGGGAAAAAAAACCTCAAAGTGCCGATCCTGAGGGAAAAAGCAACCATTTTGAGTAACAACGATTTTGTGATTGTTAAGAGAAGCGTAATTAGTGTTCTGTAAATATTAGTAGGCACTGAAATAAGACTCCGGTGCTGAAACACACAGTCATATGAACATATTGTGTTTAATGAATCAGAAATACCTGTCTTACCAAACACTTAAGGAGAGGGAAGTTTGACCCAAACAGTAAAAACTAAGTTGGAGAATTGCTATTTGTGAACTGAAGACTCACTCCTGAGCCACTGAAGAGCGGCACAGCGGACTGTGACACATGGTTTTATAGCTAGAGAAATGGAGTGAGATTCAAGTTTGACTTCAGAATGCCGTACTGCTCTCATCAGCTCCCTGTGCGATGCTGAGTAAGATATGTGCTCTCCTTATGTCTCGCTGTCTCACCTTTCTTGTCTGCTTACACTGAAAACTCTTCTGTGTGATCGGTATCTTTCCATGTAGTTTACATTAACCTCTTCCTTAACTTTATTTAGCTGCTGCTTGGAATAATTTGGTTTTGATTACTCTTAAAGTTGCATAATAACAGAAAATATCCCAATGGAAACAAAAGGAGAGAGCTTTCTGGGCCACAGCTGCTGTTCTGCTTCGACCCTTTTCCAAGCACAGAAGTGCTTTGCCCCATCTCAGACCAAAAGCAACCTTGCGCACATTAGCTGCACACTCCCATCATAAAACGAGATTTACTCATCCTGTAGGCAGCAAGCCAAATCAAGAGCCAGCACAGGGACAGCGATACTAATACATTTAATTGTAAACATAATGTTGTTCAGCGATGGGCCTCCACACTGACAGCCTGGGATGGAGCCGACCCGGAGCGCAGGAAGCTCCCACACATGCTGCATCCCCCTCCCCGCCACAGGTGACACATCGCTGCTTCTCCGGGACCGAAAAGCAAGTGTGGGCTCCCCGGAGGAGCTGGGTTTTACAGCTCACCCACTCGCAGAGCCACCTCGTCACCCCCAGGAAATGCTGTTCTGGGTAAATGAACCCCACCAGACTTTGAAGTCTGATTCTTGGTAATTCACGGAAGAATACAAGGTTGCCCCAGCTCTGCAGACGGTGTGTGGCTGACGTCCAGACGAAGGGAGCAAAAATCACTCTTTCAGAAAGCTGCGGGCTTTCTTCTTGCCCGTGAAATCACAGGCTCAGCCCAGCTATGAAGGAACCCAACGTAATGGGTGCATTTTCTTGCACTGTGTTATAAAGGGATAGCTGAGGGTGCAGATGTAATAGTGAAAAGAAGTGACGTCCTGCTGTACTGCGGTGCTCCTGCTGCACTGCTCTCTGCCAAAGAGCTCTCCTACACTATCACTGTTTGAAGGGTTATGGAAAAACATTTTAACGAGGAAATGCTACTCGCTCATACACAGTCTGCATGTGGAGGTGGGGGCTGACTTTTTAAAGTTAAAATGTGTTGCTCACCTCCCCATTTTCAGTGGGAGTTAGATGCCGGATAACATACTTTTTCTCTCTGCACCCAAAGTGTCTTATCTGCATCCTTTGCGTTTTAAAAAATCTGACCCTGGGCTCTAGTGTGCTATCTAGACTTACTGTGCAAAAGACAAAAATAGGACACAAGAGCTATTTCTGCCTTTTGCAAAGCAATTCTAGTATTTCTTAGCTTGAATCCTCAGTTCCCTTCTCTCCTTCCCTGCTCCTTCCCCCCGCACAGGATCCACACCGTTAACTCTGTGTTTTGCAACTGCATTTTTCTTCCTCTCAGATTATGCTTATCTGTTGTACCAAAAAAACCCTTTAACTGCTCTCCAGTCTTTCAGTCTCATCTCAGTGGGCATATTTGCATAAATGTTACTGCGGTGGTGCAGGAATCTTTACAAGGGAATTGGATTGCAGAGGCCAGGTGATTAGTTTCAACATTTATAAAAGATTTTGCATTTCCGTGCAAATATGTCAACTATATCGTTCACAAAGCAGAATTTTCAATATAGCAAACAGTTAAGCCAAGGAAAATCTGTCTTTAGAATTCTTTTTCGCCCTTTTGTATTGAAGGCATGCTGTATTAAAATAGATTAAAAATGAAAATACAGAGGTATGTACATTTGCATATACTAAATATGTATTGCATGGACTGCTCTAAGGTTCTTTCAAGTGAGTATAATACCATCTTTCAAAAAATTGCAACTAAAATGCAAAATGTCAAGTATTGATCATAAAAAGTATATTAAACATTATAACAAACTTGTCAGGAAAAATAATACAAAATAAAGACACCCCAGAGCTATAAAATTATAAGAAATACACTATTTCTACATTGCAAAATGAAAAATGTACTCTCCTTTTCTTCAGTTTTGTACCCTACTGTTCCCCCGTAAATTCTAAGTGGTAAAAGGTAGTGTCTGCAATGCCCATAATTCATTATGTCATCAGATAATTTCCAATAGGGAATATTCTAACACCTTCTTTGGTTGTCTTTTTCTGAGCACAGCATAATAAAGACCATGAGGCGAGCTGGTTTTATTGCAGATTAAAGTCACGCTTGGAGGTAGAGGAGGTAGAAGGCCCCTTCTTTTTTCCTGTTGAAACTTCCCTGGGGGAACCTCTTTCAAAAAAACTCAAGTAAAAGGAAAATGGAGTTCTTTATAGCACTTTTTAAAACAGAACGTTTTGTCATGAAATGACAATATTCAAATTTACATCCATTTTTAAAAAGCAAAACCAAAATGAAACATCTGTTTTGACTTAATGCCATTGAATTTTGGCATTTGGAAATTTAAAGATTTCAACTTTTGGATTCCCATGCTTTTTAGAAAAACAGGCCCCTCCTTTTCCTCCCCCCACCCTGAAACCTTAAATCTGGAAAATATTTAAAGCAGCATGTAAATATTCTCTTTTTCCCCTGCTTCCCTTCCACCCCCATTTTCCTGCTGTTTTCTAACCATTTCCAGTTGTCATGAAGATGTGCTGGTAAAACAGAATGGAAAAAAAATCATTATATACAATAAACCCAAAAGAACATACAGGTGTTTGGGCTTGTGTGTCTGTGAGAAAGATCTTCTCTCATCTTCATATGTCCTCTAGAGAAACAGACATTGAAATAGAATGCTTCAGGCCATGTGTTCATCTCTCTTGTGCGTGTTGGTCCAAATGCATCACTGGGCTGATTCTCTTTATAGCTAGAGCTGCACCGAGGAAGCATTACAGCTGTCTGAGGGGACTGTGTGGTATGGTAACTACATCTGTGGTATAGGAACCATCCACTTTAAATAGGAATAGCAATATTTCTCTTCCTTTGTAAAGTACTTTGGGGTTCATGGAGGAAAAAGAGCCGTAGAACATGATTACATGTTTGCTTTGCAACTACTGACACTCACAGTACAGACAGTTTTAGCACTTATAATAAGGTGCAAAGAAAGAATGAGTGAAAAAGGATGGTTTTTTGTAAGTAGGGCTGTTTCTGAAGAAGTCCTGTCACTGTTCCTCATACGCCCCTTCTTAACCTGTTGCCTTGCGTCTCAGAATAAGATGACTCCATTTGAAACTACGTGTTGGTTTGGGATGGCCCCAAGTCACCAGTCACCAGCAGTGGTCACCTGGAAAGTAACTGAGGCTCGAAATGTTCTACCTCCTCTCTCCTGGCTTGAATATGTTCACCCGAGTATTTTTTGCTTTCCCAAAAGGAAAGCACTGCTGGTTTTTGTAAAGGACATGGATGTGCGCGCAGGTACGAAGGCGTCAGCAGCCTTTGGGTGTTTCTGACACCATTGAATTACCCAGGCTGAGTGCATGGGGGCAGGAGCCAGAGCTGCTCTTCATGTCATGCCTATTTCTGAAACGGTCTGACAGGACTTCTAAAATAAGAGTTTGGTCAAAATGCATGACAGGAGTACAGTAAAAGGTAACTTTTTCCATGACCATCTCATTACATAAATGACTGATTACCGGTTTATGAGTAATTGCTTTTGATTTTTCTTAGTCCTCTGGTTATCTTCTTACTCTCTCTAACCCACGAAACCTCTTGCCAGTTGCCTATGCTGGTATCAGAGCTCAGAAGAGATGCTTTGTGCTGGATCTGGATGGACACTCACTCCCTGTCTCCCATTCTGCATTCCTAGAGAAGTCTGTTTTGAGTAACACTGAAGCTGGGAAGACTGGTAGGTCAATGGGAGTCACTGTGCCCTCTGGAGTACTGAAATTGCTGCCATGTGTCTTTTGGCCAAAGAAACTGCCAATGTCTTCTTCCAGGAGAGAGCTCACTCTTGTTAGCAGCAAAACAGTAAATGTAAATGAGTTGCATTAAACATTTCCTACTGAGCAAAGAGCTTGAAAAGTTAGTCTCTTACTTAGCTACCTGATCATTACCATGTGGGTCTTCGTACTATGTGTAACTAATTTTAGAACAGCAGAATCCCACGTGCCCCCCCTTGGAGGAGCATTTTAGTAGTCATACTCCTGGGCTCTTTGTTTGTCTTGAACTATACTCGGGTATATTCATCACACATTTTGCTTCAAATAAAAAAATATTCTTCTGCATTACATATTGTGTTAGTATTGAACTTTTCTTGACCAAGCTGACAGGACCAGGGGAGGATGGACAGAGATAGTACAGACTGTAGTTTTCCTTCCTCCAGTGGGATGGTTGGTTTTTGTTCGGTATAGCTGAGATAATCCTGACTTCGGCTCCAGCCTGTGCTAACAACCAACAGGCACAGAAGGACAATCCGATACCTAGTGACTGGTGGACTGCAGAGAGGCATTAATCATGTTTTCTTTCTTTTTCATGGGTCCACAGGGCTGATTGATAGCAAGGAAAATATGTGACGTGGCTTACTGTGATAGCCTAAGCTCCTTCCCAGTAGGTTCTGTTTGTTTACTTTACTATTATGTGGACTTCATGGTTAGTTTCCACTGGAGTGGTGTTTAGAAGTTAACTGGTTTTTATTCAAAGTAACTTTATTGTGCTGTGACAGCCATTCATAAGCTGTCTAAGATGGATTGGTATATTAATGGAAATCCTGTTCCAGGGAAGTTTGTGTTTTACAGTTCAATTCAATGAATCAAGCTTCAATCCACTATTGCATGAATATGCATAACGGTATGGGCTGCAAATGCACACAAAGGAAAACATCCACCCTAATGGCAATTGAGTACATAATACTGTGGAAATGGCCAGTTTTCTCTGCAAGTTAGTGGCAGGTAGTAGTGACTTCTATTGGCTGTAACTTTCCTTTGAAAAGTTAAAAAGCTGCCTGATGCTGGTTGACACCAGCATCTGGTGTCAACCAGCATCTAAAGCAAAAGTGTCAACCTACTTTGCCGTTTAATAGTTCTGAAATATAATTTTTTTCCAAAAATAGCAATTAGATTCAAACCATCTTTTGCCCTCTGTCCACTGGAGTCAGTGGCGTTCCAAAGAGAGAGACTGAGGTTGTGATTTTGCCCACAGTCATGATCTACTTTAAAATGCCACTTACTGCTCCTGGTGTGTCAGTAAAGGCTGCCGTTGAACTAGCTCTGTATTTGATAAGACTTGCTACAGTAGACAAGGACAAATTATTCCAGAAAGAGCGCTTAAAACATGCTCCTGGGGGTTTTATGGTTGCATGGTGTAACCCAGCCCTCGGCAAATCTGTTGTCCTACCAGTATTTTTCCAGTTGGCAATTCTGATATAGATTTGTTCCAGCTCTGAACAGAGGTGAACAAAGACTGGCAATATTATATTGCATGTATATCTTTAAATCTGAAAAGGTAATTCTGCTGGATTAATAGCCTGATGTAGAAAAAGGTAGAGCGTTTTTCTGTAATGTTCTAGCTGATGGTGAAACAAATGTGGTAGAACTACTCTGTGGAGATTAAAGTTTTTTTTAAAGCCCATTATAATTGACAGAAATTGCAAAAAATTGTTTCTAATCTTAGATTGCAAAATATGGAATTACGTATTTAGCACCTCCAAAATCTCGCTACAGCCAGATACACGCCATTTGTGGAAAGGCACAGACTGATGCATGGTACACGGGCCATGGTGTATGTGTTCAATTAACTGACAATTGTGTATACCAATCTTCACAGCATTTGAGTGTCTGCTTTGCAAAAGTCAGAAGCAGGTATTGAGGGTGTGGAGAGCCTGTACTTTCTATTCATAAGGCTTTTTAAGGTTGAGTGCTTGGAAATCTTGAAAAGCTGAGGCTTGGAATCTCAGGTATGCCTTTTTGTGCCACTGGTGAGTTTGAAAATACTAGCTCCCAGGCTGTGCGAGCAGCTGTTTTTTTTAAATATTTCCTCACTACAGATTAAAATTTGTGTGTGTATTAAAACTTTGTGAACTGACTTGTTTCTAACCAAATATTCAACCTACTTTTTGAAAAATAAAAATAAAACCCCATGGTGTAATTCTAGATAATTTTAGATAGTTTGTAAAGCTTGTAGCAAATAGCTGCTGAACCACTATTGCAATGAAGAGACTAAAAATTGAATTAGTATTAAAATAAAGTCAAAGTGATCAACAAGTTTACAGGAACCTGATGAATACCTTTGTTTCAATATACCAACTTTTAAGACATAACGTATCAAACTAGCATACATTCATAAGTTTGCTTTACTCTCATTATTCTCTTTGTGTCAGTGATAGAATGGAACTGCTCCTCGTGGTAAAATTAGGCAGTCCTACAGGGGCTTGTAGGAGCCTGTAGGATCAGAGTCTTAAATTTGAGGTGTTATATTTCGTTTCAGTGACAGCTGAGTGAATAAATTGTAACAACTTAGTTAATTTGCTTCAGTTGTAAGCAAGAACCTAGATATTTCACAGTTCTTGATTACTAATAGTTATAACTTTTGAAGGAGGTGGATGGTCTATAAAGAGGCACGAAGATTTGCAGCTGGTGGTGAGACCTTGGGGTGGAAACAGCAGTAACCACAACCGTGCTAGAAATGTGTTTAGAAATGTTCAGGTGTTTATTAATATTTCATAAATGCCTGGTACTGGGGTGTATCTGTTGTATTATCAATATTGATCCTGAATCTACAGTTCAGTGACCACTGGTTAACTACGCGCCATTAATAACTCTACCAGCCACTTCAATACTGATTTGGTTTAAACTGTGTGAGCTGACTAGTTTTTCCCTGTGATGTGATGCACTTGTTCCTGATCAGCAAATGGCATAGTACGGTTTGCACTTGACTGAAAAGGCAAAATTTTTGATCCTTTACCCTGCATAGTTGTGGTGGGTTGACCTTGGCTGGACAGCAGGTGCCACCAAGCTGCTCTATCACTCCCCTCCTCAGCAGGACAGGGGGAGGGAGAAAATAAGATGGAAAAAAAAAAAACCAAACAAAAAACTCGTGGGTCAAGATAAAGGCAGTTTAATAAAGCAAAAGCAAAGGCTGTGCGTGGAAGCAAAGAAAAACAAAAGATTTATTCTCTACTACCCGTCAGCAGGCGATGTCCAGCCACTTCGTGGCAAGCAGGGCTTCAGTACGCATAGTGGTTGCTCCGGAAGACAAATGTTGTAAATAACGAATGCCCCCGCTTCCTCCTCCTTTCTCTCAGCTTTTATTGCTGAGCAGACATCATACGGTGTGGAATATCCCTTTGGTCAGTTTGGGTCAGCTGTCCTGGCTATGTCCCCTCCCAAGATCTTGCCCACCCCCAGCCTACTGGTGAAGGGGGGAAATGTTGGAGAGACAGCCTTGATGCGAGCACTGCTCAGCAGTAGCCAACACACTGGTGTGTTATCAACACCTTTCTAGCTACCAGTACAAAGCACAGCACTATGAGGGCTGCTATGGGGAAAGTTAACTCCATCTCAGCCAGACCCAATAGAGTAGTACTTCTCATATCCATTTTAAATTCATTGTATGCAGTAATTACTTAAATTTATGATCAAAACCCAACCACTCTCAGATGAAAGAAAAAGGGAGAAGACACCAAAACTAACTTTCTCCACCTATGGCTCCATTTTCCACTACTCACAAGCGCAAAGTGCTCAGTAATAAACAGTGCAGCAGATAATCAAAATGAGAAACAAAACGAACACGATAGATTTTCTCAGGAATTAAAAAAATCCTCACAGATTATTAGTGAGATTTCACAAGTGAAAATTCACTTAAAATATCTGTGCACTAATTCTTTAAACCCCCTGTGAACTCATTATTGGTGCTGTCTAGAATATACAGCATACCAGAAAATAAAATTACTTTTGAAAGCAATTTGTGGAGTTTTGTGAATGTCAGTGATGAAGATCTCTGCTGTTCCTGCATTCATCTAAAAAATTTTGCATCAGCAACACTTGAATAGAAGCAACACAGGAAATTAATAAAACCCCATGAAAACTTTTTCAGGATATATTACTTAAGTTGTGAATCAGATGAGGAACTTGTCTAAACAGATTAATTTAAACAGTACATAGCTTGTACGAAGTCATTATGATGTACGCATACCTTACCACAGCCAAAGTGCTTTTGTTCTTTGAAAGGCTCTGTTAGAGGTAAAAATCTGTAGAGACAAGTTGGTAAGCAGCCCCTTCGCGCCCGGGGTATTGCAAACACCACTGACTGCTGTTACCGACCTTTGAGTGCCACACGTGTCCGCACTGGCCGGCGAAAGGCACAGCCTCTTCTCAAAACATCCCGTCTGAAAGGAGAAAGTGCTTGCTTGCTGCTTCTTTTGATGGAGATTTGGATGATTCAAACTCCAGACATTTGAAGAAAATAAAAATGTTTGAATGCCTTATGAATGAGTCACAACGCAATTTTGGATCTGTCTGTTGGCATGACAAAGTATCCATTGTAGAGAAAGGATTTCCTGATCTTGAAAATGCTACTGAATCATTGGCTTATAAGCGCAAACTTTTTGCAAAATCTCTGCCATTAAAAAATGTCTTTTTAAGCTTTCCGTTCGAGACATGGCTTGTTTTTCTGTCAAGCACTCTCAGGAGTATTTACTCTGCATTTTCACTGTTCTAAGTTCCTATTGTCAGACTGCTTGGAAAGGAGAAAGAAGCAACAACTAACTTTTCACAGAGGGCAGGCAGAAAGATTTGGAATTTGTTACCTGGAGACCATTACTCTAAGCCTCTTGAGCTTCTGACTTAAAACAGCCTGCATTTCTTTTCAAATAGGTCTTATTTTTATGATGGTCTACATTGCCTAGCTTAAAAAAAAAAAGGGAAAAAAATGTATAATGCTTACCTATTAACAAATGAAATGTGAAAGTAGTAAAAGAAAACAAAAGTAGTAAAAGAAAACAACAATAATGAAGTAAGCAGAGCAAAATTAATGAAATGTTGTTCATGTATTTTAGGATAAATGCAAAAAAGTCAGGGATCTTGATGTCCCTTCTCCTAAAATTGCCCAGAGGCTGCATAGTGTGTCATGCATTAATTTTGCGCTCTATTTTTACACTTAAGAACATCTGTGTATGCATGCATGCATTTTAATTCTAACATTCAGAAGTTTGGTATATTCAAAACATTAGCACTGGATAGTTTTAAAAATGTCATTCTTGTTGCCTGTTGTTCATTCTCCAGATAGGATATGGGAAAAACAAGAAAATAATTCTACTATGCTGGGAAACACTTTGCCAATATTTTTAGTTAGTAACAGGCTGGCCTGTCCTCTCCTGAGATACCTGAGATAGGTTTTCTGTTTGTCTTCTCCACCATAAAAATCACCGGTGTCTACTCAAATGAAAACTGCAGTATACCCCACCCCCTAGTTTTCTGCTTGAAAAGGCAGACAATGTGCAATGTTTGCATAACATTTTAAACATTAGCTGAACTTCATTTCTGTGAAGTGATTAGTTGAAACACACCCTGTCATCTGTTTTTTCTTGACACTTTTATGCTACTTAATAACACATTTGCATTTTTTACAAATTCTAACACCTGCCTTTATACATTCAACATGAAATAATTACTTGATTTACTTGTGACATAGGAAATCAGTCTTGTGGGGTCAAGACTTGGACTTCAGGGAAATCTGAGTTGCAAGGGCATTCATAGCTGTCAACAGAAATTTGCTACCTCATTGCAAGAGCTGAGACAGCTGAACATTGCTTCTTGAGTAAGAAAATACTGAGCAGTATGTGAACCTTAAAAGGTCATTACAGAAAGTCATGCTTACTACCTCTATACACGCTGTATCTAAGTGTTTCCTAGTCTGGACTGATTTCCAGATTCTAGACTATGGGAAAAATAGCTTTGAGAGATCCATGGCTCACTATGTATTTTTGGTTCAGGGAGTATCTTCATAGACTACCTTTTCAAATATATAGGAGGCAGAGATCAAGTCTGTCATATCAAAAAAGATATGTTTATTTTAACTCACACTTTTAGTTGTAAAAAAGTCTGTGCCACAAATGCAGAAATTTTAATAAGGACAATGTTGTCATTTCATAGAATCATAGAATCATAGAATCATTGAGGTTGGAAAAGACCTCTAAGATCATCGAGTCCAACCATCAACCCAACACCACCATGCCCACTAAACCATGTCCCTAAGCGCCTCATCAACACGTCTTTTAAATACCTCCAGGGATGGGGACTCCACCACCTCCCTGGGCAGCCTGGTCCAATGTTTCACCACTCTTTCAGTAAAGAAATTTTTCCTCACGTCCAATCTAAACCTCCCCTGCCGCAACTTGAGGCCATTTCCTCTCGTCCTATCACTAGTTACTTGGGAGAAAAGACCGACACCCACCTCGCTACAACCTCCTTTCAGGTAGTTGTAGAGAGCGATGAGGTCTCCCCTCAGCCTCCTTTTCTCCAGGCTAAACAACCCCAGTTCCCTCAGCCGCTCCTCATAAGACTTGTTCTCCAGACCCCTCACCAGCTTCGTTGCCCTTCTCTGGACATGCTCCAGCACCTCGACGTCCTTCTTGTAGTGAGGGGCCCAAAACTGAACACAGTATTTGAGGTGCGGCCTCACCAGTGCCGAGTACAGGGGCACGATCACTTCCCTACTCCTGCTGGCCACACTATTTCTGATACAGGCCAGGATGCCATTGGCCTTCTTGGCCACCTGGGCACACTGCCGGCTCATGTTCAGCCAGCCGTCAACCAGCACCCCCCAGGTCCTTTAATTAATTTAATTTCACTGCAAAATTAACTGGTGAGGCAAGAAAGAAGGGGAGATATGTTTGTTTCTGACACAATTTCAGTATATATTACATTCATCCATGAAAAGAGTTCGAGTATGATGTTACCTTTCTTTCCTACATCAAAGGAAGAAAATTCAAGGCAAAGCCATGACATGTAAGGTTTTCTTTAAATCAGTGAAAACATGATATAAAAGTATTTCATCTTTTCCTCCCCGAATAATTATAATTCTGAGTGTCTTAAGGGTGTGGAGGAGCCATAGCAATTCTTCAGAAAGCGAAAAGAAATGTGACTTTTATTCAGGCTCAGTGATATTCTATACCTAAAGCAACCTTGTATTTACTTTATCTTGTCCCAACAGTACTGGTAGGCATGGACCGGCTCATGGGCGCTGGTGGACAGACTGTCGGCACCGAGCACATGCCAGCTTCAGGAAGGTTTGTTGAGGAATATCTCAACCTGGGTCTTCTTTGGCTGCGAAGACATGATCTCACTCACACGTCAAGGTGAGGGCAAATAAACTGATGTCAGCATCGAATAAAGCCAGCCCCAGGAAGAGCAGATATGTGGTATGCCAGGCGTACGTTGTGGACCCTATGCAGAGCCTATGAACTGTAAGAACTACTTGTTCACCACTGCCTCCTCCCTCAGCAAGGGGCAGAAGTCACCAAACAAAAGGATACCGACGGAGCCAGAAAGCCTTCAGAAGGTGACATGTCCGCTCCCAGCAGATGCTGGTAGCTGTGCCCTAGTGGGCAGGTTTTCCACGTAGTCCACCACCTTTGGCAACCATGCCGCTTCTAACTGACCTGAGAAAGATCCGCTTAAATTCCTCACATTTCTCAATGGTTCTCACACTCGGGTATTTTCTGATAAACCGTTGAAATCAGTAGGGAAGCTTGATCACAGACAGTTTGTTGTAACCACGTGTGGATGGATGCTAGGGAGATGGGTCACGCAGCTAGCGCAGATCTGAGCGCAGATTCCAGCTGTTGAGGGTGCAGCTATGAGATTATCCTTAGCTGTGGAGGGACACCAGTGTAAAATATGATGCGGTGTAGGTTTTCTGAATTTCAAAGACGAAAGGCCAAACTTGAAAGACACCCTATTTGAACAGCTTAATGAGCGGCAGCGAGGGAGCCCATAGGTTTGCAGCCGGCGCCCCGCTGGGCACCATGGAGGAGCCCCACGGCGGGCGTATCTCTCACTTTGCTGAGCAACCCTCCACACGCACTGAGACTACACCAGCGGCGTTTTGATCAAGGCACATTGTTCAGGTATAGCATTACCGAACAATGTGCACAGTGTTTTGTGCCTGTAGAAGTCAGAACAACAGAATCAACCATGGGGCAAGCGCTACGCACAGCTTGTGTTTCCTGGCAGTATTTATGTTGGCAATGCTGTTTGGAAGCCAGCGTGTTTTAGCCAGTGTTTACCCCTCCACGCATAGAAGAAGTAGACACGAGATTCGTTTTCAATGAAGGTGGAATATTGTATTTCATGCTCTGTTTTTTTAAACAGCATTTTCCTTGTTTATTTTTTTTTCTTTCCCATTTGTTTTAGCTATATCCCTTTACTGCATTTTTCCTGAACTTTTCTTTCCTATATTCTTTTCCACTGCATACTTTCGCTAAAGCTTCATTTACTTTTGAGTATTTCAGTGTGCTCTCCTTACCTTGGTCATAGTATTTTGCTGTTGCCAGTCCTCATAATCTTTGGACAAAGTTAGCTATATTTTTTGTTCACATAAAGACTATTTGCCTCTAGTTTATTTTTGATTCAGTTGTATATAAGTAGATAACTTTGGCTTCAATAGAGGAATACTGGAAATGAGTGAACTGTTATAATGTGAAATTAATGTATTTATTGACATATATTTTTCTTACTATTTCTCAGTTACAGCTGTTTGTTATTCTAACCACAAAACTGTGGTTATCATTTCTTTTTAAGCTGATTGATAATTACTGAAGGAGCAGTAAAAAGAGACTGGAGCTGTTGTCAGTCAGTATTTCAAATTCGTAACAGCAGTGAAAACACTTGCCCTATTTTTTAAATTTTTATTCTTCTATTGATGAACAGAAGGTAACTGAGATACACAGGCCTTTTCTCCATTCAGAGTACCTGAAATACCTGATTTTACGGTGCTGTGTTGACAAACCTGAACCTGACATTCACCTTTTTTCTAGTGCTCCAAGCATCTTCCTTTCTAGACAGCAATATTACCCTGATATGTTCAGACTGGCTCCTGAGGGAGATGAATGAGCATCTTCCATCCTTTAAAAATAGTTTCCCTCCTGTAGCAATCTCACATTCCTGAGCTGACTAGCAGATATTAGAGTATTCCAGTGACGATAAAATAGAAATGCTCCTAATGAACATGTTGCAATGAATGCTTCTATTTCCATAGTAATTCTTACAAAATAATAGGCTTCTGGGCTTTAGAATCGCTCCTGTGATACGAGCTCTATTTCATATCCCTTGGGGTTTCATTAATCAAGACATTCAGTGCTGCATATTATATAAGCCGTTCAAAGACTTTTTTTTTTTTTTGCTCAAGAGAGAAAATAGTGCTTTCAGTGTGTCACTGTTTGAAGAAACCATTTGAAAGCATTTATAGCCAAGTTCTTCAAACTTATTATGCTAATAAGTTGTATATAAGTTGTTATGGAAAACAAACATACAGAAGACATTGTTGAACCAGACTATCACTGTCTTTCTGTGAAATGGCTAAAAAACCCAAAACGGCATAAGGAAGGTATAAAATTTTGAATTCTGCAAGTGTCCTGTTCACCACTGAGCTGTGTCATAGGGGTAAGTTTTCAAAGGTGCTGACAGGGCTTTCACCTTCCAGCCAGTGCTGTTGGGTACAGCACCGTGTCCTGTGTGACAAGGAACGCGTACTGTTCCTTGGTCCACCTTTTGTCTTCCACATCAGTCGGGCTGGTCCCGAGTGATGCTCATTGGTTTGGCAATCTTTCTTCATAAATGTTTTCTTTCTCTTTGCTGTTATTCAGCAGTGTTATGACAGAAAACACTGATTGGTTTTTCCTGAACACCCCCTGTTCCTTGTGTATTCGAAAGTTTATTAGCACTGGTGAGTCAGGGGAATGATTGTTTAAGCACTGACACAATCACTGCAGTTTATTTTGGAAATAAATCGCTGAGAAGGAGGCTGTAAGGAAAATGTTTGCTGATGCTGCATATAGCTCCTACAAAACCTGACCTTGTAGTTCCTACAAAACCTGACCTTTCCTTATGTTTTATAGCAACCTGGTGAAGTCAGCTTGCATTATCTGGTGGCAAATTCCAAACTCAAGAAATCATGCATAAAAGGCAAATAAATTTGGGTTGTTGCCCTAATTTCTGTCAGGGGTCTGCACGATATTTCCCATGAAGCGGACACTTTATCGAAGAATGAAGTGCATGCTTCCCTCCAACAGCTCTGCCAAACTAGCACTGCCCATGGCATGAAGACTGAGTGCGCAGCCCTGGGGTCTGCACTGTTCATCCTGATGGGGAAACAAAACAAAACAAAGCAAAACATTGCAGAGAGAAAGGGGAAGGTAGATGAAGCCACATGGAAGTTTTTAAAGTCAATTATTGAGCAATGTAGCGTGAGCTAAAGTACTGCTTAATGCCTCAGAGTGAACCACTTCTAATTCCTAAGTATTGCATCTTTTTCTTGACCTTGAGGGACCACAGAATGCTCTTAAGCATGATTTCCAAGCCTTTATTAATCAAGGGAAAAGAAACTGTGTTCTTTGGACTATATCCCTTACTGCGATGTACTTAGGCTAAATGATGCATCGAGTTTACAACGAGCATTTTGACAGTCCAACAGATGCATTAGTCATTCTGCATTAACTCAGTTTCTAAGGGAGTGGGAAAATATGCTATCTGTTCATATGGTATGGGAAAATATGCCTACGCACTGTCCACATCATACAAGAAGAATCATGGACTTCATTTTCCAAGGCACTCTTCCAAAGCACTGCATGAATTTGATCTGGAAAAATCACTGCAAGGATTGTGAAGATGTGGTCCAGGTGGGTCACCTGAAGCTTCTGATTATTAAATCCATATTGTGATGAGGATTTCTCCTCTGAAAGTTTCTCTCCAGATTATATGGTGATCTCTGGTTTAGCCAAATCCCTGTATTAAACCTGAGAAAAGGGGTTTGTGAAACTAATTCCTACAGCCGCCTGTGAGAATCAGATGCCATGGCACAGAACATGAAGTGCAGCTGCCCTGATGTGTTAGTTCAGTCCCTGGGCTGCTGTAGAGGTTCCATGACCACCTCATTGCCTTTTCACTGTGTGCAGAATGGAGAGGTTTTACAACCATTTGACTAGCGTGGGGAATCTATCACCATAACTTCAAGGGGTACGACTGAGGTAGGATTTAACTATACCCAGTAAGGCTGGATTTTGCCTTGGTCTTATTCACGTTTATGTGAACATGAGTTTGACCTTGTAACAGTTCACAGGAAAGACACCAGGGCAGTTTTAAATCTATCAAGGTAGAGTCTAAATAGCTGCAAAGGTGCCCATTAATTAAAGATACTTACGATCCCAGGCAGCCAGCATGGCTGCAATGCTGCTAACCTCAGTTTTGCTGCAGAGTTGTAACATGTGATATCATCTGTAGCACCATATCAGGCGTAGCTTCACTGAAGTGAAAAAAAATTGCACTATAGAATGTACCTTTATGAATGTGTATTTTAAATTCGCTGTCTCTGCATGACAGCGTGCTGGTGAGGGAGTGCGGGAGTCGTCTGCCTGCTGCTTGACTCCAGAGATCTGTGCAAAGACATGTGTATCTGAAACAGCCCGAGTTGTAAGATTGAGTTAATACCAAAATGGCTAATGTTTACAAAACCCAAAGCTGTTTTATTTTTTCATCTCTGCCCAAAATGAAACCTGTTGCATGCTTCAGTTCATGGTACTCTAGTTAAACTGTCACTGTGAAACATATGTTCCAGATCTGAGAACATAAAGGGAGCTGTAAACATACTAGAGGACGATTTTGTATAACCTTGGTGTGTTTCCTCATGCAGAATATGGCTGTTCATCTTTATCAGCCGTGCTACGGAAGACCTCATTAACATTGGTCTAATTTGAAAAACAAAAGCCCAAAACTCAAGAACTTGTTATGCTGACCCTTTCCAAAACTCAGGTAAGAAAGGCTGAGATTTCAGTCATCCATAAGCTTAGGCAGATTGGGCTGCACAGTTTTGTTTTATGTTTGACTTCTTTAGGGACCATGATGTAGTTTGGAGCTTTGACCTGGACAGGATTTTGCACCGTAATATATTCACAGGTGTACAGAGCCAGCTTTAGTAATGCATTTTCTACCCACCTATTATAGCTAAATGATCTAAAATCCTGTTGATATTAGTGAACTCTGTGAAATATTTTGCCATTTTGTGGTAATCAGCAGCAAATCTAAGACTGGCTTCATTAGTCTCTACGCTTACACTGCACTTTCACAGTATTTCCCACAGGCAGCAGCCCAGCCCTTCACCTGGTGCCAGTGGACGTGGTTCCTTTTGTGACATCCATTGAGGCTTGGGCCTGACGGGCAGATCTCTTAAGTTTTCATACCATCACACTTTACTTAGCAGACGAACAAACAAGAAAACCAATAAATTAATGCCCTTTTCCCAGATTCTAATACACCATTCTGTGCATGTTTAATAATAATAAACCATAAACAAGCACAGTAGTACCTTTTCATTTATTCTCTACCAGGAAAAAAAAAAGTGTATCTAAGTGTATTATCCATCACAATACAGGATTTTCACAGCTTTCACAGTTTTCTCGTGGTGACTGATCTATCTTTCTGCTCTTATCAGCTAAGGCTGAACCCAGCAAAACTGTGAACGGGAAAGACAAGACTCATCACGTCTTGTTCTCTGTCGCTTATCAGTGAAGGCACATTGACCCAAGCAGTGATGATGGGAGACAGGGGAAAGAGATAAGTACAGTTCGCTTAGTGTCCCTTCACCGTCTTCAGAAAATCCACACACGGTAAAGTAAAATCTAGGCACGACTCTTGAAAAGGGCTTTGCCAAATAATTTTTATCTTTCAATCACTTAGTTTTCTACAAAGGAAATACAACAGCACTTCCATCCAGCTAAACTTTTGTAAGTGCCAAAGAATTCATATTCTTTCAGGTTTGTTGCTGATAAGTGCTGTAGAAATAGAAAGCAATAATATTTAGAACTGGTTGAAAATAATATCAGTTCTGCAGCTGAATTCAGTATTTTGCTTTGCTTGCACTGGGCCCCAAACTACCATTGAAAAAATTAAACTTTCCAGAATATTTGATTTAGGCTTTATCTGAGTGTTCCCCCTTGGATAAGACTAAAATATTTGGTTTTAACTCGGTCATATAGAAGCCTGAAATTAATATGTTGATAACACGTTTCACACAGAAAAAATGTGGAAAAATCAATACATCCCTGTGAAATGTTTCCTGTAATCCTCTCAGCCATGTGAATAAACAGCTCATTTAACAATTTTGACTGCACCTCACTGTCATGACAGAAATAAAAATATTAAAAGAAAATGTGTCACCCACAAACTAAGGTTTTTTTACAAAAAGAAAGCCTACTATTTGAGGGACTCGATGTCTTTGACCTACCAGTTTCTCTGATGAACAAAATGAATCTTAGCCATCTGTTTTCAGTTATCTGGCACACGTACGTATTTCTTGTAGTTTAATCTTTGATTAAGCTGAGAAGGGAAACGAATAATTTAATTGAATTGCATTTCTATTTGGAAGATTTATTCGCAGGATTAGAAGTTGTCTACCCTCCCAGGTTACAAGTGTAGACGAACCCTGTGTCCTTAGTCTACTCCTCTGTGGATGTTTGCCTGCATCATGAAGGATGCACATAATCTGATACCACTGATGGCATTACATCAGAAAAAGGATCAGGGCTGGAAAAGCTTAGAGAGCAAAATGTACTCAGAGCTGCATGGGATACCCAAAGATAACTTGCTTGCTTGTAGTTCAGTCTGGCTCTAGCTGAGCATGCTTAGTTCTCTTTTTCAAGCTCACTAAATTTTTCACTAAGTTGAAGAAGAAAATTTCCTCTCTTTTTTTCCTTGTAACCTTTCTAAAGCTGCTGGAAGAGTGCAGAGTTTCTGAGATAACCAAGTACACATGAGAAATTCTGGGCATGCCAAAATCCCTCTACTAAAGGAAATTATTTGAGATTTCTCTAGAGATAACGCTGATAATTTAAAGTGTAGTTGGATTTACTTGCTATTGCTGCAAGGTAATTGAAAATGGTCTCTAGACCATGGAGAAACCTTTGGGCATTACAGCTTTTTCTTCTTCATAGCACATGATGGAAGAATTTCTCTGGAAACACTCCAGAACACTCGAATGCATGTCATTTTCTCAGCTTCTAGGGCAAGAACAGCAGAAAATTGTTTTAATCTTTCCAGGTAATATCATTACGCAACTTCAGATTTTATGAGCACGCATTCTTTCCAACTGAAAGTACAATTTAATTAAACTTAGGAGAGGGCTGATAACATTAATCAAGGGTACGTGAAAATTACTCATTTGTCTCTGTTTCTTAAGCAATAATTCAGAAGAACAGATGAAGAATGCCACCTACAGTTAAGGTCAGGAATCTTGGTCTCTCCCAGGGTACCTGCTTCGGGTTTGTACCCTGTGACCAGAATACGAATGAACAGTTGCTAAGGCACAGCAACTGCATCATACTGAGCAAGGTAGTTAATTGCTGAAGCTGGATGATATTGCCATAAATAAAATTAAAAAGCTTTAGATAGTGATTGCCCTGTAGGCATGGGCGTTCAACTCATTACTTCCTTGAAGAGCATATGCAACTTCTTCTGTGAGCATATATGACATTTTTAAAAACAAAGTACTTGGTGTGCTGAGGTCCAGGCTGGCCACGTGGAAATTTACAGCAAGGACAGTGAGAAGTTGAAATACCGAGAGGTGCTTTACAGCCTTTTCCACCATCATGCTACGACGTAGTGAAAGAGAGTTAAGAGGAATGTAATTTAAGCTCAATGCAGTATGCTAGAAAAGGAGAATTTTTTTTCTAGCTAGAGAATTATTAGGCTATGCCAAGTGTCTTAATACAAAGCATGCACTACTTTGAGATACTTTGCAATAGTGACAATAGCTGAATGCAGAGTTTTGAGTCTTGATCAGGCTATTGGAGTTAGAGAAAGAAACACTAGAGCTAAATGAAATCTAAAGGGAAGTATTTTACCCATCTCTCTTGCCTGTTAGGAAGAGCTCCTGGTAGGACAACAGCCTTGCTGGCTGTTTCAATCTAATTACTCAACGGCAGTGGGTGTGATTCAGTTGTTCAGATACTGACTCCTTGCCCTTCTGACATTGTCCAGCTCCTAGCCCTCTGTGACTCTGCTTTGCTTTCCAGGCAGAATGATGCATATGCTGCTTCAGAAAGATTGGTCACACAAAGAGTATCCAAGACTGCGCTGGGCAAATGAACACAGGGTCTGAAGTTTCGGTCTGCAGGATATTTTCCAACTTTTGGCAGCAAAACACTTCTGAACAGAGTTTGCACAAACAACAGTCCCTTAAATCCCAAAGTTGACGAAGCTACGAATTCTTTGGACATTATTAAGGAGACAGAACTTGTGTTATACACTAGCATCAGGTTGATGCTGTCTTTCTGAAACAGCCAAGGTTAATGAAATTGCAATTTTACTCTCCGTTTGGGTTACAACTTTGTTTTTAGTTTAACTGTTGGTAACCTAGAACCCTTCTCCCAACTGCATAGAGAACTGCACCTCCCCAGCAGCCTCCGGCTGAAGCTCAAAATGCTGCCCTCCAGGCCTGCCACGATGGACCACTGTCCACCAAAGACCACCCCTGCCTGGGGCTGAGTGACACGCTAAGGTCCTAATCACGACTCGGACATCGACTCCCTGGCCTTGGCTGGGGCAACCCGATTTACTTCCCTCTCTCTCGGCAACAGAGAGATAAAGCCTACTTTGAGAACATCGTGAGGTTTCAGGTTTATCAGAAATAGAACCAGAAAGTGTAATGTAATGATTTGATAGACTTCCCCATAGCCCATAAAAGTCCTTGAAAGTAAATCTGTCCCAAACAATAAAAACAAGACATAACGCAAAAAGAATAAAAAGAAAGAGTAGTGATTTTTGGGGTCATTGATACTTCTTTTTGTGAGAGGGCCCTCACTGACTGGGTGTGGAACAGCACTTTACCAATGGTTTCATTGCCATGAGTCAGGTAGCCGGCGCAGAGAGCTGGCTTCCTGTTTTGCTTTGAAAGGCTGGCCGTTTGTAATTTGCGTGTTGCAAAACCAACTCTTTTCTTCTGTGAGTCTTTACATGACAACTCAGCAAAGACTGCAAGGCTATTGCATGGTAGGCAGCGCTCTCAGGCTTATCAAGAGTATTGTGAAAGTTGTGACTTTTTTCTTTTCTTTAAAGCTTCATTTTCTGGAGTCTTGGCATTCAATCTCTTTCTCTCTTTCTTTTACTACAACAGAAAAGCTCGTACTAGCTTAAATGTCTCTAGGAGAAAGCTGAAAATAACACCAACAGTTTCAAGATCAAGGGCAAACAGAGCCCAGGATGTGTTTTATATTTTGACAGCAAAACACTCCTGAGCAGAGCCTGGACAAACCACAGCCCCACAAATTGTAATGTTGATTTGACTATCGATTCCACAGAGAAACTGGGAAGCACCTTGTGTTTGCATTCGCTCCCTTCAGAGCCCAAGGGAAGAGGATAGGGCAAGAGGCGAGGCTGCCTGAATACAAAGAGATGAGGAAATAAGCTTATCTTGGAAACTGTAGGTACCTCTTGCTGGCTGGTATCAGCTAGCAGGTATTTGTTGCCTGCCAAGCTGGAGTCGGATGGACAGCTCTGTCTGTCCCTCCCTTATGTTTTTTTCTCAAGATACCTTACACTGGTTACACGCAAGGTCAAGCCCCTTGTGTTTATAATTTCATTTAAGTTGTGAGGAGCTGTGGCAGAGGCTTGAGCTGTAAGAATTACTTTGCAGCAGGCCAAGATATTCCCCTAAACTTATGTGGCTTCTGTTTCCTTTAGTGCAAGAATCAAGAAGAGAAAAGGTAACATCATCTGCGTACCCGTTACTTCCTCTTCAGAACTGCAGCTGCTGGTTTGTCTGTGACCTTGCCCCCTCATAGGCAAGGTCATTTCCTTCCTCAAAAGGCCAACCATGCTAGCGCCTGCTTGCATGAGACGGGCTTTGGGAAGGAGCTGTGCGCTGCGGCATGCAGCACTCTGTGAAGTGGACGTGTTAGGCTCTTCTTGGAAGCTGGAGGAGCCGAGCGTTTCCTACCACGCTGTCAGCATGGCTATACCTGTGTTATCTTGATAAGAACTGAGTCATATTTCAATGGGCAATTATAATGCTAAGGCATCAGGATTTCCCCTCTTCCTACTTCTTTTAACAGGTTTTCTATAACTCAAAACTTAATTTTTGTTTTAAGCAAGGCAAGAATTCTGCGGAAAGGTAACAACATCTCTGGGACTTTTCCATCTCACTGCAAGCCAGCAGCAGAACACCCACAGTCTGGAAGTCAGTCTGAGAGCAGGCACTAAAGGTTGCTCTGTGGTTCTCAAGAAGGGGAGAGAGACAAGGGCTGGTGAAACAGAGGGGGAAACCAACACTACCTTTTGGCAAAAATTTAAGTTGTTATTACGGATGTGTGTTTCTGATTGAAGTTTTTTGGAGATGGTGAAAAAAGTACAAATTTATCTATATCAACAGAGGAAATACAGGTTGACATTTCTTACACCGATTTTTACCCTATGTCGGTTTTCATTTAGTCAGGGTTGTGGTCTAACACGTATTAGAAGGTACCTTCAAGGGGTATTTCTGAAAGTGAAATTATTTTTTTGTTTGTTTTTTTTGTTTGGGTTTTTTTTTAGAATTGGTGCTTATTATTCCAAAAACCTTTGAGCTGGTGAATAAATGCAGTCAGTTTGGATGGTCATAACCTTCCTGTGAAAACCAGAAAACTTAGAGAAAAATAAGAGTTAAATGTGAAAGTGATTAGTGTAAGACTGTAGGAGCACTCATGTCTTCAGGAAAGCATGTGGCCATTTGCATTTACATCCCCTCTAACATATTCATTGTTGAAGCCTAGAATCTGTCAACAGCATAAATCAATCCCCTGCACATATCACTAAGTTCAAGTTTATTATACCATCAAGGTGGAGCTCGGCTATCCCTGCTGTCATGCTGCTTTAAATAAGCAAATAGATGAAGCTTATTTAAATATCATCTGGTTTTGGAGAGGACTGTGCTGTGTGCTCGCTTACATTGCAAAGAATTTGTGTTGGATGGGATTGGAAATAACAGATCTGAGTGGGGAATTTTTTAAGTGAGGCAGAACTGAAGGGGAGTGAAAACCGATACTGAGTTTTTACATAACGCATCAAAGCCTTGGCATGGTTATTGGCTTTATGAGTGTGTAACTCTATCTCCTAATGTGAATTCGTTTCACCCGCATGACAGAGCAGCAAGTATTTTGCTGCAGAGCTAGGCATTCTCTTTTGGGCCCTGATGCATTGAGCCCAAACTGATATGACAGACATATCCTAACTGTTGGGTTTGCTTATTCTTTCCCTGTAAGAGAG
The DNA here is from genome assembly GCF_965638725.1 of Aptenodytes patagonicus. Lineage (NCBI taxonomy): Eukaryota > Metazoa > Chordata > Aves > Sphenisciformes > Spheniscidae > Aptenodytes > Aptenodytes patagonicus. Next base: position 104,077,931 of record NC_134951.1, read on the forward strand.
AACGGGCCAGGTATTCATCTCATGGTGAGATTATATGAAAAGAATTACACAATTCAAGTAGGGATAAAACTAATGAAATTTTATGAAGACAATTTTAGTAAGTTCATACTTCCCTCTATGCCTGCTAGAAACTTCTGTAATTCTCCCTCACATTTTATACGAGTTTTCCTAAAATGTCAGGTGGATGTGATTGTTTGACCTACAAGTTGCTGCACTTCTGAACTCAGGAACAGTTTTGATTTTTTCAATTTTCTGTGGATCAATTTCCCAACATTCCTGCTAGGCAGATGGAAAACCTGCCATCCATTTTTAGAGACACCATGAAACAGCAGAACTAAGGAAAAGATAAATTGTATGATTCTATTTTACCAATTCAACATTAATTTACATGGCAGACCTGCTTTTAAATGATCCAGATAAAACTTTATGATTACAGTTAAGTGTAGTTCTCCATGTTTTTTTTCTTGATGTTAAATTTTAAAATACCTTTAAATTGCCATCATCCCATTGTTCTTGGGCTATGAGGAATTATTCTGTCCCTCTTGACTGCTTACGTGTCTCAGATGCTCACGGTAGGGTCTGATGGTAGGTCCTCAGTACAGTTAACTATTTACATTGAAGGGCTATGAGTCCATAGCCCCTGGGAGACCTCAATCCCTGAGCATCCTCTGATTTGTACCTAAAAAATGTCTACAAACCAAAAAATATTCAGCAAAGAGTTTAATAGTGGTTCACGGCAGACTGATGCAGAGAAGGGGGAGAGGCATTTCTTAAATGGGAGATCGAATTTTGATGTCCTGTTCTGAAAGAGCTGGTGGAAGAGGGCTTTTAGCTGAGATCTCCCACAGCTTAGTTGATTGCTGTAGTCATTCAAGAGCTGACGGCTGGAGAGGGAGGCATGGGGAAAACACTCTCTCCTTCTCTCCCGGATGTATACTGTGTTCACTGGCTATTCTCAGAACGTGCATAACAAGGAAACAGGCATAATTGTCCCCGTGGGGATCCCAAAAGCATTTGGATATGTAACAGGGCTTCAACAAGCTAAGGAATCAGGCCTTGGGTACTTCTGTTGGACATTGCAGCCAGAAACTGGTGCTGAGAAAATATGGGTATTTGTAGAGTTTGGGAAGCAGGAGAATCAGCGATGTGGGACTTTGGCACCTGAACTCAAAGCCGCATTTCTGAGTGCTTTTAACAGGCATGGCCCATAGTGACTAGTGTAGCTATTCTATGGCAATGACACACTCCTCACCATCAACAAAACCAGGTGTGCCATGCTCAGTGGCCAGTGCCCGATCACTTCACAAACTCTGTAATAAAAAAAACTCGTCATGAGCACTGATAAAAAGTATAATGACAGGCTGGGGGGGCAGCTGAGCGGATGGATGCACAATGATGCAAGCTTCATTTTTGTTTTCATTGCACATCTTTAGCTCTGGCCTCTGTCAGTAGTAACAGAAAGTTATCGCTTTTGGCATGTGCAGATTTGCTGCCGCAGACATCTGTGCTCACCAGAGCTCCCCATCAGGAGCGGCATTAATTAGCACTTTGGCAGCCCCAAAGAGGATGCCAGAGCTGAGCGAGCAGTCAGAGGCACAGCAGCTGGGCACCGTGGGGCTACTCCACGGCTTACGTGGGGTGAAACTTTGCTGGGGGGCAGAGCTGGTAAATGAGGGCACACACTGGACTGTCTGACTTTCAGCCCCGAGCTGCTTGTGTTTGGTGTGGGACGTGGGACAGGTTCTAGCTGCACCTACGCATGCACGCAGAGGAGTGATGCTCCATCGGCGACAGCCTGCCTATGTTATTAATCACTTGCTAAGGCGGTGTGTTTTCTTAAATTAGTACCAAAAATAAAGATGAGACAATGACTGATTGAAAAAGGATTTTCTTTGTCCCTAATGGGCCACATGGAAGAAAATCTCCTGAATAATTTATCAACTGGCTAATGATGGAATGTAGCTTTTACAATGCTGACGAAATGGTGCTAAATTCATCCCTGATACACTCTATGGAATTGCACCAGGGAGCAATTTGGCCCAGTCAATCTGCTTCAGACATTTTTAACTGTTTCAGTATCAAAGGGACAGTGAGCAGGCAGCAGCAATAGATAGAGTCTGAAGGGTCCTTCAGGCTGTTTAAAGTAAGTGTGTGGGTTTTTTTTTTTTTTGTTCATTTGTGATGTTGGATCTGCAACTGATACCATAAAAACTAAAGCAGCCACTCATTTAGAGAATATTCTGTGTAGTCCTTTATTCCACATAAACTGCAGTCAGAAGGAATAAATAATTGAATTATCTTCTAAAAATAATTCTTTATTGTCATTTCCCTTTCAAGCACAGGGAATGTAACTCGTCATCTATCAGAAATTATTCATTAAAAGGAATTATTTTGTTGATTATAAACTTGCCAGAAAAAATACTAACCCTTAGTGATCTTATACAAGACAATGAAGTAAGACGCAAAACCTCGTCTTGATTCTTATCCCCTCAAGATCCTGGTCCAAATCTTGCGGTAACTTTTTTTTTTTTGGGTGAAGAAAAAAATGTGTTTGAGAAAGTAAGAGACCCTAAGAAAAAAGAATTGAGTCAATTCTCCTGCTGCTTTTTACCAATGTAGGAATAAGATCCAGGCAGGATTTAGGGATGAAGGTGTGGATTTGACTGCACAAGAAAAATGGCAATGGCAAAGCGAGGTGGCTTTGCCTAGCTGGAGAACAGTGAGAAGTCTAATGACTGGGTTTTGCTGTAATAGGTATTGACTGCACAGTAATTTTAAATTTAAAATTAATTTCCTGATAGTTTGTTCTTAATAAATACAAAAGTCACAGCATGGGGGAAAAAGAGAGAAGCCAAACTTCATCTTCTGAGCAATTAGGATGTTTCCATCGCTACTGTGTCATGTCGCTGGCGTCTTGAAGTGTTGCCATATATCAAATACCAATTCTGGGAATCAGCTGAGTGCTTTGGAAGGTGATGCATGTTTCTGCTGCAAACTTTCATTGCCACAGTATGTCTGCCTAGTTATCAACGCGCGCTAAAAGTAAAGGCCGAATTTAATCTTATACTAAAATAGTGCAATTTTTGAGCTCTGAGTGAACAGAGTAAAACCACTGTCGTGTTACAGAGTTTTGCAAGCACGTTGGAACTGGCATTTATGGGATCAGAAATGACACAGCACATAAATTCAGTGTGAAACACACAGCAGGTCTGGCTCACCAAACAGTTGTTTTACAAAAGCTCCAAATCCTCTGAGTTTACAAGGATAGTAAATTCCTAAAACATACTAGTTACTAAGCCAAAGAATTAGACGTTTACAACTTTTGTTTCCCCATGGATATTCTCCGTGAACATAAATCTCGGTGTGCGTCACGGTTGCTTTCCTCACAGGAACCTTTCCTCACGTACATATGTATGTGCAAATACAAAGCAACAGCAAACGCTTCACGAGCTTAATGCATTCATATCTTGTTATCACTTTAAAATGTCACAAGTGTGATTTAATTGGAGACACCTCGTTGACTTGTGCTACCCCTACACTTTCCACTGCCTCTACTTTTGCTTTCAGTGAAAAAAACGTAGGTGTTAGCTCTTCAGTTGCATTTGTCATTCAGGTTTCTATGCCCCCCGAGCAAACAGCTTCAGTGCCGCCCTCCCCATCATTGTTTTCTTATTTGTTTCTGAATTAGGGCCTGGATTCCGGGAAGACACAGGTGCCCACTCAGTGCCCACAGCCACTGAGTAACTTCTTTGCTCGAGGAGGAAGGAAGGCGCTGAGCCGCGCTCCCGCCCCGCCGGCCGCGGCCTCCGGCGCCCTCCAGCAGCGGGGGACGGCCAGGCGGCGCAGCGGGGGGCGCCCGTCAGCCAGCGCCCCGGCCCCGGCCCCGGCCCCGGCCCCGGCCCCGGCCCCGGCCCCGGCCCCGGCCCCGGCCCCGGCCCCGGCCCCGGCCCCTGCCAGCGCGCGAGGCGACGCGGCGCGGCGCTGCCCCCTGGCGGCCCCGCGGCTGCCGCTCGGCCCCGCCACCGCCGCCCGCTCCCGCGCAGCAGCCCCGCGGCGGGAAAGCGGTGCCCGGCGTCAGGCCCCGCCGCGCTCTCCCGTCCCGCCGGCTGCGCGCGGGCGCCCGTCTCGTCAGCTGGGCCGAGCTCCCGCCGGGAGCGGGAAGGATTTATTTCCGGAAAGGTTATTTTTTGGTGATTTTTAGGTATAAAGAGTCTCTGTTTACAAGTCGAAAAAGAGGGATACCAAGCTAGTGATCAGAGCTCAGACCCATCTCTCTCCAGTTTTTAGGGTGGGTCTGACGTGCAGTTACTCGGGCACTGGCTTTGCACTACTTCGAGGTTAGTTTGGAGGATTTAGATGTGTATTTGTCACTGCTTTTCTCCGGCGAGCTCTCTGGGTGCAGATTAATGGCGGGTGGGTCTCCAGGGGGAGCACCCTGTTAGCTGTAGGCCCTCACGGCTCCCAGAGGTTGGCTCAGCAGTAGGGTCCTGTGCGATGTACTTACCTACTGATTTGTGTGGGAAAGGGGGACTGCAGGCAGAGTTTATGTTGTTAACGGCTGCCCTGGATGCGGGGTGCAAGTGATACGGCAGTGGTGCTAGTGCCAGCGTGCAAACACCGATACTGTTTGCAGCGGGCACGGGAATTTCTCTTCTGTTCGTGCACAGAGCTACTGGAGCTGAGGGAAGGGATTCATAGATCCACAGACAGATTTTTGAGGCCAAAAGGGACCATTAGATCATCTAGCCTGACCTTTTGTATAGCACAGGCTGCAGAGTTTCACTCAGACCTGCACTGAGCTGCTAATTTGCTTACTGAAATCATCTTCTCCAGAAAAGCATCTCCCCTTGATATGACAAATAGCAAGACATGGAGAACTCCCCACTTCCTTTGAAGTTTTGCCGCAGTAGTTAATCACTATCACAATTAAAATGTGCTCCTGCAATCTAATTTGATTTTTGTCTGGCTCCAGTGGCTCCATACGTTCTGCCCTTTAAAGTGAAGAGCCCCTGAATCCCCGGTGTTTTCTTTTCTGAAAGTTTTGATGTGACAATCAGCTTGTCTTTCACTTTTTTGTTTGATAACCTGCATAGATTGAACTCGCCAGCTCTTGCTGTGCTGTGTTTTCCCCAGCACTCGAATCACATTTACAGCCTCTCCAATTTATCACCATGCTTTTGAAATTGTCTCTGCTAAGCAGTGAATATACGGACCACAGAGGACAGGCATGCGTGGTGCCACCATTCTTACCAAGATACCCTTAAGGAGCTGGAATTTGTTTAGTGTGCTGTACTTCATCGTAACATCGGCTATGACTAGGCTGCTTGTAGTTTTCTGGGCTTGAGTTATAAAGCTTGCATGTTTAAAAGCCAATATGTAGGAGAAACACTTGCCGCTGGGGCTTGGACTGCCCGTGTTGGAGAGCCCTGCAGGTGTCTGATCGAGAGGCTTGCAGGCAAAAAGTTGTTCCTAAGGGACCACAGACTTTGGACTACACTTCAGACCTGCTACTTGTGCCTGAAATAGCTCAAAGCAGATGTTTGATATGCTCGGCAAGGGTTTTTTTTAGGATTGAACAGAACCAGGAAATTGTGGGCTTGGAGTGGGGAGGAGTTCTCCATTGTTTTCTGATTTAGGGGAGCTGCTCTGTTTAGATTTGTGGAGCGACGTTTAAAGCTTGTTTCAAGTGCCAGCAGTGTTCAGGGACAAGGTTTGTCTTACAGTTCATTGAAGTACAAGAGCACAATTCGCTGTATAACCTTTAAAGATTCAGTTTGCTTGCTTTCCCCCACTGCTGCTGACCCACCTTTTTGTCTTTGGCAGTGGTGTTCTGGGAGCGCATTGGCCACCTCTTGTCCCAATTTAATTTCTTTCTCCGTGTTGTACTTTCTGGTTTTTGCCCTCCTTATCCATGAATGTTCCTCTTCTTTCACACATTGTTCAGCGTATGTCATTCTTTTTCTTTCTCCTTACTGCTGTGGTGCTTATTGGGCTCAGTCCGAGATGTCTGTCCAAGCCTATTCATCCTTCTTGTTCAGGGTCACGTACTTAGCTTGCTCTTGTTGGAAAGTTCATTCATCCCTTTACGGCAGAAGCTCCAGATACTTTCTAGCTCCAAGACATCAGCTGGACAGTGGGCCATTCAAGCACCTGGATGCCAATAGCAGAATGGGTATCCACAAGCCATCAGGAATAGAAAAGCCTGTATGCAAAAGTTTTGGCAGTTGACTACTTGTGGGACTTTGCTGAAAATCTGTTCTAAAGAGGCCGAGTAGCAATTTCAAAACTTATTTTTGGAACACTTAATTGTTGAAAATTTCCACTTGAACCCCTCTCCATGATCAGCTAAATGAAAGCAATACAGCACTCGGGGATATTTGACCGACCGGATTAAACAACTTGTCTCCAAGCTGTTCCTGCTGGTTTGGGTCAGTATATTAAGGGTGAAACATCTGAGAACCTGCTCATTTCTGGGTCTCATTCAGTCATATCCAAAGATTTGTAAGGAAAAGGAATCGTCCCTCTCCCTTGTGCAGCATTAAAAGGCAGATGGTAATGTGATTCCAGTTAAAATACCTGCCTAGATAACTGCCTGATAACACCTAACCAGCTGTTGGTTTCAGCCAGAGCTGACTTGTTGGTTTCAGCAGTGCTTTCTGATGTGGCGCTATTTGTGTGTAATTACATGTTGGCTCGTGGCTTGGGTCCAAGCTCTCCCACCATCCTCGCTTCCTGTTACTGGCTCATGTTTCGGCTTGGCCGCAGGCAAATCAACTGTGTTTTCTCAGGCAGGAAAAATCAAGCCCCACATGGGGAGTAGCTTGACCTTGAACCATGCCCCACCAAGCAGTAGGAACTCAAGGTTTGGGACGATGACTTGGGGCCACACTTGGCCATGGCTAACGAAGACGGTCTGGGATCTTGCCCGTGTGACTTTGGTGTATAGCCGTCTCCTAGCCAAGCGATTTCCTGAACTGTTTCATCCCTGTTTACCAGTGTCATCTCTTCCCACAAGAATTTCCAAAGTTTAGATACTCCCTTCTACGCAGGAAAAATGCAGTGGAGCAAGAGTGAAAAGTTGTACTTTCATAGTTGTCTTACCCTTTCATAATCTGCTACTTTTGATACCGTTTCAGAGAATTCTCTCGTTCTGGCATTTCAGTGAAACATAGAAGATCAAATTGAATAACACCACATTCTAGGGATTTCAAGTGATAAATAGCTGAGGCATAGTTTTTATGATTTATAAAGTCAGTAGCCACCTGATACTTGTAACATACATGTGATACCAATACTTTAAATATCCAGATATTCTATACCCAACGCCGTAATACATAGGATCTACGGATACTTTTACATCAGCTTAGAGTACTTTACGCCTACCAGTCATTAATTACTCGGTCTGTGCTTAAAACTAAATCTAGTGGGTAGAATTGCAGGTCTAGCTTCTGATTATGTGAAAGGCATGGACAAAGTCTAGAGATCTTGCGTATGTGGGCTCTCCCGTGGGGCACAGGCAAAAGAGATTATAGAGGGCTGCTGCGTAGCTGTCATACAAAGACGGGAAGGAGCGGTATTGTGTTTGCTGGTTACACAGCAGCTGCATCCTGATGCTGGGGACCAGATATTGAACAGGACAGGAGCCTGTTGCTTGGTCTTCCCCCTTTAGCCCTGGTTTGCCGCTAAGGAGATGGGTATCGTGGTGGAAGTGTGCCAGCATTACAAATGAGGTGTGCCACGGCTAGAAGCACAGCCCCAGTTAATGAATATTGGTAAACTTATTTTACTAGAGCTCTCCACAGTTTGGGGGCAGCAGCAAGTCCCCTGGGGTTACAGGGATGAGCGGCGTGCAGGGCAGTGGCAGGAGTCTGGAGATGGAGAAGGAGGCTGAGGAGAAAGAGGCTGAAGGGAAAATCAGAAATGCAGATGCAGCCTTCTGCTTGGAGCCATGCCTACACCTCTGTACCGGTAAGAGGGACAGTAAGATGAAGGTCCATTCATTTACTTAGTGTGAACAAAAATCAGATGTCAAATGGAAGGAGTGTTTAAAAGCCCTGTGCTTTTAACTGCTTACCTGGTAAACTGATTGTACCCTGGGTAGATCTCTAGCGTAGCTTTTCTCTCCCCACCCTCTCAGTACACTCCCACCTACATGCAACGATTGTAAAGTCTGCGAGGTGATCACCCGTTTGTACCGAATACCGTGAATCCCAGTCTGTGCTTCAGACCGCTGCGTGGTCAGCATTAGCAGGGTGTTGATATTCTTGGTGACTTGTTTTTGACTGAATCAAGAATAAATAAGTCAGATAAATATACACAGAACGTTACTTGAATTTGCAGGACACAGGAAAATTTTTCAATAAGGTCAAGCAATTCAATGTCATATTACCAACTAAATGCAGAATCAGTGATTATTTGAACAAAAAAAAAAAATTAAAAAGGAGACTGATAGTGGTGCCAGATCACTCAAAACCTAACAACAACAAAAAGGAAAATTACAAAACCCAAAAAAGAGCTGGCTGAGGGAGCTGGGGCCCAAGGCAAACTGCAATTGTTTCCCCCTTTCTGGAGATAGAAATACCTTTGTCTCAGAGGAAATAGAGCAGACATTCTTTGTAGCTGATTTCCTTCTGACTTCCTCTGTGCTAGAGATGCATGTTTTCCTAGAGCTTTTTTAGAAACTAAATCTTTCTGCTGTGATTTCACACTTCAGCAGCTTAAGTCCAGCTAGTTTTCAGTGATATCAAATTTTGCTTATGTTAACAAAAAAACCCCTGCCTAAACTTCACTTCGCGTTCCCTAGCAGACCATTTCACCCACTTCAGAATATTCGTACGCTCCAGCTTGTGCTTTCCTTTATGATCAAGCTGAGTACTTAGGTTGCTGGTGGCAAAGTTCATGTTTGCATTGTTTTCTCCACTGTTTAGTCTGGCATCTGTTTCAATATCACTGCTTTGTGTTAGAATTAGTAGGGGAAAAAAAGAAGCATATTTATGCAGTACAATAAGTTTTCGTAATCATTTCCAGATGTCAGAGCCCATCCTTCCTTTTCTTATGATTCACTGAAACTCAAAACACTGTGTAGAGTGTTGTGAAGGTAAAGAAATAGGAAGGTAAAGAAATCATCTCAGGGAAAAGTTGGTATGACTTGCTTTTCATGAAAATCTGTCAAAGAGAAGGAAACTTAAAAAATAGAATGTGAACTGGTAGTCACTGAGGGAGGAATTTATTAATCACATTGAGTGCAGAAAATGGCCTAGTAAACAGTATGATGATAAGGTCATCATCACAATATCATGAAAATGGGCCAAATCCATAATCTATTCTTCAGTCTTTGCCCAGACGAACCATTTAAAATCAAATGTACTAACATGCTTGTCCAATGTAATTTTCTCTCTCTGTTAAGGAAAATACAGAATTTGTTGAGCTCATGGCAGAAGGTTTACCAGGGCTGAGTTAGCCAGCTCAGAGAGCGGCAGCTCCTGCTGTAAGATCCAGGGAGATGAGCTCTGTTCCCATGTGTGAGGACTCATTCACAGCGTGCTGTTGCTGTTTGGACAACGTCTTATCACTAGGCTCAAAGTTGCCTCACTGAGGAGTCAGTAAAAATCCCCTTGCAGGCATGGGAGATGCTGAGATTCCCAGCTACCTGCCCTGCCTGTTTCCCCAAGGACTGCATGCCAACGTTTGGTTTTAACCACGTCTGGTCTCCGGCTCTTTTAAGGGGTAGATGGCTACCTCTTGCCTTGTTGAGAGCAGGAAGATGTGAGCCCTTCGTGGACGTGAAGGAGGAGATTAGAAAGCTGTATACTACTAGAAGCATTCAGCAGAGTGGGGCATCTGGGTGGGAAGAGGGACACAAGTAACAATTCTGTCTGATAAAAGCCACTCAAGAAAAAGTGTATTTCCTTACTTCCAGATGTTAAAGAAATACTATCTCTTGGCTGTTCTTGTAGCTCTTGGCCTCTGACTTTTGAACATTGATACCATAAGTTCATTTGTATTGGCTAATATAGCACCAAGGAATCAAGCTGAAAGAGGCTTTGTGACAAAGTTGATTTATTTTTCCAATTAACGTCATCTCCGTCAGCTTCAGAGATGATAAAATGACACACAGTTGCCATCCTACTTTTTCACAGAGTTTGGCAAGGGCTTTCTTCCCGATGCTATGAAGAGGAAAAATGTATTTATTTCTACATGTGAGATTTATTTATTTCCTTTCACTTCCATCTCCCATTCATTTATCAGTCCAGGAAAGGAGCATGTCAGTTTAAAACAAACAAAATACCTGATACGTGGGTGGCTCCAGATTCACTGCAGATCCCTACAGAAGCTTTCATTGTGAAATACGCCTGTTTGGATGTGGTGGAAGCTGGGAGTTCTGTGGATTCCTGCTCCCCTCCATTTGGGTGGCAGTGCTGTACTCTTTAATTGACCAGCATGATTCAGTACGTTTTGGTTTCTGCCTTGTTTCTTTCTGTGCCTCCCATATCCTCAGTAGCACTATCTTCTTCCAATCGAAAAGTACCTCCTATTTAGCCTGCAGATGTATTTTACTTCACCATTAGTGGAATATCCAGAGAAATTAAAGGCCTCGGTGTTTAACTCTTTCATAATCTCACTTTTGCACAAGGCACATCATCAAGAGTTTTGCATGCATAGTATAGTCTGCTTGATCAATAGTTTTAAAGAAAAATAAACTCAGTTAGCAAAGCCTGATTTGGTGACTTTGTGGCTGCTTGTGAGCTGGCCATTTGCAGGGCACAAACAGAACTACAAGCCTGGGAGGAAAGGAAAAATAAAAAGAAATGCAAATTCTTCATCATATTTTGTTGTGGAAGAGATGATTTGCAGCATAGACACCGTTGTCGCCCAAGAAAGACTCGCTGTTTCTAACTTCTTGAAAGATACTTACTTGATAAATTTGCGGACTGTGTGTGGGCTCTTTTTTTTTTTTTCCTGGCACAGATCCTGTTAAATACACAGAGGGTCAAATGCTTCTTTTGGTCTTCCTTCATGGAGGCCAGCTGGAGAGCTTTAGCGTAACAAAGCACGCTTTTCCCTTCTGCAATTTGCCTCTGCATGAACTGACAGTGGGCACTTGAGACCTGGTCTTGTTCTTGCTGACCGCAGGCCATATCTCTCTCCTTCAACACACTGCCAAATGGAGGCCTTTCTGAGCGAGCGAAGAAGATATATTATTGAACGTGTCTGTCTTTGCCGTAGTAGAGTTATTTTCATGTCCGTGATATAAGGCACTGCTGTGTTTCGATGTAATTATTTCAAGTTAGGTTCCTTTGGGGTATTTCAAGTAAATGAGCTAGTAGAAAAATTTAGTGAAAGGAAGCCTTTCCTGAAAGTAGATGGGGAAAAGGCATCCAGTAGTTAGCAATTCTTGGGTGTTCTGGAGTGTGTGTAGGGATATCGGAAAGTAAAGGGAAAAAATAGGGGGAGAAGAGCGGAGCACTTTTGTGAGAGACTGGGTCAACTGGGAAGATGCTATGGAACGGTTTGCAGGGACTTGCTGTCACTGGATGCTACCCAAGTGTAATTTGGGGGTGTAGCTGGTGTTTATCAGTATTTAATCTATTATAGTTGCTGCAAGAAGTGTGTCTTTCTGTGATTGCACTCTGCTAGCAACTATGAATTTGCCTCAGAAGTGCAAAATGTGTATTGAAATGAGGACAAGGAGGAGTTTAAGTTAAATGGTAAAAAAAAATTATTCACACAGATACTGAGACTTCTGTTGTATGTTCTCATCTTGCGTGAACATGCACCTTTCTATTTCAGATGTCTGGGTTGTGGTTTTTTCTTAAAGAATGGCTGGCCATTGATGGTTATCCGGTTTCTCAGTATCTACCTTTCAAATTAAAAATGGCATCAGGAATTAAAGAAGTATCCCTAGAACATATTTGTTGCAGCTCACTGTTTTTAACAGCTTTCACAAAGAAAGGGGATCATCTCTTAGTGGTGCGTGTATAGACACATCCCAAAATGCAGTTGTACAGGCACCTTTGCTCCTCGGGGCATGCTGGGGGTGAAGTGTGTTGGAACAGAAGAATCTGAGATCTTTTGCTGCAGCAGATTGTTGTTACTTTTTTAGCAGAAAAATCTCTGAACCCCAGATTTAAAACTTTAGTGATGGAACGCAGAAGAAATGTAAATATTCTCTATTAAATAAAGAATGCCCTGAAGCCTGCTGTGAATAACAATTGTGTAGGAAGAGACTATCAAAACGTGAGAGGGATAAGTGCTTCTGAGGAAACCAGAAGGCTTTACGGTTTGAGACTGCTTCAACAATAAATATGCAATCAGTTCAAATTATATGGCAAACTCTTAAATAACGTCAGTGTATTTTGGCATGATGGTTGATTTTAAATGCATTAAGCTTTTCAGTGAGTAGTAATAATATGGCATTAGAGCATTAAGAACAGGATGAGCTTTGCCAAACCTTTGCTTTAGCTCTGTGCCTAAAGGCATGTTTAAAAGGTAATTTCAATGTGGTTTTTAACTGGCTGCAGTACTAACCCAGGAAGGGCGAGGGAAAATCTGGCAAGGGCTGATGAAGTTTTGAGGTCTTAGATTTTTGGATTACTGTCATAGTGGGATGCAGCTGGATTATTATGTGAGCAGAGCTTTGTTGCAGCTTGCATGGCTGTAAAGTGAATGGAGTTTCACAAGCAAAGGAAAAGCAACAAAATAATATATAGGACCAGTGTAGGGCCAGAACCTTTCATAGCAGCAAAAGATAGCCCTTGTGCTCCAGTACCTGCTAATGCTCCAGACTGTGCCTCTGCCACATGAAACCCTCTTCATTTTTAGAAAATACCCTTTTAGTTATTAGTTGCAGGCAGGATCCCAATAACCTCTGGATCTGATAGTGGGATAAAAGCTATCATTCATTAGATGGTGTTTTTTATATATATATATATATATATATTCTCCAGTGAATAGAGTCAGAAAGAGGCAGAAAAGGGGGTTATGGGGGCGAAGGAGGTCTGGCCTCCATGGCACTGTGTCTAGTCGGTATTGAAGAGAGGCAGTTCCCAAGATGTTTTGTAGCTGGAGCCTAACAGAGCCTGAGGCTGAGACGGTGATTCAGTATGACCGGCGCTAGCCTTGGGAGTACCCCCTCAGAAAATTCTTAAATTGGAAAACCAAATGCCCCATCTGAACAGGTTTTGGATGTCAAATGAAGTTTTACCTTTTTGGTTTTTTTTCCTTTTTAAGTATTCCTATTTGAGAGCACAGGAAAACAGGCTTTCCATCAGATTCTGAAGTGCTATTAAGGGTGATTGCATCTGCTTTTGTGCACAATTTCAAATGGATGTTCTACATTTTAAAATTTAATCAGGTTCAGGCTATGCTTTGGTTGATTTGCAGAGTGAACTGTCTCATGACCAATGCAATTGCTGACTGCTTTTCCATCATGATACCGGTTGATGCAGTACTGCTGTTGTTCAATGCCATTTTAATGGTCTGGGTGTCACAAAACTACACTCAAAACAACAACTTCTCCAAGAAACATTTTCAGAAGCTCAAGGTCAATCTTTAGTTTTTTTCTGGCTTAATGAAAATTTTGTAAACTTCTTGGTTAATGATCCCACACAAGATCTCTGCCCTAAGCATTTGCAGCTGCCTGTAACACAACCTGAAGTGTTTGTACTAATTTGCAACTTCTTGGGGTATAATTTTTCAGCTGACCTCAGTGAACTAGTCTACCAGGGCTATGAAATGTTGGAGAGTGACCTAATGGCCACCTCTGCAGGATCAAATCAGTCTTCCAGCCTGCACACTCAGCAAAGTGAGTGCCAGCACCTCCAGAGTCTATCCATTTAGATCAATATAATTTCATGTAAAAGAAGAAATTCTGTTGCCAGGATTATTTTGTCCGTTGTGTTACCCAAATTTCCATATGGGCTATTGTATTTGGTATTGTATTCTTCCTAGTTATTCAACAGGACATGATGTTCTTGTATTATCTTGAGGAGTTTTCCTATGTGTGTCACCTCACAAATGGCCAGCTTTCACGCAGGGTTTCTTTAGGCTTGTGGCTGGAATAAATGCTAAATAACATTGGCAAAAAGGTCCTCAGGCCAAAGAGTCAAGAATTTCCCATAATTTCTAAAATTATTTTGGTCTCTTCCAGGATGTACATTCCTATAGAAATATAGGCCACTTAAGAACTGCTGAGGCCATGTTGTACATTTAACCCATTTTCAGATACTTTGGACTTTTTAGAAAATTTTCTATTATCTGAAGCCAAATTCATGTGGAATTCTTGCATAAAATACTTGATGGATATTTTTATAAAGTCCAAATTAGTGCCAAATACTTTTTTTTTAAGCAAGCTGTTTTACCTGAGAGACCTCAAGCCTTAGCCAACGCCTGTGCAGTCTATAACACATTCACTTCGAATTCTAATCTAGAGAATAAAACGTGTGTGACTTTGCAGCGTGCTTTTATGGGACAGGGTGGCATTTTGAATTACTGCTTCTTTAGTGAGAAGTACCTTGAAACATGTCCGTAAAGTCCCACAGCATACAAGAATGGAGTAAGTTAATAACGAAAAATACAGATTAAATGATGTCGCTCTGTCTATGTATCTCTCTGTCTGTCTATCTGTCTATGTATCTATCATGACTGGTAAAGCAAGCGTACAAACACTTGATCTGAAAAGAGACTACTTAGATATTTCATGGCCTGTTTAGTGCAGCTGTAAGGACATTTCATATGAGAACATATTGTTCAAAGCTGTGAAAGGAATACGTATCTCTCAAAAATGACAGAATAAGGACATTACTGCTGATTCAACAACATAAAGAACTAAGAGGAAAACATGCCAGAGATGATTTACAGATAGCAGAACACTGCTGTAACTGGAAATTTTTTTGCCTGTTGAACACCTTATGGAATTTTCTTCTACAAGGTCTGGATTACGTTCTTTTTTTAACACAACATCTGGGTAGAAAACTTTGTTATGGACAGGATATTTTTTGAGAAAAATTGCTTCTTTCTGTTGGAAAAGCATCCAATATTTTATGCTACAAGGAGACTTCTGTGGCTATACCTCTTTTGTGACTGTGAGCTCTTTGGGGCAAGGTCTCTTATCTCTTTCAATGTATAAGATACACCTTACACAGTAGGGCTCTGTTCATTGTTGGCCATCTTTTGTTTTGTCTACATTGAGCCCTTTAATGAAATATGGAGTCTGCTGGTTTGGTATGCTGCGTGACAGAGCTGAGACAGCCTGTCCCAAAAGAAATGTGCGAAGTGAGCTCCCTCTTGGGGCCTTTGACATTTGTCCTTTCTCACATGCTGCCTTTCGTCTGAAATAAGTCATCTGGAGTGCAAGTACATGGTGGCTTTTTGTGCATAAATAAATTGGTAACTTTCTGGATTTTAACTTCAGTGAACAGAGATTTTTGCACCTTTTTTTGTCTTGCAGATGAAGCAAAGTAATCATTGTATAATTCTGAGAACACGTAGTAAAGCACCCAAATCTCACCCTGTAATGACCTGGAAACTGTTGTACAGGTGAAAAAACCCATCTGAAATGTCTGAGATAATGATGGCCGAAACAGAAAAGGATGGGTTTCACAGGCATGCAGCATATCTGTGAAAAACATGGAAAGTTCCAAGTTTTCCATGACACTTTTGTCTCTTTGATCAAGTCTTTAAAGAAATGTCCTTTAAATCATTTTTTCTCTGGTATTGTCTTTAGCTCTTCATCAGCAATTATTTTCCACTTTTCCCCAATTAACCTGAATTGATTGAAGGCAGTTCCTTTCTAGGCTATCTGAATTTGTACTTTCTCCTCAGGAAGAATAGCACCTTTTCACAGCTTGCCACTCAAGTTTTGGCAAAAGGTAAAATTGCAGCCATGAGAAGATTTTTGTTCTTTTTGTCCCCCAATTTTGTTCAAGCTACATGCATTCTGCTGGAGGACACTTGCAGAAGTTACTGAACATCAAATGGTGCATCAGCTAATTCAAACCTAGAGATACAATAAGTGAGGCAACAGTTTTTGTAAACAGATGATATTTGGGTAGTACTCTGTGGTGTGTAACAGATATGAAATCAAAGCAGACAGTAAGGAGATTTCAGCAACACTCAGACTCAACCAGCTGGAATAGTGACTGTAGCAAGCAGTCAAGTTCAAGGCAAGGGAGAAAGATAAACAACGACCTGGTGGTGATGGGTGAACTTCAGTGAAGTTAGTATGATGCCTATTTACAATAATATGCTATTATAGACAGTTTAAGATCAGAAGAAGTACGGAAACAAACTTTAAAAGCAGAGACCACTATGAGATGTTGAAACACTCCTTGCAAACGCCCCAGTTTTCTTTCTGGAGCTTCAGTGCTTCCATTGTAGGTGGTGGCAATGACTGCAAAATGGCAGAAGAGCAAGAAAGCTTTAACTTCTGTACAGCATTGCTCTGCTCTGCTTTATCCTCGTGCTACTTCCAATACTAGAGAGGCCAATTCCCCTTCTGAACGTGTTGGCAGAAATTTTTTCCTCCCATTCCTTCCAATATGAATCTTCTCTGAACACAAAAGAAGTAACTTCTGGAGGAGGGGAGAGAGAGACAAATGAAAACACACATTTGGAAAATTCTTCACAATTTTCATGAAGACATTCTTAAAGAAAGGACAAAGTAATGAAAGCTAGAAGGGTGAGAACCTGCTGTGGACTTGAAGCAAGCAGCACTCAGACACACTCCTGTGAGGAATTTCCAGGTGGATGTTGAAGCGCTGCATGATATAGAGGATATCTGCAAGTGATTTGATACCTAGTATGTAGAATCGAGCTTTAATCCACTCAGTGATGTATGGATAAGGATACCTGGCCGACATCTGGAAAAACTTAAAACAGGAGGGGGTCCGGTGCATTCTTTCAGATAGTTTTTGCCTATTACTGTTTTCCCAGAAATTGTTTCCTGTGTGCGCTTCGTTTTCAAGTGCATGAAAATAACAATTCGCTTTCCAGATCTCCATTTTGGCAGTTCAGGGGAAAAAGGTGTACAAGAGTAGATGAATATGAGTCAACTCTGAACCTGCCCTTCAGAGCTTCTCAAGTGCCAAGCAAAGCACAATGACGTGAACTGATAAGAGGGCATGAATGAAGTAAGGATGCTGGCACTCACAAAACCGGGGTAACTGTCCCATTAAGATTAGAT
This sequence comes from Aptenodytes patagonicus, assembly GCF_965638725.1. Classification (NCBI taxonomy): domain Eukaryota; kingdom Metazoa; phylum Chordata; class Aves; order Sphenisciformes; family Spheniscidae; genus Aptenodytes; species Aptenodytes patagonicus. Next base: position 104,095,113 of record NC_134951.1, read on the forward strand.
GAAGTCGTCTTAACTGAGGGTATCAGTGTGTCCTACTTATAGCAAAATGACGAATAGCTGCAGAGTGTGGAGTCTTATTATGTTCCTATAAAAGTAATATAAAGCAGCTTTGGAAGGCCATTGTGTATGTGGTTGGTGAGGCTTTTTAAAGATGCTGAGTTTTCTGATGCAGTTAATGCAATATTACCCTGTAGAGAGTTGGAGTGGAAATACATCTCTCCAGGAGGTATTCAGGAGAGCTTGTTCCTAGTGACATTGCTGCCTCTGAACTGGGAGCTGCTGTGGCAGTGGAAGGGCAGGGTGGTGAAAATCTAATCAAAAAGGCACAGTTTGTTCAGAGAAAAAGTCGTCTTTATCATTGAGATTTGGAAGGCATGAGACTTGTCTGTTCTTCAGTTGACCAAACTGGGCACAGGACACGTGCAGCACTTTGTCCAAAAAGCCAGCCTGAGACACAGAGGTGGCTTTTGTGTTAGCCCCGAGTTTGTTGGCAGTACGGGGGTTTTAAGAGTAAAAGACTGCTGTAGGGCAAGAAACTTTTTTAATAAATGTACTTGGTCTCTGAAGCAATTGTTCTGTGATTGCCTGGCAAAGACATCTCTGCCCCAGAGCTTTCCACTGGAAGGCAGAAACAGCTCTGATGCGAGTGCTAAGTACCCCGCTGGTAAAAGACTTGCCTTTCGCTCAATTTTTAGGGATCCTGTGCTTTTTAAGTAAGGCAATCTGTCTTTAATAATGTTATGACACACAGAAGTACTGGGAACAAAATGATCTTTATTTTCTGGCCGTAGTAATGTGACATGGGCCTGAGGTTACAGCCAGTTACACTTTATCCAGTGGCTCTTATGGTTATTGTTATAAAGCTTTATCCTTGTTATCATCAGGATGGTCTTGAATTCATTTTTTCCTATTCTCACAGTGTTGCAGCCAACATGGCCCATACCATTCTGTCAGACATACTGGAATTGTATCGTGTGGTTTAAAGCAGATTCTGGGAGAAGCTTCAGCCCACATAGAAAATCTTTTGACTGCTTAGCCTTATTCTAGTCTAAACCAGCACCAGTGTTTAAAAAAACAGAAGTGAGTATGCAGCTGCATGTTTGCAAACTGAGCACAACGTACACGTGTTTACAGAACGTAAAAAAAATTCCAATCTATTTTACTAGGCTATATTTACAAGCCACCAGGCACTTTCCTCTCTCCTGGGAGTTTGGAGATAGTCTTCAAATGATCCTTAGCTTTACAAGGCATGAAAATAAATTTGGAGCTAAAACAGGCAGATTCTTGGCAGGGTTTTTCTTTCACTCTGCCCTACGCAACCATCAGTGCAAACCAGAGCTAATGTCTTTGGCTTCAAAAAAGAAAGAGCTTATAAAAATAGTACCACAATGTTTTGCGCAGGATGTGTGGCCATAGTCATGTTAAAAGAATAGCACAAGTATTATTACAATAAGCTGTCTATACAAAGAATTTGCTGAAGTCAAATGATGGATTTTTAAGAGTTAACATTTACAATAGGACTGGCCCATATGTTCAAGAATAGTTGTTGCACTAGATGAGAAAATGAAAGATCAACCGCTTCTAAGGATTTCTGAAATGTTACAGTCAAATTCCCATCTCTGTTTGTGTATGAGCTGGCTCTGACGGAGGAGAGCAGGGCGAGATTGCTCCTTTTGCGGTTACAGGGTAACGGCAGAGCTGCTTCCTGGAGGCCAAGGCATTATCCAACCTGCAGACGTCTGAACCTCCGTGCATCAGGATCTGGCAAGCACATCCTTGCAGCCACACCCATGCCAGTCTTCTTCCCCAAGGGTCTGCTGCAATAAGGTGGTGCAAAGCAATGCCTGAGTTGCACCCTTTCCAAAAACAGCGAGAAAAGAACTGAGAAAGGAAAGGTCCCATCTTGCCCCAGGGGAACTGTGACAGCTCACTTCAGGGCCTTCTTTGGATGTTGGGCAGTTTAAGCAAAGAACTTGCTCTTCCACAATTAATCCAGTCCTGTAAACAACCAATTTAAAATCAGGTGGGTAACTCTTATTTTACAACACAAGGGACTTCAGGGAAAACAGAGAAACTGGGTAAAAAGATTAACCTTAGTAGTACTGTTCAGAGAGAATGAAGAATTGGAATACGGCCCAATATATCCTACATTCATCAGTAGTGAAAAACAGAGTTTATTTTCTATCACAATGATATCCTGCACCAAGAAACACTGTATCCTGAAGCGACAATTAGTTACAGTGTGGTAAAGGTTGCACATACATTTCAAGAGTTCTCTCAGTGGTTTGCACTGAATTTATTTGCTAGGGTGGGTAATAAAATATCATAGAATCATAGAATCATTGAGGTTGGAAAAGACCTCTAAGATCATCCAGTCCAGCCATCGACCCAACACCACCACCCACTAAACCATGTCCCTAAGTGCCTCATCTACTCGTCTTTTAAATACTTCCAGGGATGGGGACTCAACCACTTCCCTGGGCAGCCTGGTCCAATGTTTCACCACTCTTTCAGTAAAGAAATTTTTCCTCACGTCCAATCTAAACCTCCCCTGCCACAACTTGAGGCCGTTTCCTCTCATCCTATCACTTGTTACTTCGGAGAAAAGACCGACACCCACCTCGCTACAACCTCCTTTCAGGTAGTTGTAGAGAGCGATGAGGTCTCCCCTCAGCCTCCTTTTCTCCAGGCTAAACAACCCCAGTTCCCTCAGCCGCTCCTCATAAGACTTGTTCTCCAGACCCCTCACCAGCCTCGTTGCCCTTCTCTGGACACGCTCCAGCACCTCGACGTCCTTCTTGTAGTGAGGGGCCCAAAACTGAACACAGTATTCGAGGTGCGGCCTCACCAGTGCCGAGTACAGGGGCACGATCACTTCCCTACTCCTGCTGGCCACACTATTTCTGATACAGGCATGCTACTTCTCATCCTGTCTGAATACTTCTTGTCCTGTCTGAACATGTGTTTTCATTCTTCTTGGAAACATCTAAATTTTATTCAATGTGAATTCTTTGTTACCCACCATAAGAGCTTCTGGCACTAGAAATTTAAAGAATGATTGATAAGGTTGAATGTTCCAATTCTTCCACATAGCAAAAGGCAATACTCAACTTTGCTTCAAGATGCACAGGATCACATGGTGAGTAGTTTCTGTAGGGTCTTGGTTATTCTGGGCTGGCTGCTGCTAGACCAGCAAGGCAGCAGGGGAACGTTGATTAGACACACTTCATCTGCTCGCCTGAGGACAGACACACCAATGCTTTCCTAGAACTGATGACATTTGGATATCTGACAAATGTGAATGGTTTGAAGATATGTGGCACACTGCCCTTCATACAGGCAGCAGCACAGTTTTACTGATATCAGGCTTTAAGCCCCCCTGGACTTTTGCAGCAGCCCCAAAACGCAGCAGTTGCAGAAACACAGCAAGAAGTAGTGTGCCAGGCTGAGAGCAAGGATGGGCAGCAGCAGCTCTCCTGGGCACTTGGAGGCAGGGAGGAAACAAGGAGACAGCAGGCAGCTGGGGATCTGGGCACGCTGACTCGAGCTGTTGTGCGACCCAGAGTGGGCTTCCCTTCACCAGGACCGTCCCCAGCTTCCTTCGGCAATGGCAGTTCACAGAAGGACGTTGCACAAAACCCATCCTTGGATCAGGTTAACTTATCTCGTTGCTACCTATAGCAATAAAGCTGTAGCTGAGGAAGACCTGGAAAAAAAAGAATTTCATGAGATCCCACTCTTGAAGGATCATACCAAACATGCCTTAATTCATGGGACTGCCGTGGGGATCCTGGTGGGACTAATGATATTTGTTTGGCCAAATGCTTGATTATGGGAGAAAATCAGATTCAGAATTTGTTACTTTTTGAAATAAACCAAGAATTTCTGTCTCTTTCAAACAAAGCCAAAGCTCTTTGAAACACAGCTTTCAAAAGTCAAAATAGGTTTTTCTACAATTTCTTCTGTTCCCTCATTTGAAGGCAATGTTTCAGTTAGTTTAACTGCAGTCGGTACTTGTGTGGCTAGGAGCCAGCTGCCAAGAGGCTGTAAAGATTGACAGCAACTGGAAAGAAAATTGGAGAGGAAAAAAAGGACTATAATTCTTCAACCTTTTTAATGAGGTGCAGCAAATTTAGAATGGCAAATACCTGTAGAGACTTGTTATTCAAAAGTCTACATTGACTAATTAATGGAAAAATCATGATTTATTTAAAGAAAAGAGGCGAGACTGGGAGATAAATTACTGCTCGATATCCACTTGTACATTGTGCTTTCTGTTCAGTGGGAATTGTTTCTATCAGCAGTAAGAATTAGGTGTAATTAGAAAATTATCTCTTGCAATCATTTGAGTCCTGGTTTATTAAAAAACCCAAGATGCTTTTGGTGTCTGCAGGTGTTCTCAGCGCAGAAGAATCCTGGCCTGGTTAGTCCCTGCCATTGCCCCGTTACCAGATGCCTTTTATCAAAACAGCGATATCCTTGAGGTAGTTGCGTGGTCTGAGGACCAGTCAATGAATGCACCAAGGTAAGCATGTGTGAAATGAGTAGTGTGGTGCCAACTCCAAAGTAATCACGGTGCCATGAGCAGTCCCCTGAGGTGTATAGTAACTAAATACACGTCTTGTGAAAAAGATCGGCGAGGCACCCTTCGCACAGTTATACAGACCAAAACCAGTCGCTCTAGCTGCTAAAATCCTATGATTTGCTTTACACTCAGCTCTTCTGGAGAAAAAAGAAAAGTGCATTTACCCCCTCTCTCAATGGTATTGTTTTTGCAGATTTTAAACATGAAGAGCTTTCCTGGAAGAGGTTGTCAGTCTTATGGAGGCTGCAGAGGCGACAAAGGAGCTGCGTTTATTGCCTTGGGGATGTTGCTCCTCATCTCTGCTGTGGTGAAGGCAGCGCTTTGAGCGGCCCCACACCTGGATGGGTGGCCTCTCCCTGCTGCTTGGCTGGGAGAAGGGCTGCACCACACCTGTGGCTTCTCATACATTCTTGTGTACAAGCATTACAAAATGCAAAGAGAAAAAATGCAACGTGTTCAAAACGACCTTTTGAATTGTCAAGGTGAGCAGCTCACTATCATTCGGTCAGAAAATAGTTTATTTGTATGCTCAGGGCTTTCTGTGTCCATATTGGTTTGCGCTTCAAGGGCTTGAGTCCAGTCCAAAAGAAGCAGAGGGATGCACCCATTTGTAGCTAGTTCAGAGGAATGGGGGCAACTGGGAAAATTAACAAAAAGAAAGTGGGAGGGAATGAAAACCCAGGAAAACATTATAACAAACTGTTCACTCACCTCTACCTGGACTGTTTGTGCAACTACAGTCTAAAAAACCCCACCAAACCACATTTATAAATGGAAGCAATGAAGTTATTCTATTGACATTTCGTACCAAATCAAAAGAACTCTTTCTGCATTTTCTTGGGGGTTTGTTTTTTAAAGGAAATATTAATGAAATGTATTACAAACATAAGGCCCGCTTCTGCTTGTACTTTTCCTGTTAGCATGGAGTTGTTCCAATGCTGTTAAAGTCAATGGGAGGAGTATTGCAGTGACAGGACTGGTCTGGACCCGAGTGCTGGCAAGGTGACAGAGGAACTGTGCTTAGTAAGGTCATTTGTAACCTCTCCATAATGCGAGCAGCTGTGTAGTAGCTCTGTTGCAGAATCAGATCTATAAACCAGACATTATATCTACAATACCCTGTTAGGCCATTGCTGGGAGAAGATTTTTCTGAGGTTTCTGGATTTGATAATTTATAACGCTTAAAATGATTGCACTTTATTTTCCAAAAAGAAATGCCCCAAACGGTAAAATTGTAAATTATATTCTTTTAGAGTTATTATCATGTTTCCTGTAGTTCTTCTTATGGTTGCTTATCATAGCCGTGATACAAAGGAGCATTTAGAGACGTACTTTAGTACTCTGCCTTTCCAGAGTACTATTTAAACTTACCTGTCAATGTTTTTTTTCTAATTAGAGATGCAGATATGAATTAGGGCATATGGGCTGAGTCCAATGCTATTGAATTCAAGCGTAAGACTCCGACTTCAGGGGATGTTAAATCAGTCACTTCGGCCAAACGTTGAAATTTCAGTGTTTTCTTGTAAAGTGTTGAAATGCAGGAATCAGTCTCAGATCAGATCCAGCTTTCTTGACTGTTTTTCATCCTTGGCTAAGCCTTCAAACAGCTTCTGTTGAAAATGCAAGGTTTGTTACTGTCTCAACATGAAAAGAGTTGGTTAATTTCTGAGGAGTCCTAATACAAACAGTCTAGAAAATGAAACTCAGAAGTGAATATTCTTCTCGTGTTGACAGTCTGCTTACAAAAATGCAGCCTTGTATGAAGAAGTGGTGCTCCATAAAAATAAGCACATACACTATGAACTATGGTTGGCAACATTTAATAAATGCTGCAGTTTAGGCATGGAACATATGTTTTGTGTGAGTGATTTTCCTTTAGTCCTAAACTAAACGATGCTATTTCTTATGAACTTTCAATAAGAAAGCCCTGAAGGGTTAAAACTTTTGATTGATTGCTCTCTTTTTTTTTTTTTTTCTGTTTTCCCTGCAGAATGAGCTTCAGAGTGCATAATTCTCACTCCCGGACAAATTAAGAAGGGAAAAAAATGCTCTTTTTATAACAAATATTTTGTAGCACAACAAGTATTCACACAATAGAAGTATCGGCTAAGAGAGCTGGGAAATTTGACCCAAATATCTGCTGAGAGGTGAGCAACAGTAATCAACTAGCACATTATCTGAAAAGTAAATTATGCGTCCAGCCAGACTAACTATGCTAAAATGAGTGGCAGGAGAAGATGTCAAGATTTTTTTCTTTATGACCTCCATTGGTATGTGTTGATTTTTTTTGGCACTGCCCCAGGCCCCAAGTGTATACAGTTGAACAAGGGGAAAAGGCAGCAGATTTTATTGATTCATAATATGGCTTGCTGTAATGTTCTGAGGGAAAACAAAGGGCTTATGTTAGGTACTGTAATATATATTTAACTGGTATAAATTATAAGGTTGTCTCTCCTTAAGAGTATAAAATATAAGGTTGTTTCAGAGAGAGTCTGAAGTAAAAAATGATTAAAGCACTGTCCAAAGTAGACAAATTCATCAAACAAACTCAGTTATTAAAAGAACACAAACTTATGTATGAATTATTTGCTCCTGCTCAGTTTTACCAAAGGCTGCTAACCATTCCCAGGCTAAGATGAAGGGTAATTTTGTACTGAAGACAGCACCGTGGCACGTGATGTATTGCAGAATGGATCAGGTAACTTGACTCAGTTTTTCTCCTCGATGCTGTTTCCAGCCAAACATCCTAAGAGTGGGAAGCATCATTTTCTCTAAAAGTTGGGTTCCTTTTAACTTAATACAGTGTGGGATTTGTATAGATCCAAATAACTTCCAGACACCCCTGCCTCTCTCTCTGTGTGCTGTCCTGAAATGTATCTATTAACATCCTTAAGCACCAGCAGAGCTCAATGCAGAGGATGCACTGAACTGTCATGGTGCATGACGAGGTTTGTGTATGAGCAGGTCACTGTGGCAGATCTATTTTTGACGTTGATCAAAACGTAAAATCGTTGTCAGAGGGAAGTTACAGTATCACTTCTGGGTTTAAATGGGTCTTTACAGTGCCTTCAGAAGAAGAGACAGCAAAGGCTGAAGTCTCGGCATGTCAGGGACCCGCTACATGGGGGCAATCAGTGGGTTGCTCTGGGACAGGCGTAGGGCAATTGACGACACGAGACAAGACAGAAGCCCTTGGTTGTGTAAAGTTCATGATAAGCCTGGGGTACCAACATCTTAAACTGTTTGTAGCCATACCAAAACCTGTGTGACCTCTTCTAAGCACCAAGAAGATGGTATTTCTTAGGAAAAACTGTAATTTGTCACAGACACTAATAATTTTTAGGCTGGAATTGATATGTGACCAAAGTAAAAGGGCTCCAGACCTAATCAATTGAATATAAATCCTGAAGTTATACATACAGCATGAAGCACTGTAGAATTTGCCAAACTAGCTATCTAGGATGTAGCTAAAAAGGGTTATGAATATCTAGGGTGAAATTTTGGCTCACTGAAAAGAGTGGGAATTCTGCCATTGATCTGAACAAGGCTAGAATTTCTCTCTCCTTAGACTCCCTGCCCTGCATCTTTTCATTTTATTAGCCATTCTGCTTGCTGTTTGCATGCATTTTTATTTTACATGGAGAGATTATATTATATCAGAATATAGTATTTCACAATTGGCAAGACACCCCCCATCCTGCAACTGCAGTTGTAGTTGCCCGTAGGGAAGCAGCGAGTGGCTAATGGCCAGCAAACTGCAGTATCGAGGAGGGGTTACAAGGGAAGCAGAGCAGTGATGGAGCAGAGGAGGAAAGGGGCCCCTGCCTTGCATTCTTCTATGTGAGAGTCAGGGAGAAGCTGCAGCCATCTGTGCTCTTAGACGCTTCCTTTATGTACTCTGCGATGGTAAAACTGGCTGCCGCAGTGGTCATTCAGGCTCTTTTTTTCCCAGTCGTTATCCAGCGTGAGCTGCAGCAGTTTGAATCTTCCTCCAAGCCACTCATTGCATGTGTTGACTGTGGAGCTAGAGAGCCTGCTCCTAAAGCTGAGAGGTAGGTAATCTGTGCTCCTTCTGCTGACATCTTTTACAAGGGATGTTTCACGCGCGGTGTATGATACATCACTGGTAACTGGGAAAACAGCTAGTAGCTGCACACAAACCACTAGTAGCTGCACACAAAACACTAGTAGCTGCACACAAAACACTACTTCTCTGGACCACGTCCAGCTTTCTGACTTAGTGGAGAAAGGCCCCATCTCTTCCTTTGGCAAATCTTCCAACCCATCCACCCCTATTCTTATTTCTTTATAAGGGAAATGTTGCCTTTAGTAAAAGAAGAAATTCTGTGAAAAATACACTCGGTACGTTTACTGCTCATGTTTCTCTGCTAGCTTTTGTTAACAGTTTCAGGGAAGCTTTCTCTGAGTACAGAAGGCTTTCAGGAGGCAGGCCAGCCCTCCAAAGGCACCGGCTAGAACGCTTTGTGCACCCCTTTGCTCACAGCTGTGGTCCCAACAAAGCTGCAGTCCTCAGTGGCATTGCACTGTATCATGTTATATTTGGAGTCCTTCTGGAATGCTTTTTTTCCATACACTTTATCCAGAGTTTGGTCGTATATTATCTGCCTGACAACTCGACACCTATAAAAATTTATGAATTTGTATTAAAACCAATACTTGATTATGTCAGTGTTTATGAGGCTTCCCATGAGCCCTATATTCTTCCGTTGAATCTAGCTATAGCCCCTCATAATAATAATAAAACAGGCCATATTTCACCATTTCTCTGTTAACATGACTCACTGCTAGCAATTACAGTAGCTACCAGCTCACACTTTTGTTGATTTTAAGGATTTGCTGCCTTGTAAGGGTCTTTGCTGATCTAAACACACATAGACATATATTCAGTGGGCCTCTTTAACTGGGCTAGAAATAGCTGTGGGTGTATTTTTCAGTTTTCAGAGAACAACGTCTATCTACAGTTATTCATGCAGAAGTGTGTCGTGACTCATAACGAATGTGTAATTGTGGGTTTATGTACTGATAATATGAAAAAATTGATACCACTAGGTCCATTGTGTTTGCAAATGCTCTGGTTATGGAGACTGACAGAAAAAATAAAGAAGAAAAAGCAAATATGCTTCTTCCTCCTGCAGTAACCCTCTTATTTCCATCCCTTACTTGCCTGGATCAGCCTTAAGTACTTCATTCTGGGGCTTGATAGAGAACTTGTGTGGCATGCCAGCTGCAGCCCATACACTTAAGCAATATATGAGTCGTCTTCTGGCTTCTGCAAGGGAGGGTGTTTCACCTAAAGTTAATATTTTACAGTCTGGTTTTGGTATTGTGCAATTCTTCTATCTTCATTATCCAGTTTGTAAAGTCAAACCAATGTATACAGTACGACCATAAAGGAGAAGTAAGAATCTAGCATTTTAAATTAGAAGTCAGTGAGCCTGGGGGATTTCTAAGCTTTAATACTAGCAATGGTAATATACTACTACTATTAGGGTAACCATAAGCTGTACAACATGCTTGCAATATAAAGACTCTTACATCCTAAGAATGATAAAGTTGCTTTGAAAAATTAATCAGGGAAATAACTTTTTATATCGATAAATATATACATATAATATAAAACACACATCCACATTATCCTAATTCAGGATAACCTAATTACTACAGAGGAAGAACATGGAGGGGCACAAATAGTGTATGTGAAACACAGGAGCAAATTTCTTTTAATTTCCATTTCTGTACTTCCCATAACACATAGCTATAATATTTCTGTCATATGAGAACTCCACAGGGATAATTTTTGCTGGTTTGAAGGATGAGCTTGATAGAAGTTGGCCCCAGAAGTTATAGCTGTACATAAATTTACAACTCTTAGCAATGAATATGTAACATATACACAACTTTTAGCCAACAGTTATACAGCATTATAACATTTTATGGAGACGTAGAACTACGATGATTCTTCAGCTTTTTAGTTCCTTCTGTGTCAGATTGTATCTCCAGGAAAAGAACAGATGACTTATGCCCAAGTTTAAATTATTTTGAAGTTTTAAATTTAACAGATGTAGATAACACCAGTACTACTCCCCACAGATTTTTTTCATGTCTCAAAATACCTTGTACGACTTAATTGTCTCAAGATAATGGTGTAAAAACCCTTCAGGATGATAGGTCATACTTTTCCAAGTCAGATTAAATTCCACTCCTGCAGAAAGCATTTATTGCATTTGCAAACCTTAAGATTGCTGGCAACAGTAATACGTAGCATTTTGGAAAGTCCTGCAGGGCATATCCCCATAGCCTAGACAAAAAGCAGGGATTTAGAAAATGGAGCAAAAGGGGAGAGAAACTGGTAGACTATCCTATGGGTGTAGAAAACCCTATCATTCCTAGAAACTCCAGTGTTCTAGAGCAATCTTTTAAACCTCTTCTGATATTTGTACTGCCAAAAACGTGGGCAGTGAAAGATCAATGTTTTTGAAAACGATAAAAATGAATCATTTAAAAGTTGGGATCTAGATTCACAAGAGCAGTTAAAAATCATGTAGGTCAGGAGAAGGTGGTGGTTGCTCCTTTACACCTATTCTAGTAGAATAATTAGACAACCTTCCTCTTTTATTCAAAGCAGAGTTTGGAATCCGTATCTTCCATTTTGTAAGAATATTTCCTAACCGGTCGGATGCTCAGGATGTTGTAGTCAAACTTCTACTTTAAGGATTTCAGGAAAGGAGCTGAAAGCACATTTTCCTTGCCTACATAGTGCTCTGACTACTGGGTAGAGAATATAAAAATGCCAGGACTATTTCTTTCTCTTCTTTATCCTTGTGAATGTGATCGATTGTGAATCTTGCCTTTTACTTCTTTTGAAAGTTTCCTGAGCTTGATGCAATTCTTACCCGCAGTTCCTATGGTGCGGATATGGCAAGAGGTGGCGGCATTCACTTGTACAGATGTATACATTGGAGCTGAAATACAGCACACTCCAGCTTGTGCTCTCACTCTCTCTCTGCTACTCTCCCTCCTACAGTTAAAGTCAAAATAGTTTCTGCATGGCCGTGTGAAGGTCTTAAGGGACATTTGGATGACTGTGCAAAGCTGACTTCCAGCCTAGCTATATAATTAGCAAATACACAATTTATTTCACTAACATAAATCATGTTCCTTCCTAGAAAGAAGTAATCAAGTTAGTATCATTAAATTTTATAAAATATACGGAACTAATTTCAAGGTCAAGATAGAAATAGCCTTCCCTTTAATTATTTTGCTATTACAGACTTCCTTTACTTTTATTGCACTATAATTGTTAACTGGAGACAATAGTAATTTAAAATACGATCCTATTTCCCTGGATAAAAACTGGAAAAATCAGTATTAGGCACTATGCTTTATATTTGCTGGTAAGAGCTTGTAACATCTCCACCTTGTGGTTGTTTCTCTGAGTAACGAGTCTGGACTGCTGCATCTCAAATAGGTTATTTTGGCTCTGGGACTCCAGGTTCTCTGAATACAAATATCATACATTGAGGGATTTTAGCTAAGAGATTCTTGTATAAAAAATGCCTCTTGTACTGACTTTAGATTAAAATCAGTTCTTTTTTCATGGTTTTATCAGTCATTATTAATTTTTTTTGTTTTAGACGATATCAATAATTAAAGTCAGGGATAAGTGACTACAGAAGCAATAAACATATAGGATGACTGAAACTGTCCAATTTGAAAAGAAGTGTTTCTTACATAAAAAATGCCATCAAATCAGATAATAAGATTACCCAAGAGTTGGGTCAAGAAGATGAATTATCTTTCACTTATCAAAATATTTCCAAGTATCCTCATATTTGATGAAAAGAGTGCACATTACACACAATAATATTCACTATGTTGAGTGGGAAAGTGCTATTGTCCCTGTTTCACAAGGGGAAAGCTAACTGAAGAGAGAAAGTGCCCTTTGACAAGGTCACAGAGCGAGACAATGATGGAAAAGAAGAGTAACCCAGACTTTCTGTTTTACAGTCCCTGGTGTTTTACTGTTAGATCTGCCATCTCTCATCTTGATTTGCTATATTAATATCAGGAAATTGTCTACTCAACTCTAAGAAACCTCAGATCACAGGTATTAACTCAGCACTAGTTGCAGAAGTTGAGCTGCTTTTTTTTTACTTTTTCAGTTTGCAAATGTAAGAAAAATGTCCCATGATATTTCTGGTATTTCCCTGATCACAATGAGCCAGAAAAATTAGGACATAAGTTCTTTTGTGGTATTTTGTCACTTCCTACACACACCAGAATTTTAAAAATGTCAGGATAGGCAAATAAATCAGTGTAATTATGTTACCTAGGCTTTCTAAAATGTCAGAAATACTTTGGCTTGATATTTTAGATGAAGGTGCCCCCACCTCTTATTTCCAAGTTCCAGTTCTCATTGTAAGCATGATTTTATTTTCTCTTTATTTTTTATGGCTACTTCACTTTTCTCCATAGAAATCTTTCCTGGTTGTATTGTAGTCATTGTAACTTCCTCTATAGCATATCATTTGCGAAAAGCTACTCAGCAGCCTTTTGTAATGCATCATATAAAGGGAGTATGATAAAGTCATTTGACACAATGGCATGAATATAAGCAGCATCATTCCCTCTTTCTCCATTTGTACAGCCAGAAAAGCTGTATTAGCTTGAGTCACTGACCTTCTTTTTTTTTTTTTTTGGGGGGGGGGAGGGGGAGGGGGAGCGTTGTCCTCCTCATCCCACTAAAAGCAGTACCTTTCTTTAAAGAAAAAGTGCAGATCCTGTAACTGCTGTGGTAGGATCTGAGGCCCAGGATGCCCCATCACGCTCTGCTGATGTTTCTTTCCATCTCTGTGACTCATCCTGAGACAGACAGTGGTACCCAAAGTGCCCTTTCTGTTCCCCATTCCTACTGGGCTGTCTCCAGTCCCTGAACTGAGGGCAACCATGAGTGAAAATGAGTACTTGTCTATTAGTAGAAAGAATGAGACTTTTTTTTTTCCTGTCAGAGCTCTTTTTTCTGTCCTTAGTGTCCTATTGAATATTTACCCAAAGAAGCTCTAACCTAGGAGGGCTTGAGGGCTCAAAGGCTCAAATACATCTCTTCTAGCTCCAGGCACCACAGGTAGCAACAAAACTGCCTCTAGTCAAAAGAATACAAAATGAGATTTTTTTTCCTATCTGAATAGCCTTCTGTAAGCACCAAAACTTATGTGGTGTGATTCTTTGTGGCAGCCTTGCAAAAGCATCAGTTTGGGTACAACTGTGGTTGTACACTCTGAGAGCTGATAACAAAAAAAAAGATATTTTATTCTCCTATCAGAAGTTACTTATCCCAGTGGGCGTGTGAATAAGATTTTGAATAGCTAGAAAATGCTCAGTAATGTCAGTCCAAAGTATTCCAAAATGTTACAAGAAATGGCACTCCATGGGGAATGAGACTGACAAAAGATGAAGTCTTGGAGAGCTTTTGTTAAATTCGGAGATCAGATGAGATATAAATCTGACAGAGGAGGAAAGGAAGAGGTTTTGACAAGAATAGCAAGGGGTATATCATGTGCATATGTAGTCTGTGTTTCCTAAGCAGGAGGTACAGTTTTGAGCTGGGGAAAAAAGCTGGAAGGAGGAGCTGCGAGGGTGGTGGATGATAAGAAAAAGTGATGAACGTGGCCAAACATGGAACAGATTAATCTAGCTAAATATAGATGTCTTCACTGTAGGTGTCAATATCTGAGCTAGTGATCCCAGCCTCCTTAATGGGGCATTCTCAAGAGATTACTCGGAGAGGATGTATTTCTTGCTCATAACTTCACACAACTGCTTTCTAGTTGTCACATGTGAACTAGTCATGGACTTTATAGTCAGTACAGAGGAGGAGGAGGCACTCTGAGGGCGTGGTTAATGCCCCCATGAAGTAGTCATGTAAGGTAAATCATAGGCAAATCATGCTAAAGTTTCTCTTTTCTCTATTGACTACAAAGAGAATGCAGATTGATAGCTCACATACAACATCTGAAGAGTGGTCTGTGATTTAGGCTAGAGAAACCATGTCCTACGTAACTAATCTCCAGAGGATCCAAATTATGCTCTCTTCTCACCAATGAAAAAGACCTCGAACTTGCTGAAGGACTTCAACTCCAGAGCTGCGGTGCCACCTGCCCTGGCCGCCCTTGTACCCAGGTACTGGCTGTGTAGCATGGTGTAACCCCAACTCTGGTATTCAGAGCTGTCCAGACCATTTATTAGTCTTCTTAAGATTGGGTACTGATGATAGGAGGCTGAGGTCAATGACACAGTTTGATTTCTGAAACAGAATACCCCAAATAGAAAATGTGGTTCTGGTGTGTGCTCCTTCATGTGCAGTACAGTTTTGATCACCATATGGTGACTAAGCCACGCTGCCCTGCTTCACCGGCATGATTTCAGAACACTACTGTATTAAATAACCATGGAGCTTTGAAGAGCAGATAGTTGAGGGGTGGGTGGGCAAACTTTAAAAGGCTAAAAAAGTTTGTTCGAATAACACATTCAGATGGTTATTGGGAAATAATTGGTCTGGAAATCAAGCTTCAGTGCCTCCTTGTCTCAGACGTTTGCAATGCTGAAGGAAAACCACACCTTTCAAACTTGTGCTCTGCTGAAGTTCAGTGAGGCTCCAAAGAGTTTTTGAAATGTTAAACTTTTCAGCATTTTTTCCAAGAGGGAAAATTTCGCCCCGTTCTGTTTGAAGAAGTCTGCCTGCGACTAATTAAAAGCAGCATGTAGCACACGTTGCAACAGTGCCGTTGTCGCCGAGCCCCCTAGGTGGTCCTGAAGACCACAGGCATTTGCCTACTGCAGGATCCGGCAGGCGAGGGCTAGCGGCAATGCTCCCGTGCACAAGAACGCCCCAGCAGCCCTGACTAAGGCAACGCCACCGATGAAGCCAGCTGGAGCCATGCCTCAACGAGGGCTGCAGGGTTTGGCCCTGAACACTTCCAAACAGGACGGATGCTTCAGCCCAGGAAACGCTCTGTGCAACAGGCTGTTGCCCCCAGATCCGCTTGATGTTAGTGGTACGTGGATACCGTGTTAATCTACTGCCACAGGGTAGAATGAAGTTGACCTTAGTGCCAACTGTACTTGCTTAGCCAAACCCTGCTCAAGTCTTACTCATCCTGTACTCTGAGAAATGCTTAGAATGGTCAAAACGTAAAATGTTTATTTTTAATCAGTGAAAGCATCTTAATTAGGTTTTAGGGGGTCGTGGGCTGTGTGCACATATACACGAAATTCTATTACCCAGAGCATGAGTTGAGAAAATAAGAGAAGTCAACTCTGCGGTGCTCAATATGATCTGATGGAGAGCATAAAGGGATATAGCTTGTTCTCTGACTCTGTTCAGCCATTGCTAAATTAGTAACAGCAGCATTTCCCTTCCAAGCCGTTCTAAGGTTTAGCTAGTCACCTTCTATAGCACAGCTTGCAATACTCATGGTGGGCAATATTAACTGGGGTAGAGCAATATAATGACAAAAATTTGGAAGCAGGCTTTTTCTCTGGAGTTGAAGGGAAGTTCCACTTAAAACAATTGCTAGCATGACATGCAACCATGCTGATTACGGAGATTTAGATCTGTTATCCTAGTTTTTACTGAAAGCCACGCCCTGCAGCAAAGAAAACACAAATACTGTTTTTTTATGTTTCTCTTAAATTCATACTTCATCTGCTAGAATACATATTTGGAAGTATTTAAATGAACACGTAAAGTTCAGAATTTGAAATTTCCTGAAACGGGATTTTTATACTGATGATGCTAGGAGTCTAAAGGAAAACAACGTTCCTTTTGTAATTAAGCAGAGCAGCTATTTATACTGCCGGCTGCCGGCTGCATTCCAGTACAAAGTGCACTCATGGCATCAATTTAAAGGGCATATGTTGGAGGCAAACACACAAAAGTGGTTTGGAAAGAGGTATGGAGTAAAAGTTTCTGAAGTGCCTAAGTCTCTTCGAGGAGTAAGACTTCAAGGACACTCAGTTGACTTTGAAAGTTTTACCCAGGCTTACCAGAAACAGAAGATGACTTAAAGTTGGCCGCGATCCTCTGTAGCCGCAGAAAATTCCACGCTTTTGGGATGGGTTTTATTCGAGTTACTCCAGATGTACTTGCCCTTATTCCTGTGTTAGAAGGAGGTCCAATTTGATTTAAACGATTCGCTTTGACTTCAATGGCAGCAGGATTAAGTCCTGAGTCATTCTTCAGTAGAAGACTCAGAAATTTCTTTACCCCTTTTAATGTGAATATTTTTCTTTCTTCTTGAAAATTTTAGCTTCCATACTTACTTCTCTTTAGGTATGTAAGGTGCATTACTAAAAAAGCCTATCTTTAGGAGAGCAAAGCATTTTTTCTCTAACGTTTCCAGTTTCCACCAGCCTAAAGAGGAAAAAGCCAAAGTCTGCCCTCGAGTGTGTACTTTTTACTGCATAGCTGAAACCATATTCTGCATGGAAACATTTTATCAAGTACCTTATTTTTCTACACATTCCTGGAGGACCTGCAAAGGAGGAGCTTGTCAGCTAAATTGAAAACATACTAATAAAGTTAAAAAGTTAATGGGAGACATTTGCAATTTCCCAATAATTTTCCTAGTGACTTAAACTCGAAATAACTGTGTATACTTCTGCTACTGTTTTCCTTACATCTTTGTATCAAATGACATGCAGAAGAATTAGTGCCGGATATCTACCATTTGTCGCACACCTATCAAATTATAGTTTTGCTAGGCAAACTTACAGTTCAGGTGGCCAAATCTTTGTTTGTCTGGGAGGCTATTTTCAATTACCTATAAGTAATAATGTGTGTTTTATAACTCAAACCACTTGTATAAATAGAGCTTAAAACCTTGTGACTGAGGCAATAAAATAGAAGCAAAGGTTTAGCTGTTGTAACCTACTATGCAGTCCATTTAAGGGCAGTGGCTGAAATATAGTTCCAGACTCTGGGCCACTTTTGTGCTAACTGGCCAATATAAAAATAAGTTTTTTTTTTTATAATTAGGATGATTATTATCCTAATAAAGCAGCTGTAATGATTGCTGCTTCTTTCAGTGAGCCTTGGTTAGTTGTTTTGAACCAAGACACTTCCACGTGCTCTGCTAAAGGGTATGGGCTGACAGTGTTACCTTTGCCTTATATCTCCAGGCTTGCAAAAGGGTGCCATTTAAATATACGACTGTCATTTAAGGCTACACAGAAGGATAAATCTGTGGGGCTCAGTTAATTCTGTCTTACGTTCTTCTGTGTCTTCTTTCCACCTCTCCATTTACTATGACTGGACTATCGTATCTGAATATCACGTGGCCAGTCATGTATTTATACCAACTAATGCTACACGTCAGTGGCATCCTGACTGAAAGGTCAAGAGAGAAATAGTTTTGATGGACTGACTAGCTATTTCAAAGGATATCTTTTGTTTTTCTTTTTCATTCCCTTCAGAATAAAATTTTCTGTTCAGGCACCTATTTTATAAAATTTGTGTATTTGCTAGATCTTTTTGAACTCAGGAAAAAAAAATATAAAGTGACATCTTATTCCTTTCTTTTATCTGCCTTAAGCCTCCAAGAACATTCCTCTGCATTCTTGCCTCTACTGATAACATCTTTTCTAGCTGCTAAAGAGCTGACAGCATATTACAGGGGTTGCACAGTACTGAACCCTTCTCATTTAGATTTGGCCTGAATGCCAAAAATGTTGACCTTTTCTGTATTTAATATGGCTTAGAAGAGGCATCTTTCCAAGTCTTAATATAATCTACTGCTGAACCTTCTCATCCTCCTCCAGTTCCCCTCCCCTTCAATCTTCTAGCACTCCTAGTTCAATGTATGGGATACAGACACCCTACATTGCCTGACATATCCTTTTACGTATATCCAGGGGATTCAGGAATTCTTTTGAATTCCTTAAGTGCTGCTGTATTTGTACTACTAGCCAGATTCTTTTATAAGCTTCTGATATCAGTCTCTATTTATCTTTAAGGATTTAATAGTCTGTTAGTGTGAGTGGCTCATTTCTTTCCCACACAACCTTTTTTTTACCTGTCGGCTTTTGCCCATCAGTTCTTTTGAGAGAAATTTTTTGAATGAGGACTTGGCCTTCTCATAAACAATACAGAATAGAAACAGGAACATACGTTATCATTTAACTTTTTTAGTTCTCTGTTATGAATGGGTACATCTAATAGTATCCCAGACCAATTACCGTAGTTCTGCTATGTCTATTTAAATATTTTTCATACAAGAGTGATCAAAACAGGCAAAATTTGAATTAGGTTTTATGATATGGATTGTTTCTGAAACAGAGAGGTGATCCATGAAAAGGCAAACACTTTGAACAGCTGCCTTTGGATTTGGTCAGATTTTGCAGTTGTACTAGATAATCGTTGTAGGTCCCTTCCAGCTGAAAGTATTCTATTCTATTCTATTCTATTCTATTCTATTCTATTCTATTCTATTCTATTCTATTCTATTCTAGATATGACTACGTTACTTTTTTGGCTGTATACAAGGTGAATGATACACTAATTGGCTTGCTAAGCCTTTTTTTTCAAGCTATGAAATCAAATTATAATAAAGTTCTAGTACAATTTTGAAAATTGGCATGTACCATAGAAATTTTTGTAAACAGTCTCTATTTATCGTTTAGTGCATGACTTTGATTGTCTTCACAGTTACAGTGTATTCACAGTGATGTTTGCTGCTCTCTTGAATGCCAAATTGACACCTATTTTGAAACCAGAATCTGGTTTTCAGCTTGAAGAAAATTCCTGTAATATTCCTTTATAAAATTCTAGCTCACGGTGGACCAAATGTTACAACTTTTACAGCTTTTATTGCACAGTCTTCTACCTGATTTGCCACCCATCCTGGGTACTGAGGAAAGTGGTTTTGTAAGCCAGCAAAACAGAGCCATGTCCTGGGCCAGCTTGCTTCCAACAGCTGTCCCCCATGAAAAAAAGTGCTTGGATAATGCCTCCAGATATACTTTTCCAAACGTAAAGATGCAGTTCTCAAAAGTCAGTCCTATTAAAACTTACTCTTTTGAGCCAAGCCCAAACCATGGCAGTGCTGGGAGTACACTTCAACCAAACAGCACCAGGCCTATTCTTATTCTCCACAGGGTTGTGGAAAACTCCCCAATAAGGGCAATAACACAGCCCATGGGAAAACCATGCCAAGCAGATGTTAGGACGTAATTTCTGATGTCCTATGGTCCCCAGAGATCATTTCGTCATTCACTCAGCAGATTCAACCTTACAACAAGGGTTCAACAAGCAAATATAATACAGTGGAAGGGGTCTGCCCTTCTCTTTGTACTCAGTGTAAGTTTGCCATGTTAAATCCTGAAAAAGAGGCTCCTTTTCAAGCACAAAGACACTCAAGGGGAAAGACATCCCTTATTCTAAATTATTGTATTATGCTTCAAGTTAAAATGGCAGAGTTTTTTGGGACTTCAAACTAGTTCAAAGTGGGGAATGTAGCACGGTGGAGCTTCACTCTTTCAAATTTTCTTTTCATCGTTACGTTCACGTATCTTTATCTCTCCCGTCCTCCTTTTCTCACGCCACCTATTTACCTTCTTGTAATGCTGATCAAAAAAATCTCTTTCTAGCTAACATGGAGTGATCATCCCATGCCAGCCTTCTGCCAGTGTTACACCAGTAAAATTTCCAACTTCCCAAAGAAAATTCTGTTTTGCAATCTGTGAGACTCGCAAAATGAACTTAGCAGATGGAGAATCCAGCCCTGTGTGCTCCACTGACAGCGGGCTGCTGTAAGGTCAGCAGTTCCCTTTAGAGTAACAGCCAAGAAATGTATAAGCACTCGTGGATGAGTCCACATGTGATGATTCAGAATTTGTGTTAGGCATTATCAACACATTTCAGGTGTATCTCTCTATCAGCTAGCATCCGCATCTGTTGCTTCTAAACACGGAGAGCAGGAGGTAGGGAGGGAACACTCAGTTCTAGCTGTAAATTCCGCCTTTCTAATCCCACTGACCCACTGATTATTCTTTCATGCTGGGCAGATACATTACTTTTGAATTGTGTCCATCGTGTGATTAAAACCTATGGAAGGGGTGTTGCAGTCCAAAAACACTGAAAAAAAGACAATAGAAATTTCCACTGTCTTTACACCAAAAAGCAAGGTCTTGCACTAGTTAAACTCTGATGCAACGTTTGGATTTGATTACAGTAGGCCAAATTCTGCCCTCAGATACACCAGTCAGCTTGGGTAAGACTTGGCATGGAGGGGACATTTTCAAATCTAATACCATGGTATTTTTATAATACCATGCCAAATAGGGCATAATATATTTTTAGAAACTTTCTCATTTATAATAATAAAATGCTCTTCAAGATGATTCATATTAAAAGAAACAATTATTTTGGCTTACAGGACATATTTGTAACTATGTGTAGACACTTATTTGGATGCAATTCAGCAGTATGTAAATTCAGAACATGGATGTATGCCAGTGGCAGGGATGAAAAAAAATCTCAGTTAAGTGAGCTGTTACTCAGTAGCTGTTCCTGTTTCCTTTGCTTGCTAGCTCAGAGCTCCCTATAGCTTCACAGAGATGAAAAACTGGAAGGGACCTCTAGAGGTCATCCGGTCTATACTTCGGCAGAAGGATAAATTCAACCTGACAAGGACAGACATCTGTCAGCGATGGTTTAATATCTACTGAAAACATTTTTAAAAGGGAGATTCCATGCTCCCCCATATTCTTCAGTGTTTTTGCAGATAGACAAGCTTTTCCTAATGGCTAATTTGAATGGCTTCTGATGCAAATTAAGCAGATTTCTTCTTTTTCTCTCCACTGTGGTCAGGAGGAACAGCTGAGCATGTGCTATCCCTCACCGGAAAGTTGTCAGTTTACCTCCTTTCAGTCTCCTCTTTTAGAAGAGACATGGTAGAGAACCTTCAGCTTTTCCACCTCACTTATATGCACATTAAACCCCTCTATACTTGCTGCTCTCCTTGGGGACCTTCCCCAGTTCTCCATCTCTTTCAGCTGCAGTGCCAAAAGCACCAGCTCAGATCTGACCAGCAGTGAGGAGAGTACAATAATCATGTCCCATAGGTTGCATATTAACTTTTCTCAGTTTGCAGTAGCCTCACATTGTTGACTCACAATTAATCCGTAATCCACCATGAACCTCATGTGCATCTACCCATTCTAATTGTTTCCTTCAGATTTTAGGCCATTTCTCCAACTTGTCAAGAACCTTTGAATTCTAATTTAGTCCACCAAAAGGGTTTGTGACACCTTTCAGATTATAGTACTCCAGTCCATTATCCAAAACATTAACTTCTGAAGAAAACTGGGCCTGGATAGATAATGCTTGAACGGTTCCATATTTTTAAGAGTGAACGATGCCTAGTTACTATTTAAAAGTCATATTTCACTCATCTGTGCACCCCCAATATGACAATTTCACTATAATCTATTTTAATTTATTTAATACAGCATCAAAAGCCTTTCTAAGGACATAGTTATTCTGTGATTTTCTCCTAACCAGCTAAAAATCAAATTATTTCTTTCCTTGGGTGGATGCATCATTTCCAAGACAAAATTAAAAAAGCTCTATACTTAAGGTGCATGCTCCTAAGAAATAACGTTATTAAATCAAAGCTATTACTGCTCATACTTTGTTAACTTGAATACAGGCAGTCTATTTATTAACGTGGATGAAAAATTATTACAGTTATTAACCTGTAAATCACTGGTGTAATATGTTATTCCAATAATTCTCTGGGAGGATAGGGGAATGTGAACAGTATTTTGAGACTTATTTGTAATGCAACTTGCCATCTTTCTGTCAAAGTCAAAAAGAGACTGTAAGGACAACAATTCTGATTTATCACTTTTTATCCCTTTTTCACCAACGTGAAAGCAGGGAGCGCTCATTATACTCTGGGCAGAAAAAGTTGTTCTGCCTCAGGCTGTGTTATCTCCCCTCTCCCTTTCTGCCTTCTCACTTCATTCATACATTTTTAAGCCATGTTTTAAGGAAAGCTGCTACAGTATTGTCCTGTGGAGAACATGGTTTGATGTAGCCCAAAAGGTCACAGAGCTACCGGATCAGCAAATGGTCTCTGTTTGATCCTACAAAGCTTCTGTCTGAACTTCTCTGACTTCTCCCTCCCCCCTCCACTTCATGCATTCAGCTTAAAATATATTTGGTGAGGGTCTGAGGTTTTTTGCAACGATTAGCTTTTTGTTATTCAAAACCAGTTGATATTTTAATGCAACAAGTACTGAAATTAGACGATACTAAGCATCTCTGGTGTACTAGACAATGTAATAAGATTTTTTGATGCATTCATATGTGTCTAGAATATTTTGTTATTCTGTTGGGTTTTTTTTATGATGACGCACTATCTTCTCCTGGACAAAGTCTCTGCACAAGTAGTAGCACAAAGCCGTTTCTGCAATGGTTTCTGGAGACAATAATTCCTTCAGACATAGGCCTCAGAGAATTAAAAGTCAGAAATCTATCAAAGAATAACTTTTTTTTGCAAAGTCTAAACTTTAGAGGATGGATCCTATCTGTTGGTAACCCTTTAATGTCTGCAAGCATTCCCCAATGTGCCTCAGATCAACCGACCGTGTTAAGTTGACGTGTTTAATTAGATATGTGTAAATAGATAGAGATCTAGATAAATAGAGACATAGAGATACATAGATATATATAGATATATCTCGTGTTTGTGCGTGCATGTGCATGTGTGTGAATGAGGGGCATGGAGAGAAGGCGGTGTTACAGAGGCCTGGACTTTTGCTTCTTCTGACCACATGCATCAACTTTCTTTCTTATGATTTTATTTTTATATAGACACAGAGCAGCACATTGGACACCAGTCCTTTCAGTCAAAGAACGAGACCTGTTATTTGTGGGTGCTCCGCACCAGAGACATGGTTGAAAATGCACAAAGCCCGGCTGGGCAGGGTAGGCAGAGCACTCAGCTCATTCCAGCAGGGGAGAAACCTGTCAACACCATCTTTGTGAACTACAAAGTGGTGATAAATTTGGGACTTCCCCTACCAGTCCATTTTCCTAGTGCACGGGCAAGTAAAGCAATTTAGGGAAAACATAGACTTTTTTTGTGCAAGGCAGTGTAGATTTAGGGCAAGCGTGACTGGAGTTTTCTAGTTGATATAAATCTGCTTAATGATGTATAAGAGATGGTATGGAATTTGCTTTGTTTTCCCATATATCTTCATGGGGAAGTACACATAAGTTTGCCCAGGTATGTTGTCTTGACTCCCTTGAGACTTAGGTAGGGATGCATGGAGAGAAGAGGGGCACAAAGGGAAGGTAAGAACCTACTTGCCTGACCTGCATGTCCATGCCTTTATATTTAACTTGCAAATTAAGTATTTGCAGCTAAAACTGCACTGTCTGAAAGGTACATACTCAACTCCTTTTGGTCATAGCTATAAATTGTTTATGACTGGTTGTACTTTGTGCCGGCCACCCAGAATCAAGGCAGCCACTGTGAACTCCTTTCTACTCTCTGTACCACTAGGACTAAACTCTCGTTTCTGGTGAAACACCTTGAGTGCAAGACACAGCCAAGCAGCAGATTGAGAAAACGGGGCCTCTTCAGAGATAGGTCTTGAATCTACATCAGTGCTCTGTTTTTCCCATGGCATCTGCCAGACATGGAAAAATATTGGGCAGAAGCCATCTCTCCTAGAATCTTACTTCTTGCAGGTAGTAATAAATGTCATTTATTTCATCTCTGCTTTGTACATTGTCAAAAAGTTTACTTTCTCTATCACCTTCAGTGATGGGTAAGTGTACCGCTTCTGCTGGTCTTCTGACAGACCACCTTGTCTCTCATTCAGCCTCCACCTTAGGACAAGAGGAACTTTTCCAGGAGCACAAATAATCAGATCTCCTGCACTGTTCCCTGTCTCCTTGAAGAATCCTTAAATTTTTCCTCCATCCTTTGGCTCCTCACTCCTCCATCGCACTTTCAATGTGTATTTACTTTGGTAATATGTATTTCAGAGCAGAAAAATTGCAATTGATAGTAGCTTTTTCCTTTTTTATTTAAGTTACACACCAGCAATAGGGATCAGCTTTGCACTGTAGGGTCTCCTTCCTGTGGCTGGCTGTGGCTTTTCTCCTAGTGCTGTGACTTTGTTTCTATCACTGTTTCGCCTTGCCCACTTGCACCCAACTGTAAATGGGTCTGCTACTGGCATATCCCATTTGCTTCCAAACTCATGGTCCAAGAATGTCCTCTCAAACCAATGTCCATTTCTCTTGTGAGATCTTCTAGAACAGACATGCCCATGCCACCACCTTTGTCTGTTCTGTGTACTTTGCTTCTCCATGCAGGAGTGTTTCAGATACTGAGTAACATCAGACAACAGGTTGGTGAGGAGTTATTAAGAATGAGATGATTAATGTTACATTAATTTATGTTTCAAAAGAATGAGAGACTCTATGAATTTGCCAGGTGGACTTTGTGCTGGTTTGAGGTAGCTTCTTATGAATATCTAGCAGATTAATTTGCTGACAGGAGTGGATAACAGAGTCCTGAAGTTGTAAACGCAAGGGGATCCCCTTATGTGATGGGTATGTCCCATTTGCCAAGCATGCCTTGCATTTTGGATATCAAATTAACTTTCCCAAACTTGCAGGTTTTGGGGACAAACATCATCGCTGTGACACATTTGGAAAAATACCTAGCACATTTTGACTGTTGTTGTAATATAAAAATAGTATCTAACAGTACCCACAGGCAGATCACATTATCTAGAGAGCAAGAATTTTTCACAAGAAAGATTTAGTAAATGTCTCAACATATTGAAGTGAACCAGACAAACAGATAAAGATGACAGACAGACACACTGCTTTACTGAATGGACTTCAGCAAGTTTCATTTTTTTATACCTTTCAGATTAGATAAGAGTAAATTATGAAATAATAGCAAAAAGGATATAACATCCACGGATGTCATTTTTAGAATAAATTCCATCTTAGGTTATTGCATGAAAAAGACCTATACCCCAGCAGGGGTTAGTATCAAAGGTGTAATTCAAAATGGGGGGGAACCACAAAAAAAAACCCCAATGATTTTTAATGAAAAACATTTTTTAAATGGGCTAAAAGATCATTTTCTTCAAAAGACTGTATATTCTTTACATATTTTCTTCCCTCTACAATATTTCAAGTATACCAGTGGGCTGGATAAAAGAGAGTCATCTCACTGAATTTATGATGCCTCTTGAGTTTGAACTCAGCATGGTCTTTGCCATAAAGTGAAAGGTCTAAAAATTTTTTCCTGCTTCTCCTGAAGAGAAAAAAGAGAACCTTATAGTTGGACCAAATAATTATACAGTGTGGTTAGTATTCATTGTCTCCCATGTATTGTCATCTGGCCAACAAAAACAAACATCTTGGGTCACTCAGAGGATGTGGTATTCATCACAGCAAGTCTTATGTTCTCAAGTGAGCTGAGGTGGTTTTGTAGGACACGCAATTTGCAAAAAGCCCTAAACAAAGCATGCAGACAGTTTACGCTTTATGTATTGGTATGTATAACACTGACTGTGACATGGGTTTGCAGCTACAATCTTCCCTTAAAGATTTATAAAAAAGAGGAAATACAGATGAAAGTTCAAATTGTTACCTGTCCTGACATACTGGCTTTCAAAATGAACAGTGGAAGGGTCCTAGTACAGGTTACAGAAAAATAGTAGAGGTTAATATTCTTTATATCATGAACTTTTTAAACCACGAGTCATTGGACTGAGTTACCAGCAGCAGGTTTTCTAAGGGAGCCCTGGGGCTTTGCTGGCCCCAGGGAGGTCACAGAGTCACCCACCGTTCCTGGGCAGGCAGCCCCTCTCCCTGCATCCCTGCCTGTGGTGCACACAGAACAAGGAGGGTGGCTGCACAAGCACCTCGCCGTGCTCTTCCCTACCATTTCTGCTCCGCCGTCATCCCATACTACTGCCAATGTGAGGCTTGCCAATGTGACGCCCATCCACAAGAAGGGCCGGAAGGAGGATCCGGGGAACTACAGGCCTGTCAGCCTGACCTCGGTGCCGGGGAAGATTATGGAGCGGTTCATCTTGAGGGCGCTCACAAGGCATGAGCGGGACAACCAGGGGATCCGGCCTAGCCAGCACGGATTCATGAAAGGCAGGTCCTGCTTGACCTGATGGTTTAATATCTTTATCGATGATCTGGATGAGGGGATCGAGTGCACCCTCAGTAAGTTTGCAGACAACACCAAGTTGGGCGGGAGTGTTGATCTGCTCGAGGGTAGGAAGGCTCTGCAGAGGGACCTGGACAGGCTGGATCGATGGGCCCAGGCCAACTGTATGAGGTTCAACAAGGCCAAGTGCCGGGTCCTGCACTTCGGCCACAACAACACCATGCAGCGGTACAGGCTTGGGGAAGAGTGGCTGGAAAGCTGCCCAGCAGAGAAGGACCTGGGGGTGTTGGTCGACAGCCGGCTGAACATGAGCCGGCAGTGTGCCCAGGCAGCCAAGAAGGCCAATGGCATCCTGGCTTGTATCAGAAATAGTGTGGCCAGCAGGAGTAGGGAAGTGATCGTGCCCCTGTACTCGGCACTGGTGAGGCCGCACCTCGAATACTGTGTTCAGTTTTGGGCCCCTCACTACAAGAAGGACGTTGAGGTGCTGGAGCGTGTCCAGAGAAGGGCAACGAGGCTGGTGAGGGGTCTGGAGAACAAGTCTTATGAGGAGCAGCTGAGGGAACTGGGGTTGTTTAGCCTGCAGAAAAGGAGGCTGAGGGGAGACCTCATCGCTCTCTACAACTACCTGAAAGGAGGTGGTAGCGAGGTGGGTGTCAGTCTCTTCTCCCAAGTAACAAGCAACAGGACGAGAGGAAATGGCCTCAAGTTGCGGCAGGGGAGGTTTAGATTGGACGTAAGGAAAAATTTCTTTACTGAAAGAGTGGTTAAACATTGGAACAGGCTGCCCAGGGAAGTGGTGGAGTCCCCATCCCTGGAGGTATTTAAAAGACGTGTAGATGAGGCACTTAGGGACATGGTTTAGTGGACATGGTGGTGTTGGGTTGACGGTTGGACTCGATGATCTTAGAGGTCTTTTCCAACCTCAATGATTCTATGATTCTATGATTCTACTGCACTCCCAAAGTCGGTTCCCGGTGGCCACAGGCTGATGGGGGATGTACAGCCTCCCCCACCAGCTGCAGCTTTCCCTGGGGCTATCAATCTCAGAGAGAGAGGGCCTCAAACCTGAAATTCAAAATGCAGGATTTTTCTTCGAATATGGCTTTATTGATAACTGCAATATAATAATAGAGCCCTAGGGTTTTCCCCTGCGTTTGCCCTTTTAAAGATCCCACAAGACATGTGCGGTGCCATTGTCCTGGTGGGGGCTTGCTGGAGCCACTTGCTAGTGTGACTTGGCACTGATCACTCGGGATTATACGCAGAGGCCTCGGCACCACTAGTTTAGAGTTATTTGACCAAAATGCTGCATGCTGAAGTCTGCCAATGTCTTGTGTAATCCTAACAAATTCCAGCATTGCTGTGGAAAGCTACAGGGCATTTAAGAATTTTCTGGAAACTTTACCATTTTCTTTTATATTCAGCTTTGGTTTTCTGTAAACCGTCTGGCAGTTCTTACTAAGTTTGCATCACCTGCAACCTTGCATTTTAAATTTAAATCAATGTGTAATTGAGCTCCTGGGAGCAACAATTAAATTACAATTTTTTTTCTTGTGTGTTTGCATATGTTTAGACAGAGATACTTTTACTGATATCCTGAGGGCCAGCAAGCTGTTTGGATAGAGAGCGATTGAATTGTTACCTGTTTCTGGTGCTTCACCCCTCTGTGCAATAACATCCGGGCTCAGGGCTCGTTCTTGGCTAATTGTTCGACAATACTTTTTATTATACCGCCTTCATAGTGAGCTGGTATCTCACCCACAAGTAGCATCTAAAGACGAAGTATCAAAGAAACTTCCCTCCTTTGTTTCATGCTGGCAAAAGAGCGGAACAAAATCATATCCCTTCCCCCCCCCCCTTTCTTTCTATTCAGGAGTCTCATGGCATATTAGATTATGTCTTTACCCCTCAGGGTGTGGGCTCAAATGTGCTACCCCTGTAGCAATTATTGCAGGATTACAGTAGCAATACAGAAAGCTGACCCATGAGACTTTGCAAGTGGGAAAGAGGAATCTAACCTAAAACAAAACTGTTTTCACTCACTCACACTCTGTCAGCCACATACTCACAAGACCCAAGTCGCGCCTGTCCAGGCTGGCATGCAGGTACTAAGGCGCGCATGTCCAGGTGGTCTGGCCAGGGTTCCTGGCAGTGACCCAGAGGACAAGAGACATCAGCTGTTGAGTCTTCGTGAGATCTCCTGGTCTTTTCTTCAGATGGCAACCGCGTCTGCCACCACAACCTTCTGTAGCAACAAGCTGCAGAAGTTCTCTACCTGCCGTGCAGAGAGGCAGTCCTCGCGTGTGTACACATGGAGGGGTTTTATAGTGACAGGCTGGGGGTTCCTGGGTCGTTCCCAGCTCTTTCATGCTTGGTAGACTGGTCTCAATCTGACTCCCGATATAATTGCTGCAATAAGAAAAAATAAAAAGGGACTAGATATAAGCCTATAAATAGATATAAATCCATAAATCTAGACACAAATCTGGAGTGAATATGCTGGTGACCCTGTGTGTTTATGCTGTTTTTCTAACCTCTCCCCTTACAGTTTAGATATAGTTCTGTGTTTTGCCCAACAAGACCAGGAGTGGATTTTTGTTTCTAGCACATATACCAAACATCAGTGAAAGGATCCCTTTGTCTTCTGTTTGACATACCGGTCTTGAGAATTGGTCTCATTTAATATTCTTATCTTCAAACTCTTATCAGAGTTTGAAGTGTTTCAACTTCTGATTGATTGATTCTTCTGAGCTTTAAATAACAATATTACGTAGTGTGATCTTTGTTGTTAACACTTCCCAGAGGGTGACCAAGAGAGCCAGACTTTTCAATTTCGTAGGGTGTCTTTTGTTACTATTCTTTTGGGTTTTTTTGCAAGAGGAGTTTAGCTGGAAATAAAAATCCCCCACTAAAAAACATGTAGAGTTTCACACTCTTAGCGTAACTTTAGAAAAGCTTTGTCCTCACCAGAAGCCTGATTGAGTTTGCTGGATGCTGCTTCTAAGTGTAAAAGTCCCTAAAATACTGTACTCTCACAGTCTTTCTCCTAGACTGTTACTGCCCACAGTGTAAGTGGTGGGCTATACAAGGTTCCAATCTGACAGGTACAACCAACTTCAGGGGAGCTTTGCTCTGTTCAAATATATTATTTGAAGCTAATGAAGGGCTTCCAGGTCCTTCGGTGGCTTCCAGGTCAGACTTCTGTCCTAAAGACGGAACAAGGAGTCTCCGTCGGCTTCATCGGCAGTTGAGCCCTCCCCGGGACCCCTTTTGGTTTCAAACCCTTGAAGGTGTTGCGCTACTGCCCGGTCTCCACCGTTAGATGGCAACAGCTCCCCGGCTAAACCCGCCGGGGCTGACAGCTGGGGCAGACGGATGGAAAGCCGAATTTCCTTTCCTGTTCCGAAACGCCTTCCAAACCCCGGGCCCGGATCCTCTTTCGGCTTTGGGAGCGGGGAGCTGGCGAGCCCCGAGCGATTCTCAGCCTTCGGCCGTGGTGCTGTGTCCCGTTTCCTGGCCCCTCCGCCCCGGGGGAGCGCAGCGCCGCCTTACACCCCGCTGCAGAACATGGGGGGCGGCCAACAGCCCCACGCTTCCCCCCCCGAATTAGGTGAGAGGTGGATTATCTGTGCTGCTGCTTTTTAAAAAAAAAAGAAGAGTCTAAAACTGCAATAAAAGGAGAAAGATGTGCACTGGTATCTGAGTGATAAAATGAATGACTTTTTCTTGAATTGAAAACACGTAATTTATGAGTTTTGTTGCAGTTTGAAGCAGGTTTTCAGCACGTGGAAGCAACAAAAAAGTAACAGCTTTGAGGTACAAACTATGAATGTTTCATTCATCAAGTAATGGAGGTCATGAAACATTGCATTAGATGTTGGGGTTTTTTTACTTTGCATGCCTTCACATTAAAAACACTAAGTAGCATCAAAGAAAATATGGTTGGAGGGAACATAGAAAGTCCATCTTAGTCATCCTGCTACCCAGAGGTCAGATCAGCTATACCAACTTCATTCTCAGGGAATGCTTTTCCAGCCTAGTCTTAAAGGCATGAAGGCTCCATAACCTCCCAAGTAGATTGGGTCTTCCCCATGCCAGTGACTTCAGTAGCTCTCAAAGAACCACTTCTCAAGAAAAGGTCAAGATTTGTAGATGAAACATGCAGCCAAGTCTGACTTTCCAATGCCAGCTGCTCTGATTCTTCAAAATGCCTAAAGGTATAAAGATGTTTGAGTGTCTCAAAGCATGTTACTGTCAATGAACCTGAGAAGTAACAGAGTGCCAACAGAATTAACGCATTTGATTATCTTGAAATTTTCAGAACACTTATGCTTTTTTTTTTGCCTAAGCCAGGCATTCATCAAAGCAGTGATATATGTGGTCAAAACAAACTAACACCCCAAATACCTTGGTTTCCAGTAGTAAAATATGCAGATATGTACAATGAATAAGCATTTTAAGCCTATACTTCAATATTAGCAGCTTTTCCATTATGGCTACTACTTTCATGTCTGGCCTGGATAAGGCAATGATGATAAGGTTTTCCAAAGTTCCTAATTTTCAGTGTTTAGGAACTGTATTTGCCTTTCTATCCTACATTATACTATTTTGTTCTTCATCTTGATTTTCAGTGTAGCTGGGTCATTTTCCTCTCTCTTTCCAGCTCATTCCCCCATTCCCATACTCCTGTTTCAAGGCTGTACTAGAACTTTATTCCCTTAATGTTCAGAGACATTTGGCTGTTCCCCAGTAAAACTGAGTTTGTGTTTGCAAGCATTGTCTGTCACTTCTAAGATTTTCTGAAGCATTGAGGTCTTTTTGAAATTATTATCCACAACTCCTCCATTTGGGAAGGGTAATTATTCACCTGATCTTATGAGATCTTTTAAATCATCAAACAAGTGCCAAATGATTGCACAATGTCTATTTGCTTACTTCTGTTGACACAGAAATTTAGGGCTTCCTGTGGAGGGAAATGCTTTTATCGCAATTTTTATTACACAGTGTTACACCTTCCTTCCCTCCTCTTCTAACTTTCTCTTGGACCCAAGGATACCAAGCAGAGAGCTGATGGTATAAATACCACTTTGAACATCCTGAACTGGCTATATATTTGAGCTAGATTCATTGCTTGGGTTAGCTTCAATTCTTCATGTATGATATTCGCCTGCACCACCTGGATTTTGGATTTACCAGCTATCTTCTGTAGCACCGGCTGACCCACCCCAAGAGCAAAACATAACAATGACAGAAATAACATACTGGGCCAAGAAGAGGCCCCAAATGTGATGTAAATATTTAGTTTCAGTCACAGCAAGGAGGATAAAAGGAAAGTGTATCTGAGAATTTGTAAGTAATACTGCTTGCCTCTAAGCAGGATTTGCTCTATTTATAAAAGTTAATCATTAGGTCAGTTCTAATTAATAATAAACACTCAGTTAAGCATGTCTCTGCATTTAAAATGGCGCTTGCATTCCCTAGTAAATTAAAGTACTTGTTTTAATGTACTCTGCAATGTATTGGCAGCCTGTTTCATAAAATTCGCCTCTTATCCGGAAGATACCTTGGCTGCTGGCATGCTATAGAATGGCTTTTATGGAGTCATTTAGAAACAGTTCCTCCTACAATTAATTACTGTTGTGGGATTGCCATAATAATGGAAAGAAAACTGTTCTTTTTATAATGGCAGTCATTAACTGACCAGAACAGTCAACATGACAAATAAGAAAACAGCATGGAGTGTAAAAACATCACCCATCCATCTCAGGACTGAAGAGATGCTCATGCAGCCATCCTTCACAGAGACAGTCCTTGACCAGACCAGGTGGAGGAATGGCATCCTTCCAGGTGACGCTGATTTACAGGACTCAGCTAATTCTGAGTCAATCTCCTGTCTTACGGAGGAACAATTAATCTGACGCATGTGAATGAAATATTAGGCGGTGTCCCGTTATTTAGGGTGTTAGGTCTTTCCTCTGTGTGTGACTGCGTGTGTACCTACAGACAAGCTGTGGAAACAGCAAAAGTCCTGGAGCGTATCACCACTTATTTTTCCAGACTAAATGTTCTGTTGCAACTGCTGGATTGATTTTGCCTTATTTTTGTTGTTGCTGTTTTTGTTGGGTTTTTTAAGTGTGCTTTCAATTTGCTTCTCACCAAATAAGCATGAAATCTTGTCAACATGTTTCTCTTCCTCTACCCTGAAATCTAATGTAAAGAGAAAGCAAAAATGCCCCATACTCCCTCCTGTCTCCTGCTTCATAGATGGTATAAAGCTGAGTGAACAAGTAATTTGCAGTGAACAATTTGGCAATCTTCATTGCATGTCCATGGGGGAATTGTCCATAGAAAGCCTGTGGTTTTCTAGAATATATTTGTTTTTCAAAAAATATTCTCCAAATGACTTTGGCCAGTAATCTAGTTACCTGGAATACTTGTGGTAAACGAGTGTTTGGTGACAGCAAATATAATTTACTTTTGTATTTAAGTGAACGCTCGTGGGACATGTTGTAGGTATTTGTGTGGGACTAGCACAAAGCCCTTCAGAAAGAAGGCTGGCCACCGAATCACAGTCCTTCATGCAAGGCAACTGAGTGGGGGGTATTATCAGACCTCTGCCTGTGGTCTGTCTGTGGTCCTCCCACAGCTGCTGCAGTGTGATATGTCAGCAATTCCTCCTCGTGTGTGCCTGGATGCCCCCAGCCGCCCCTCAGCTGCCCCACGGTGGCCTTTGCCACCGCACCAAGCGTCACAGGGGGATGCAGCCTCAGGGCAGCAGAGGCTGAGGTGCAGCACCTCCTTGTCTGCTGTCTCTGCCAGCAGTGTCTGCTCTTGGCAGAAAATGGAGCAGACAGCTGAGAAGCACGGGTGGCGGAAGGAAAAGTGATAATGTCATAAAATACGTAACTATTTGCTACAACAGATGTGAATCAGAGGTTTCTGTTGGTTTAGTAAAGGGCACATTTTTCTGAATAGTCTGAATTCTCCGAAGGGTCATGGCATAGTAAATCCATTATTTCTAGCACTGAAACAAAGATACCACAGCCATACAGTGCAAATTGCTGATCCCATGTAAACTGACTTTGCTGTTTCAAATTTGTTCAATAACTTTTGACAGGTTAACTTTGCAATAGCAGACTACACAGATCAGATGTTCCATGTCCTTGTGCAGCCCAAATAAAAGCATAAAGCTGGCATAAATTTCAGCTCTTGTTACTTCAAGAGAAATGTGATTGTTTGCCTGTTTCTGATGTGAGTCAGATCTGTCGTGCCGCAATCAAAACAGTGCCCAACATCCAGCATCAGCAGTTGTGGAACCGCAGCCAGAGGATGCTGGTGGGAGCATCCCCAAGGCTGTGTTCAAAGTCTCTAGACAACACTTCCCATCTGCTCTTGCTTTTGAATTATTAGTATGCAGAGTCAGCTTGCAGTTCTTACCCTTGTTGAGAGATTTCATATGCTTTGAAACAGTCTAATTAGATAGTAAACTGGTTTCTGTAAGCGATGGCTTCACACAGTGAAGTCATCACAGTAGGAGGATGTCATCACAGTGTGAGGATGACTCCTCACACTAGGTCTTCCGAGGATGACCAAATCAGACACATCTTCTTCCTAATTCCTTCATTCGTGTGGAAAAACTCGTCATTCCTGTGCATCCACTTTGAGCACTACTACAATGGGAACTCAGGTGGTTGTAATTTATTTTTTTAAAATAATGCCAAACATGTCATTTTAAATAATACCATCACATTGCATGCAGCATTATCAGCAATAATCATGCATTTATTATTTATTAGCAGTATTTGCTATTTCTACATTAGCAAGCAGTAAGGACCAATAGGAGTAGATGTGGAGAGCAAAACAACGGATACCAAGAACTTGACATCCAAGCTATACCTGTTGCAAGGTACTTAATTTCAGACTAACTCCAGCCTGCTCCCATTGACTAAAAGACCAGTCTTCGCTGGAGTAAATTAGATGCACTCCTACAGCACATCTTTGAAAAGGAACTCAAGAAACCCAGTTCATGCATGCCATGACTACTCTGGGATGTGAAAGAAAGCACAGTAACTGGGGGCAACTCTTCTCTACAAAAATAGCCCTGATCGGAAAATACTAACATAGAGGTACCAGCTGATGCCCATGATGTGGGACCTTGAAAACAACATTTATAACACTCTGAGGTGTTCTATCTGGTCATTTGCTTAATATGCAAAGAAGTGTTGCTATCATTCAGTTACTTTAAATCACTTAAATTTTTCTCCAAGCTTTACCTGTATGGCTGTATGCTTGCTCCTAGACAAAGTCTAACTTTCTCCCCATATTAGTTAGGGAAAGTTGAACCTAGCTTATAGGTTAGGAAAAAGTGGTAAAAACATTTTTATGATGTAAGAGATTTTAAGATTTTTTTAATGGCTCTAACACCTCTGCGAAAGGTAATGGAAACTTGAAATTTGGCAAGAGTATCACTCCTATTCTGGAAATCAGCTTTGTTCAGCCCCCAAGTTGACTGTACCCTTTTATGCATCACCTTTCCAGTATGTTTTTTACTTACTGGATCACAAGGTATTTTTCTCTTCCAGGAGAAAGCACTGTCTCATTTACTCCATGGCAGAACCGCCTCATTTGCTGTAAACGTGCACAGTGGCTAAAGAGCAAGTGGGGGAGTCTGAGGAAACAGAAAGATACATCCAAGTACTGGATTAAAAATTGAAAGATCTGGGTTCTGTTTCTTTTTCAAGCGTCCTACCTGGCCTTGGACAAGTTGGTTACAGCTGGCTGTTGGCACCTCTGCCAGCTCTATTGTGTGGCTAATGTGAGGACCGGGAGGGCGGCTGTGCTCACCCCTGGCTGGGTGAGGGGTTGTCCTCATGGTATCAGCCCCTTCCTCAGCCAGTGCTGCACACCAGCTGCATCCGCTGCTGCCCTCATAACTACATCAGGTTTTGTGAAACTAAACTCATTCCAGTTTGCATGGTGTCGGGCCTGCATGGGCAGCCTTGAAAACGCTTTTTATTCAAGCCAGACTCTGGTTAGTGTGCACAGATCGTGCTCTGAACAGTGAAAATAAAATGAGGAAATGTCCTTTAAAAAAAATCCTCTATGTGTGATCATCATAGCCAAGATTTACAAAAGCACCTGTAGAGCAATCTGCACAAAGGTGTAGGAACACTTTATCTGTATTTGTAACACTGTAAAGCTGCATCACACACATCTGTGATACGGACTATTATTCTAGGACTATCTTGTACTTCAGGGAATAAGGGAATAAGCTATATTTTGAAAGCAGGAGAAGTTTGCCCACTTCAGTGGTTGCATCAGCACAGCTGCCTTGGGAAAACATTGATTTCCCTAATCAGACCAATCATATCAGCATCAAGCAGAAAACGATTCTTTCCAGGGGCTTCCACATTACCAGATGATACTCAGAGGACGGCTGCTTCCCCTTTAGTGTTGCTAATACATCCTGTTTTCCCCTGAAGGAACCTGATATGTAAAACTTCCTTTCTTGAACTGGGCAAAATAGTTGTCCCAAATGTGGTATCTGATGGGTGACTGTCTTGTTTCCTGAGCCTCACAATGCTGAGTGTCACGGTGCTGAAGAACATTGGCGGATCTACAGTTTGATTTTTGAAAGTGCTGTGCCTATCCACCTGCTTTTTGCAGACTGCTGTGGGGAGACCTTTCTGCCACAGGTGGAAGCAAAGGACCAACCTAAGATTCTTGACCTTTATATCTTCTTACCACAGTCTGCCTGGTAGTTACATTTTTGTTTAATAGAACAAAAATCACGCTGGAAATCAGATCACAGTATTGTGTAGGTGGGAAGAGACCTCTGGAAGTCTGTAATCCACTCCTCCTACATAAATTTTAGGGTGCTCAGGACTTTATCTCCAGCTGAGTTTCGTGTATCCGTAAGGACGGACGCTTCACAGCCTCTCTGAACTCCTGTCCTAGTGTCTGATGATCCTCGTGGTAAATAATCTTTTCCTTACATCTAAGGAGAAATTCTCATGTTCTAGCTTCAGTTCTGGATATTGAATTTAAGATTGATATCATTTTATACCTTTATGAGGGCTAATTAAAATGAACTTGGTATTTTTAACATGTCTCAAAAACTCACAATCATCTTCAATAAATGCCACTGCTGGTGGCAAATGGAAGAGCATCTAGGAGATAGTCATGGAGACAGAAGGTATTCTTTGTTCCTGGAAGTTTTCAGGTCACATGTGATGTATACTGTCAGGACAGAGTGCAAATCTTGTGCAGAGGCTGTGAAAGTTGAAGGGCACCAACCAAACCAGATTTTTGGAGGGCATTAATCAAAATATAAATCCGGTTCTTGAAACTGAAGCAGTTTAAGTTTTGAATCAGAGAGGCTTGGTGTATTCATGTGCCAACTAAACTGCCCCTTTTGAAGTTTGTGATGTTCCTTCATGACTAGAATAAATTTCCTGTAACACCCATCTCCTTCCCATCTTGCTGCATCCGTATTCCAGGTGGAGCTGACTTTATTGAGTTAAATGCCACTGGAGAGTCACGGACAAAACCAGAGAGCATGATGCTTGCATTTGAAAAAGGGAGGAACCAATTTTATATAGAGCAGGTGGAAACCAGATGTACTTGAAACTGGGGTGAAAAGAAGCAGAAGTGCCCTGACAATTGAAAATTATCGTTTCCATCAGGTTACACAGCTCTGTATTTCCTAGACCACATACCTGGACTTAATTAGGGCTTTCCAGAAAGAACATTGCTCTTTTTATTCTAATTTTTTAAAAATTAACTTAGTCATAATACTTTATTAGAAAATGAAGTCTGATACTTGTTCACAGAAATGATTGGAAAATTTATAGATTTCCTAGGATTCTCGTTTAAAACTTGACTGTTGATGAGTATGCGGATCTGTGCCTTATGGGAGAGTAGGAGCTGTATAAAAAGCTGTGTAAAAAATTTTCTCTTTAAAAGGCAACTTTTTCCTGAATGTTTTTTTGCAGCTTGTTTTGAAATCTGGTGGCCTTGGAGATGTTCTTGGTCCCAAGGTGACAGTCCCAAGGTGACAGTCCCAAGGCAACAGTCCTGGCATAAAAACACTTCCTAAGGTCAACAGTTGCATGACTGTTCAACAGCACCTCGTGAGCCAAGCCATGGCCCAGTGGGGCAGCAGGCAGCCACGGGGACACGGTGTTGGCCTCTGTGCTGTGGAGGGCTGGCTGGCCATTTCGGCGAGCAGCCCTGAGCAGAGCGTTGAGTGAGGGGGTGGGCTGGGCAGTGAGTGTGATGGCCGTGGGCTGGCCGAGGAGTGGGTAGGACGCTGCCCCCCACCCAAGCCATACCTCCCACCCCATGGAGTGGGTTTTATTGTGTCTGTTCTTTGGGGGAAGAGCGATGGAGACGGAGGTGGACAGGCGGAAGGGACTGACTGACCTTTGGGGGTAGAAAGAACGCAAAAGGGGCAGAGACATGTTTGAGGAATGCTTGAGGCTTTGATAGACCTTTGCTGAAAATAAGTGTATAGTCAGTCACTCTGCACATCTGCAACCAGGCACTTTGGATTTTCAGAGATCCAAGAGGCCTCTCTTGTTGCCCATCCTCATAACAAAATAGTGTCACAGTCTATAGTCCACAGACAAGGGGTTTTTTGTAGCTTATTAGTTCAGGTTCCGTTTTCATTCTTAATATTGTTTGCCATACTCACTTGAAAGGAACAACCTCACATTAATAAAGGCTTAATACTGAGAACATTCCTTACAAAGAAATGTCCTTCCATTGCATTTCTGGAGCGATGATGTGACTGAAGCATCTGGAGAGAGCTTTAGTGCTCTGCTGTGTGAGAAGAGTCCCCTTCTACCCTGCAAACGTGGAAGAGAGGGGCCGGGGGGGGGGGAGACAAGGGGAAGAGAAAGGCAGAGGCAGAGGAAATACAGAGTTAATGCTAAAACGCCATAACTAACCCTTTGAAAGGTCGTATTGCTCTCACTCTTGTGGAGTCAAACAGTTTAACTCTGTGACCCAAGGAACCACCACCACTACAGTTAAGAGTAGGAAGAAAAGAATTGCTTTATTGACAAAGCGCAAGGAAAACTGACAGGAAAAAACAGAGGGTATATTTGTAGCTGTAAAAATAAATGAATCAAAACTAGCTGTGGAGGATAAGTTGTTTATTTTTATCCACATGTACTCTTGCAATGTCTCTTTTTGACTTCAGGTGATTGTTTTTATTATTGGACCTGTACAGTAGGTTCACCCAGAAAAGCAGTATTAGCCTATGGAAAACAGCAAGCAGCACTAATCAAGATACCGTATAGCGTTACTTTATCTGGGCTGCATAGCAAAAGGTGCAAATGCTGGGGATATTTTGGAGCTGGACCACCCATGGGGAGAGAGCAACAGATGTTCTGTGATTACACGTAACAAATATTTATATTTCTGGCACCCTTTATTCCTTGCTAAAACCTATACCTTTATTACATGCATGACTGGCTTTCTGCTAAATATGAAATGAGGACACACTTTCTCATTCAGTTCCACAAAGGAGGTTGCCAGAGACATAACCGGGTAAAGCTGTGGCTTCTCAGTAAACTTTCACTGAGCAAAAGTAATGAAGCTTTTGCAAAAATCGTACCAAAACACAGTTGGTAAATGTGTCAGCATCTTCTGTTACTAACGTATTTCCTTATGTACATGGGACTGAAGCTGGCTCTTACATCTTCAGGAGAAAACTAGAATTCCTTGTTCTCTCAGTTACATCAGGAATTTCACCCCCCAAAATAAAATTAAAAATAATAAGAAATATATATATATCTCTTATCTTGGATTTGCAGATTAACCTAAGCTCTTGGCCCTGATTTTTTAAAAGTGTACCTAGCCTTTATGACTGATAGCAGAGAATGGATTGAAGATACATCCCCCTGCCCTATTTGCTCAAAAACTATCAAGTAAATGAAGAGAATCTAAAAGAATGAGCATTTTTAAAAGTAACCTCATGTTTTTTGCTTCTTAACTCATGCCTTTTGAACTCTGATTCAAAATAGTAATACTGAGAATTAGGTGAAAACTTAGATAAGTTCCATCATGCAGCACAGATGACTTGCTTTGAATATTAATCTTGTAATATGATGAATTATATAAATGCATGGAGTCTTGCTCTGTTCTCTCTTTCATTGCTCTTCATAGATGTTACTTTGTCATGATATTGACGACAACTGATTTATTCCACAAACATAATCTCTTCCCTGTTTCCACATTGCTCACAAGACACTGGCATATTAGTATCTGGTAGATATTTTTAGTAATTTACAAACTGTATTAAGATCAAATGTTTCCTACTTATTTTTCCTTAGTTATAAACTTCTCTTTAATTTCTGTTTTGAGAGTCTGTTGTTCATTATTTGTTTGGTGGTATTATTTCTGGAGATCAATTAAATGGACTTACAGAGAGCCTCAAAAGTGATGGCATTTTACTTTGGTTTCTGGAAGTAAATACTCCCATCTATGAATAATATGATTACATTTTCTCCCTGTATGGCAGCTCTTGCAAATGATATTCTGAATTCATACAAACTTTTGCAGGCTGTGAATAAACTTCAACTCCTACTACTCAGGCAAGATGAATGTATTTTTTCATTCAGAAGAATATAGATTAAAAAAACCACACAAACCCATGTAAGATTTGTCTTGCCTTAGCTGATAGAATACTAGCCGCTGGGAATTCATCTTCTAATTATGACTGCACAGTTAAAGAATGGTTACTAAAGGAAAAGAAAAAAAGCAATGAAGAATGAGAGAATTGGTCTAACTGGAAAATTCCTTCTTTAGTCATCCGAGAAGCTGCATATGTTCACAAAGCCTATTTTTCAGAGGAAGGTTACAAAGTAGTGAGAGGAACAAAAGCGACCCATTGCCCTGATCAGAAAATCCCAAATAGGTAATGTTATCTCTATCTGTGTTTGTATGTATTTGCACATAGTTATATTTTTGTTCAGCTTTAGAAGAGAAAAAAGGGAACAAGAAAATGATATTTGAACTGTACATGAATCATCAGTTAGGAAAGAAGACTAGCCAGGGTATGGGTGGAGGGAGACAGAAGAGAAGGAAAAGATACAGAAGAGAAGGAGAAGATATAAAAGAAGAAAACACTTGAACTCCACAAGAAAAAAAACAAAAGATGCTAAGATTTCACTTATTCCCTAGCACATACTCACACCTTCTCCCAGAGGGGAAGGAATAGAAAATCTTCATCTTACCCTTACCTCTGCCCACCTAGATTCAAAGCTCAAAGCAGCCACGCGAGAACGTGAAATGCAGTCTTATTCCTTCACGGGGACACAGTTTAGCCTGTGATCAAGGAGTAAATGATTCTTCCAGCAGTCATATCAACACTGCCTTTCTCTGATTTACAGACCTGCTGTTCCAGATTTTCTTTCCTGAAAGGAATAACAGTTCTTTAGACACAAGGTAGGCCTGAGGAAGGCTTTCTAGTTCTCTTCTTGTTTTAAAAGAAACAAACGCCACTGTTTGGCAGCAGCCCTTTTTCTTTAAAACAAGACAAAAGTTTGGGTTGGTTTATTCTCACTAAAAGGCAACTGACTGCTGCATTTTTACTAAGCTTGGTCTTACTCGCTGTTTGCGAGCAACCTCAGATTATTTTACAAATTCCGGAGTAACATTCCTGATTTTCTAGGAAAACACAAAGAGGAAATACATCTCCTGTATTTCAAACCTTTTGATATTCTGGAAAACGTGTTTTAAACTTGGTTATTATAAGACTACCGTAAAAGAGTACTATGGGACACAGTTGCTTTCCGTGCCATCTAAAGGGCAGATGACAGAAATGTCCTGCCCTTTCTCGGTAAGTGCCCTGATGACTGCGGTCATTAAATGCTACTTCTTGTCATTTGGTAGCTGTCCGTCACTCAGAAATTCTGCAGCCTGCTACTCTGGCTGCTCTCTAAACAGTGAATGTTCCTCAAGTGAATGTCAGGAGATGTGTCTTCGTAAGTTGTAGTGGTTGGCAGATGGAAGAAAGAAAATCAAGGAATTTTTTTTTTCTGTTTCTGGAACATCCTTTAAATCTCTGAGATTACCCCAGGGATTCTCACCTCTTGTGCAGCTGAATTAATCCCTCCTCACAAAACTGATTGTTCTTCAGATCCTCTCCAAACACATGGCTGAATATTTCAGCAGTTGTTCTCGTTAGTATACATTAAACCTCATGAATTTCATGACGGATCATCTCCCCGGCAGCTTGGAGTCCACGGCTCCATATTTGTTGATACAGCCTGTTGAGATCTAAGCTCTTTAATTTGCAATTGTAATATGTAATTTTCTAGAAATAAAATGCAATTCAGTCACAGGACATTCAGAATCACTCAATTCTAATCTATAATGTCAGCAAGCCCATTTCACTGACATTATTGTTTTGACACTGGGTGTAATAGAAATGATTAAGCCAGGAAGAGAGCAGCACTTACTTGACTGCTGTCAGCTACTGAACCACAATAGCCCAGCACACAGACTCTATTCAGCTGATGAAACGTGAAACTTGATACGCTGCTGCAAAATGTTAGTAACCACAATGCTATATTTCAATCCCTACTTGATTTTATAAATGTTTAGTCTCACTCTGTTAGACC
Organism: Aptenodytes patagonicus; assembly: GCF_965638725.1. Taxonomy (NCBI): domain Eukaryota; kingdom Metazoa; phylum Chordata; class Aves; order Sphenisciformes; family Spheniscidae; genus Aptenodytes; species Aptenodytes patagonicus. Next base: position 104,137,574 of record NC_134951.1, read on the forward strand.
CAGCCTCATACAAAAGCAATTCCTGTTTCACAACTGGAAGGAATAGCAACCAAACTTCTTTCTTTTAAATTCGCTGCATCCAGGCATGTGTCGAGGCCTTTTTTTATTATTTTTTCAAATGAAGAGTGTATTCAGATGGGGCATGAAAATGGAAAGGGTATGAACAATAGTAGCCCTTGTGACTTTAATGTGAAGATTAAGATTCATGATGGTAGGAATGTAATGTGATAGAAATATATATCATGGCCCTTCCACCCTTCCAGCAGAATGTATACTTTGTTCTGAAATAATTTGTTATTGCTAAGGTCGGGGATGTAGGCACTTGAACTGAGTGCTAAGTGGGTATTTCTTCAAAATAGGTGTTTGCTTTCCTTTACATTTTATATAATTTTATATCATTATGCTGTCAAGTGTCCTATGGTATAAAGCTAACAAACTGGGCACAGACAAGGCCGTGTAATGTTGTAAGCAAATACCTCTGTCTCTCTTTTGTGTCTGAAGAGAAAACTCCCTTTTCCTCTCAGCTGTGTGCACAGAAAATCCACAGTGTTACTTCAAGATATTTCAAATTATACTTATAAGCAGTTGTAACAGATTTTTTTCTGTTTTCATAGTTCAAAAGATTTTAGTTTAGACTGCTCAGTTGTTCACAAAGAATTATCCACACATCAGCCAAGGCACTGCAGAATGAGTGTTTTATTCACAGAATCCAGATTAGATGAAGAATTTGGAAAGGATGGGTGAGAATGAGACATGGGACAGCCTATGAGACAGAGCTGACATCCTCTGCAGCAGGGAGAACTGTCACCAGTGGAGGCAGGCAGCACCTTGCAGTCTTCAAAGACCGGTTCTTGCCATCACTCTGACCTGTGGTGCTCTTCTTCTGCTATTGCTGATAGAAAGGATCTGGCTGTGTATAAGGAGGAGCCAAATGTTTGAAAATTAAAAAGCTGCATGCAAAACTTTCAGCAGAGTAGAAGCCCTCAGGTTTCTTATAAAGCAATTGTTTGGTTACATAAATGGCTTTATAAGTTTACCTCTTAAATAAAATATCACCTCAGGGAAGAGTCTGATTTGTTTTACTGCTTCGTAAATAACGAATATGTTTGTATTAGTTAGATCACATATACAACAACACCTATGACTGTTGTCTCTCCATCTACTGTAATATGTTCAATATTATAAATATCCAAAGATTTTCTTCTTGATGAGAGTATAAGCATTTCCTACTGACATGCAATCTGTCATAAGGTGTTGTTCATAACTTCAATTCTTCTTAGCTTTGTTGTCTTCTCATTCCCAGTACTCAGCCAGACAGCTGAAACACTGACCCAGAAGAGAATGCAGAAAAGTTCATATCTTTTACATTGCGGTGCATTTTTAGCATTATTTGAGCAGTGCTGTCACAGACATGGGAGAACTTCAGGACAGACTTAGTAGATTTAGATAGATATAAAACTGAATTAACTGGAAATGCTATAGTAGTGTAAATAATAAAATTATTTACAAGTATCAATAATAGAAAGGGAGACATACATGCAAGTGGACAGTGGATTATATATCTTGGGATATATAATAATTGCCATAACTTATATGTTAAAGAAAGTAGGAAAGAACTGGCTAAAGCAGGGAAGCAGCATGAGTGGGGCATGAGTTCATGTTTTGGAGCAGGGAATTTTGGGTTTCATCCACTGGCTATTGCTGTAATTTTTGGTGTGCCAAAACTAAATAACTTAATTTTCCCTTCTGAGAAATGGTCATAGTCCTATGCAATTTCCAGGGCTGTAATGAGACTAAAGGAAGTGACAGTTATAAAGTGATATAAATTCTTCACGTCAAAGCTCATATAGGAGGGATCTTTCCTTCCATGACAAGTGGTCGTAGCAGACCATAAGAGAGTTGGACTCCCTCCAGAGGAGGAGCACGTGCGAGGGGACAGCAGGTAACCGTGCATGCCGTGGCAATGATTTGGTAAATCCTGCTGAGAGCGCCAGCCTCTGTGTGGCTTTGCTCCCATGTTGACTGCACAAACCCGGGCAGAGAAGAGGGAGCGCAGTCCGGAAAGGGGCTGACTAGAGCTGGGTGGGAAACCATTTCTTCTTCCCTTTCTTTCATCTTGCAGTAATTTTTGAGGTTTTAAAAAAATGGATCCTGTTCCAAATGCAACTCAGTCGAAAAAAGAAAACAAAATGCTCAGCTGCATGTTTGCAAAAACAATCAGAAATGCTGAAATGTTTTACTTCTATACTCACAGCATTTTTAGGTTTAGTTTTTTAAACTTCTTCAACTTTTAAAAATATTTTCTGCATTTTCTTATTGTAAGTTAACTCACATATGACAATTCATTCTGAATGAAAAGCGGGAACTTCTCCTGTGGCAGGAATAGCTACGAGAAGGCAGTTAGTTACACTTTTCCTCAGTGGCTTGTGTGAAGCTGAGAACATGCCGGTATCTGTGTACACACACACTTCTGTTCATGCTTTCAGTTCCCAGCCATAATATATCGTTAGTAAAGGTTTGGGGTTTTGTGCTTTGGGCTGGCCTAGCTAGGAGTGAAGAAAGGGAGACTTACTCTGTGGTTTCACAATTGGCTAAGCCCATCTAACTGCGGGCTGTCACCGAAAGCAGTGTTCCCACTCTTCCCTGCTGTGGGAGCAGGTTGCTTTGCAGCCAGCTTCGTGAGCAGACTGCGCTGTGATCTTGCAGTATCTGCATTTTTTCAGGCAACGGATTAAGTCAATAGCTCTTTGGTGGGGACAAAGCGCTTTTGGAGCCGGGAATCAGTAGAATCAATATTGGCCATGGATGCGTCGAATTCTGGAGGGATGCAAACAGGCACCGAAACAATCACAACAGAAGACTTGCTTCTTGTCCTGGGCAGATTTGTTTTTACTGGTGGTAGAGACCTGAAGTCTCAGGAGAGCCTTGTGTGCATGTGTATTGCTAAGGTCAGAGATTTTACAGCATGGGGGAAAATACAGGCTTTAGTCAGAGAGGCTTTGAAGTGGGTATCAAGTTTATTTGAACAAGGTTATATGCAGGAATTGTCAGTTCTAATAAATGAAAAACAATTCTGAAAAACATTGTATGACAATGTAAGTGTGATGGCTTTGAGGTAACAGTTTGATGTCCGAATGATAAGGATGACGGACGTAATGCTATTTTATTGATACAATACTATAAAATAAAATAAAAGCTTCTAAAAAGAAGAAAGTAGCAACACAAACTGCAAACTCTCTCCTAATATCTGTTTGCATGTGTATGTTTCTTTCTTTTTCCCAAAAGACAGACATATAAATATTTTGAATGTAGCTTTTGAATTGATAGTGCTTTTTTTGTCTGGTTTCCTTGGGCTTAGGTGTAGGATACTGCGTGTGTCACCTCTATTTTCAGAATTTGTCTTTTACCTCTGCTTTGCAGCTTCACTCCAGTATTTTGTATAGTATTTTAACAAAGGCTGACTTCCCATGATATTAAAATATGGTGTGTTACAGAGGAAATGTCAGACAATTCTACTTCTTATTTTTATTTTTGCCTTGTGCTTTCCATATGTATTCCTTTAATCTTGGTGCAAGTAAAATGCAGGGATGGGATTTTCATTTAAAATTGCAAAGTTTCGGTTAGCACAGATGAGGCCGTAGTCAACAAGCCAGGCTCAGTAGTAAGTGAACACGGCTGGTATCTTGCAAAAAGCTCTTAGCATCTTGCAGAATGTGTTGTGTCTATCTAATACCACACAGAAAAGCTACACTGAATTTGTAGTCTTTAGTGAAAGTGACCATCAATATTTGCAAGTCATCTATGACAAAATACTCCTGCCCATGACTTGATAAAGCCAAAGGTAAGGCAGATATTTAGAAAGAAGATGGAAAATCTTGTGCTTTAGAGAGCAGATTACCATTGGCGAATTGAATTCGGTCCCTTGCCCTGCTAGTAAGCTGTTGGCCATGGTGTGCAAATTCCGCACCAACACTTTCACAGGTGGTCACTGACTGTGTTTTCCTCAGATTTGAGCACCCAGCTCAACATACCCGAGGTCTGACTTTTAGAAGTGCTGAGCTTTCAGAAAGGCAGCTGAGTCAATAGAAGCTGTGCTGTGAAACTATAACATGCCATAAAATCTTAAGTACTCCAAAAAATCAGGTCCAAGTTGTCTCCTATTAGGTACTCAGCCGCTTTTGGTTATTCCCATTTCATCTGGAACAACATTATGCCTTACATCAGTAGATGCTGGAAGATAAATTCAGTCATGCTCATAAAATATCCAGATCCTGTGACAATAAGCCCCTCATAGTGGAATTAATTCTTCATTTTTCTCAGAGCTTGACTAAGATAGGGTTAAAACTAGGAAGAATGCTCCCACACTGGGTATTTATACGCTGCACAAATGGTCCCAGTGTCTAGGAAGGCACTTGGACAGAGAGGATGCCTAACTATGAGCGGAAGGATGACTCCATTTCATACCAACAAGAAATGGATGCTTTTTAAATTTTGCTTCCGTTAAATGCTTTTTAAAATGAGATCTAAACATTTTTAACTGAGATTTTTACAGTCTAGTTCTACTTACACCGGTGTGATTATCATAGATCCGAGATTAACTGGGGATGGCTTTATGTTGCAAGTTTGTCCTAAAAGGTATGAGGGGTTTTTTTACCTATGTTTTAAACTGAGAAAATTCTGTTTCAAAATATGTACATCGTATTAGTTGTTTTGTATCAAACTCTTAGCACAGTACAGAATATCGAGGACCTGGTGTTACAATACCATGTATTCAGTGATGATGTTCAGTAATGATACTGGCTTAAAATATTCCTTGTTCCCCCTTGTTCCACCCTTGGCTGCCAGCTGCACCTTTGCACAGGGAAGCAGTGTCCCCACCCTTGGTTGCACCAGTGCAACTGTTGGTGCAGATTCTCTGTGAGGCAAATCTGACCTAGCACAGCTGAAAAAAAAACAGAAACATTTTTTTCAGGGACAATTTCCTTGCTCAAAGAAATTAAGCCCAAACTATTGAAATACAGCATCTTTTAGACAGGGTCTCCTAGTGTATACTATACTCATGTTAACTGCATTTCAATAAACACTTTTCTTAATACTGATACAGACTCACATTTTCAAATCAGTCTCTATGCTGTAGGTAATTAATATTTCGACCTCTTACGGTAAGTAGCCAGTGTCTGTATATGGAGGTTATTCTTTTATTACTATGTATTAAGCTGTCTGAACAGAACAGGTAGATTATTGCCTGTTTGCTGTGTATCAATGGAAAAGCTCCAATTAACTTGGAGCAAGATCTTTCCTGAATTTTTGAAGGGCTTCATGACCAGTAACTTATTTTCCTCCATCCCATTGACTCCCATGAAATCAAAAGGAATTTTGATTTCACAAAACATTGGTGCAGACTGGACATCTAATTGCCTTGTTTACCAATAAGCTGTTTATTTTTCAAATAACACAGTTCATTTTCCATTTTCCATGACCCTCTCAAATCATTCATAAAATCTAAAAAAAAGAATACTGTAGAATTTTCTAAGTATAAAAACTAAATACAAATATCCTTTTCCAATTATTTTCCACACTCACGATGTTTGTAGCTATTTCCTTTCAATTGTCTTTATGAGACAGTGTACAGGTCTCTTTCTTTCTTTCTTTCTTCCTTTCTTCCTTCCTTTCTTTCTCTTTCTTTCTTTCTTTCTTTCTTTCTTTCTTTCTTTCTTTCTTTCTTCCTTCCTTCCTTCCTTCCTTCCTTCCTTCCTTCCTTCCTTTCTTCCTTTCTTCCTTTCTTCCTTCCTTCCTTCCTTCCTTCCTTCCTTCCTTCCTTCCTTCCTTCCTTCCTTCCTTCCTTCCTTCCTTCCTTCCTTCCTTCCTTCCTTCCTTCCTTCCTTCCTTTCTTTCTTTTCCTTTCTTTCTTTTTCTTCCTTCCTTCCCTCCTTCCCTCCTTCCCTCCTTCCCTCCTTCCTTCCTTCCTTCCTTCCTTCCTTCTTTCCATGAGATACAACCCAACTAATAACTTGAGTATATAATTTTATGTCTGGAGGGCATGCTTAATGATGTACTAAAAAGTCTCATGCATCCTGACTGGTTTTAATAATCAATAAACAGTTTTTGTTGTCTTATCAAATATATCCTTTGCTAAAACAAAGGCAGACCAAAAAACCATGTGTGTTCAAATATGACAACCTTTGCAAACTCCTTCTTCAATAATAGCACTTCAAGACTTGTTAAGCCTTATTGTAACTCATCACATAAGTCAGATCACAGATTTCTCTTATGTATCTAAAGACTCAGCATTGTTTCCTAATTATAATAAGAATGTATATGGAACAATGGTCACATCTGTGTTCCCTTAAATAATTCAGACCTCAAATAGGTCGATACAAATCAAAGATAAAAGGTGATTTTTGGGATAAACATTAAGATACTTGTGAGGACTTTCTTTTTTGGGAAGACAATGACAAATGAACTGCCATTTTTCCCATTTAAGTTAAAGAAATTTCTGACAAAACTATTATTGTGATTCATCTTGCTGAAAGCAAAACTGTTTTCCCTTTTAAATGAAATTTTAAATTCAGCAATCAGAAAAAAACAGTCCTTTGAAGACTCAGAGGGACTACTTCAAGAATACAGTGTCAAGCATGTGCAGACTTTTTGTATTGTCATGGATTGGGAGTGACTGGTTATAGGTTAAAAAAGTTCTTGTAGATTCTTTAAATGTTTAAAGGAAACAGATAAAATACAGATGTTTCTTCACCACAAAATCAGTGACCATGCCTGGGTCATTGGTAGGGTCTGAATTTTAGATATACACTCGTGCACAGATCTCTGCTGCTTCAATGAACTGTATAAGTGGAAACAAATTTTGCAGCAATAAGCTGTTCTGCTTGAATGATTTAAATTCAGCAAATTCATAAATATTTAAAAACTGGTCCTTATAATGGGAGGTATGCGGGCACTCTAGCTCCTGTTGGTTCAACAAGCTCTGCCTGAAGAGCAGAGCTGATGCTAACCACTTGCGCTCAAACTTGACTCCGGCTGTCATTCACTGGAGCTGTGTGCATTCATTTGAGGAATTCGGGTTCTGATTAAGGTATACAATTCTAATGAGCAGATGTACTGTATTTTGGTACTGATAACATAGTGGGGGGTGATTTGAGACCTAGTTTAACCAAGTCTAAATTAATGCTGAACTCCCTTATCCCTTCTCTGAATTGGCCCAAACAGCTGGAACCACGGAGGATTTCTTCATCAAATCTGCACATTTAGGCTGCCGTCTTAGCAGCCGAGAGGCTAATTTCTGGCTTGATGCTGGCCAAAGTGTGGTTAACCTCACAGAAATGTAACATTCCAGCAACAAGAATTCGTTTTTACCCACTGTTGCCACTAACCAAATGCTAACATTTCACTTTGGAGAGCACAATATTATTCAAGCTGTCTTGCAGTACTCCAAATGTTTGTACCATTACAAACTGATGACAAACTGATTTGTTCATTACATCTTAAATGTAACTGCCAAATATTCTATCCCCACCTTAAATGCTGTGTTTTGAGGATAAGCTAACCCAGCCTGTGTGTATAGGTAGGCAGCCAGAAACAAGCACAAAAATCTGGTTTTGTTCTGAGCAAAACCTGCTATTTTTTTTTAAAGCTCTGTATGAAGGGAAAAATGCTTTTTCTGAATGACTGTGGTCTTTCAGAGCATCCAGAGATGCGTCTCTGGTCAAGGCTCTCAGAGATCGTGTTGGAAGGGTGCAGAATGGGCCATCCTGGGAAATACTCTGGGAAAAGGCAATGCAGTTCCAGGGGGCACAGAAGGGACATTGATTCTCTGCTCCTTCTCAGAGGTGGTCTGTGATTTCTTTCCTCTTAGCCAACTTTGAAAATACCAAACGATCCCTGGAGCTAACACTGGTAGGCGAGGTAAGAGAGCCTGAGCAGTAGAAATACCCGAGCAGAGAAGGGATCACAGGGGAAGAAAAAGCCGGTGTTATATTTACCCTTTGTCTTCTGTGCTGTTCTCTCTTATCTGATGAAAAAGCAACAGCAAACCTACCAAAGCAAAAGGGATGCCTTATTGGCAGTCCCTGAGAAGCCTTCTTTACTAGTGTTTCCTGTAGCACACACTATCTATCTTATATACGTCATTTATTTCCTACTGTTGTAATAGGGAAATCAATTTCCGTGGACTGGAATTTGATCTTTTAATGGGAATGTTTTTGTATATTAGCTAACCTTGCAAGGCATTTCAAACATTTCATCTTTTCACCCAGGAAAAACAACTTCATTCAGCAATTCTCAGACTCCTTTGAACTTTGCACCAGAAACCACCTGGAAATGTATGATAAAATACACAGTTAAAGCAGTGGAAAAAGCAAAGCACATCACACAGCCTAATATAGCCTAGTATAAACAGAGTATTCCATCCGTGGACAGTAAATATGCCTTTTTTTCTCAGGGGATTAGACTCAGTTTAGACCAACCCACTTGTGATTTCACCTTTCACTAGTTACCATATGAAACTGCTTTAGCTTACTGCGTACAAAGTAACATAGACCTGCCACTTATTTAATAATATGCATGTATTTATGTGTAAAAATAATCTGGATAAAGCTGAGACCTAGCAGGCTTCTGACTTACAAAGCTTGTGTTCAGCGTTCCCATTCAGGCACTCTCTGCTCTGTATCACTTTTAACTTCCGCGTGTGATTCCAGTCATCCCGCCCTCACAGGTTGTCCTACAAGCTGGAGAGTCATCTTGCTCAGGCCCTTTGGAAACGTTTTGTGCTAGCAATGTGTCAGGCTCAAACCTGCTCCACTGAAGCCAACAGCCAAACTCCCACTCGATTCGGGCTCTATCTCAGCCATAAGGAACATGGTGACTGTCTTTGAAAGCGTTTTCTCTTCTCCAACACATAAAAATTTCTCATCTTTTGGCTTTTTCTTTTATTCTTCACCTGAGAAGAAGGTAAAAAGTGTGGTCAGGTACCCCTCTGTATTAGAGCTATCTAAACACTGGGCACACATGCGTAGTTTTTCACTCTGGAACTTTTGTGCTGGGGCCATGTTAAGAGACCAGCAACAAGGTTTTGCTCGGACAAAATGTGCTGAAGCATCTGAATGCTGACTGTTCACAGCAGCCTTGGCGGCTGCCAGCACCCACACCTCTGGGTCACCTTGGCTCCCAGCTGCACGCCCAGCCCAGACCCTCCCAGGCTGGAGCCAAGGGACGCCTGGAGAACCACTGCTATTGCCACCCGTGAACCCTTCTTCTCCTCTCTGAGGTATGTGGTATGTGTTTTGTGGTTTTCAGCTGTGCAAGGGTTTGGTATGTAGTTTATAGGCTCACTTGAAGGTTGGGCTTATTGAGCTATAATCTAGTTATATGCTGTTTCTTTTAAGTATCTTCCTTCTGGAACATGCCAGGTTTATCCCCACATGCTTTTCCAGCTCTGCCACTTTATGTAAATAATGCCCAAACGCAACACATCTGAATGTCGGCAGAGGGGACGGGGCGTACAGCAGCCTTGGCACTGAATGCCAGCCGGGACGACCCTCCACCCAGACAACCCAGAACTAGGCGGCTGCTTTGCTGAATGCCGCTCCGAGCTGAAGCATCTGCTTTGGCTGGGCTAGCAGTGAAAGTTTTCACAGCTGCCAGACTGGGCTCCATTTACTCTGATTTTACATGCTTTTTAGGAGCTGGTCTAGCTTGCAACAGCACATAACTTTAACATTAGACTTATAAAATGAGCCTTTGATGCTTTGGAGCTCCATGTGCATACTCTCTCCTCAACAAGGAAGAGCTGAACAGGAAGCACAGGCCCATGGGCAGTATTACTGAGTGAGTAATATTAGTTGCTCTTGTATGTTTCATAATGTTTCTGAATGGAAGAAACAACGTATTGACATTCACAACAGAGAACTGAAGCAAAGGATATGTATCTCCCATAAAAAATGGAGCTAAATCTTGCTTTCCCAAAGGCAGAGACATTTGTACGTAGGTCGGTTTGTTCTGCTCAGAACAAATTACAAGTTACCAGGCAGAATATGAACATGGTACTTAAATTTCTGTAGGGCAGAACTATCATGGTGAATGTAGGAATATATTACTTGTAAGTAATTTCAGAATTGTACAATTCTTGCAGTTAATGGTACAATCCTTTTATTTTTTGTGTTATGTTGAAGTGGACACCAAAGATGCCATGACTAATTGTATGTTTACCATCTGTTAGCAATATCTCCATGTGAATTAATTAGCAAGGGCCTGAGAGTCCTCTGTTTACAGTCTTCCATGAAAGTAATACTGATTGGCACTGACGCAGTATTAAATTGCTTCCTCTTCTAATAAGGCCATTTTGACAAAAGATTAGCCCTGCCACCTGTCCCCTTGGCTGGTGATCACTTTTCTCAAGTATTCCTCTTCTGAGCTGAAATTTAATAAATACAAGAACATTTTACTAGTGTAATTGTTTACTGATACTAAGAGCATTAAGATGGTCCTCACTATTGCCAGCGTCCCACTCTGAGACTCTTAACGAGAACTGAAGATAGAAAACACTTTCAGTTAAACGTTAATGTTCCTGCCAGCCTATTTTGAATGCATCTCTTATGCTGAAACCGCTTATTGCTTTATCTGTAAGGCAAACAGCAAAACATTCAGAGCTGAAGCTGCTTTGAGCAGACACCTACAGTCTCCTGGTTTCCGGATGAACCTGATTGCTCTGAATAGTTTCACATGTGAGCACTTGTGGTCCTGAATCTGATGTTCTGCAAATATCCTGTGATACTGATTTACAGCCTACTAGTCTGGCAAATGCTGTTGCAATGTATTTCCAGAAAATGAAAAAAGGTCAAAAACACAAACAAGGCAGGTTCATTAACCTTCCCAACACCCTTCCCCCAAACTCCCCCTCAGCTGAAATCTTTAGATGACTTTCAGCAAATATTTTTTGAAGTATTCCTTCACCTCTAATCAGATGGCAAAAGTGTTTGTTTTATTTAATCGTGGCTGTGAAACTGAGCCTTTGTTTTTTTCTTATCTTCCTTTTTTCATAAGGACCCTTTTGATTTGCCTCTCTCTGCATGACCACATGAAATTTGGCTAGTGATGAAAAGACCAAATGGGCCCCACTGAAAACTTTCAGAATGTGCAGAGTTCAGCTCAGGGGGCTGGCAGGTCTCTGGAGGAGCTGCAGATTAACCACCACTCAACTCATGTCCAGAAATCATGCTAATTTCAGTGTGTGCAGTTACCTACTAAGTGTACGGAGCCGTGAGGAATCTCAGTAGCGGGAAGGGAGTTAAAAATATTTTGGGTAGGAAGTCAGTATGGTCATATACCTGACAATATGGAGCTCAGGAGGAAGACCATTTGTCTTTGAAAAGATTGACTGCTGAAAACTGCTTTTGCAGAAGAAGAGGTCACAGTCCTGAATGAAGTCTAGAAGGAGAGCAAGGTTGGGGAGAGCTGTTAACATGAAAAGTCTACCTCCTGAGTGCTCTCTGCAGGAGGCACCTGGTTTGGGGTCCCAGCTGAGTTGCTGCTTAATAGCTCATCTGGGTGCCAAAAAGCTGTTTCATGACATTCTTGGCTTAAGCATTGCAAAAGCAGTGGAACATTTTTGCTAAACAGAGCCTTTAGTCTTTAAATCATTGCTTTCTGGATGAAAACCCAAGAAAATTGAGAGCAACGTCAAAATGCTAAAACTTTAGTGTTCAGTCAGACACAGTTTTGTCCTGAATCTCAATGGCTGGCTCCAAAGTTTCCTGTTAGCAAATAGTTGCCCTTTTGTATGAACAGTAATCTGCCATGACCTCTGAGCATCATGGATGAGCTTGTGTTCCATCAAGCGCACCTCCAAAAACTACTTTAAGCTCAGCTAATGAATCTTGTGTTACTTCTAACATTAATACTTGGGAGACTTAAAAACATTCACTAAATGGAACTCGCCCAATCTGCAGCTGGAAAAACCAGGACATATTATTCTTCTGGAAAAGTAATAAAACCTTGGACACTTTTCAGCTATATTTCTGTGCAGGATGGATCAACTGTTCTGTGCTCAGTTAAGAATTCTAGAAATGCTCATGAAGTCATTCCTGATAAGAGGAGCATAAACTACTTATTTTGCTAAACAACTGTTTGCTTACAGGCCAGTTCAGTGACCTGTCATTTATTGCATGTATGTGTCCAAGACACTTTCTAGTAGTAAATCTTTTTCCATTTTCCTTTATAATTTTTTTCTCATTCCTTCTGAATGCTCTGACTGTAAGATTCAGTGCAACTAATGATGAGGACAGGGAGAAGGCATGCAGTGTGTTTTGGTCCTGTGGGGGAGAACAAGAAATGCACATACAGGATTGGATCATTTCATAAATTATCCAGACAGATGGAAATGACTTCCCCAGGATGACCCGTAGCAGGAAGGTGCTGAACTAACGTTTGCAGGCTAGACCTCTTCTTACCAACATTTTGTCTATTGTATTCATATCTTCCTTATTTTTTCACACTGAAGTTGTACTCATAGAAGAGCAACTGCACAGCAGTATTTTAACAATTTCGTATTGATTTGTGGGTTAAAAAGTTGTAATTAGTCAGACAAAATATGTTATCAATTTAGCTTTATTTCCCAGCTGTGCTCACCTGTCATTTTTAATTATTATTTTCAGGATCCTGGTGATGATGTCATCCCCCTAAATTTCCCGAAAGCTCCCCAGTGTTCATTCCAAATGATTAATGAAGGTATGAAAACTATGAGTGCTTCCAAATCAAATATGTGTATAAAGGTAAGCAGTGCACAGGAAAAGATGATTAAAATAAAGAATTGTGTGTTTCCTTGAAATTCACCAGCCCATTGATACTGCAGCAGTTCAGATCTCAGTGGAACTTTTGTGCAATCCACTGAATACTTTTTCTATGGGGGAAAAATATCTAGACAAACTTGACTGTTAGACCTATTTGAATTTTATTTTATGGCTGCGGGTTTCACATACTTGTGACATTAAAAGGACAAAAATAGGCTCTGTGCTCAAGTGATAGGTCTGGCAAATCCATACATCAATTGTCTTGAAAAATGTGGGACTTGACACTTATTTCATTTTGAATGTGGGTTTTTAATGAAGAACATTGAATAAATTGATATTCTGAATTTTTGGCTTGCATTAGGAAGCTAAAAGGTAAGCTGTTGCAACGCTGTGTATTAATAAGCACTCAGGAGTCAGATTTGTCGGGAGAGAAAGTGCAGCACTTTTTATTGACTGAATGAGCATTGTGTTTAGCTGGGCTTTGCCAAGGCCTCTGGAAATGTCTAATTCATGTGGAAGCAGGCTCAGATGCTTAGCTACTAAAGCAGCATAGTGTTTTCCATTCTAACACAACATTGTCTTAAAACAGTCATTCCCATACTAAACTTCGTGTCTATCCCCTCACTGTCCAAACTTCAAATGAAGCAAAATTGTTTAAGTCACAATAAGAATGGAAAACCTGGAAATTATTATTCCTTTAGCAGAAGGTGAAACATCATGTTGCTCCACAATTTCTATCAAACACAGCATACAATTATTCTATATGAAATTTATAGTTTCACAGTAAGAGTTTATATGCCGTTTTATTCATATATCACAATGTTCATCAACAAGGTCAGCAAAGGCAGGGTCCAGGAAAAGGCTCAAGTGGTAAAAGGATCATTTTTTTAGAACCAGAGGGTCTAAGTCCAAAACTATCATTCAAAAGGGCCTGTTCAGCTGCTATCTAGCAGTAAAGCAAATTCAGTTCTGCATATGTCTGGGGAGGGATTAATCAGAACATACTGATGCCTACATTGTGGATAACTACATCCAAGCCAGATTGTCTTCAGTCAGTGGAAAGAAATGAAGTTTTTTCAGGGCATGATTCATTTCCTAAAGTAGGTGCTAAAAGAAGTAAACGATACAATGAAAAAAATCCCAATGAAATCAGGTAAATACAGTGGATAATTTATCATCCTAAAGTACTGAATGCCTAAGAATGTCTATTCTCGGAAATAGCCTTCAAGGGTCTCAAGAGATTAATCCTTTTGGTAAAAATGTCAGTCTTGACCAGCTATGTAATTGTGTCCCCAGTCAGCCCAAATGACATCCTGAAAACAGTTTTTGTTCTAAAATCTCTTGAGGGGCCTTATCTTGTAGGTGTTTCCAGAGATTCATGCAGCGAAATAATCTGGTCCCTCACAAAATGTTGTCATGATCACTTTCTCTTGAGATGGTCATGATGATGGTACGCGGTGTTTGTGTATGAATGCTGGGGTGAGAGTGCTTGCCCAGAATGGGGGAGATGTGACTTTTATGCTTTCCTCAGTTAGAGGAGGTTCAAACCCACATCTTTTCACTTCTAAGTGTGCCTAACCACAAAGCCATGGGAAAATGAGTGGCATATAACTCTCCTAATGACATTGGGTGTTTTTTCAAAAGAAAAGAATTAGACAGTTGATGATCCGGAGATGTGAAAGGAGAAAAACATACCTGTGTAACCTATTGTTCAGGTTACCTAGATGGCAGGGTGAAGACCTAGTTTCTAGTCCCTGTTCAAAGAAATGTTTATGATTTTTACAGTCACTGATTAAAATGTGCAAATAGGCATTGGAGCAGAGACCTCCCCTTCTGGGTGAATTTCCTAACCATGAGCTGTTTCATGTAGGAGTACTTTTGAGCGTTTCATAAACACCACTTAAAGAGTCAATAGCAAAACAGAGGCCCAGGCTCTTTCTTTTAAGTGTAGCAACTACCTGCTTACTGAGGCTGAAAGAAGGGGAGCCAAAGATATATTTGTTGTGCTTTGTTTAGGAATGATGTTTGCTGGGTTAGCCTTGGCTAACAGCCAAACACCCACCCAGCCACCCACTCTCTCCCCCTCCTCAGTGGGACAGGGGGAGAAAATAGGATGAGAAAGCTCATGGGTCAAGGTAGGAAGCACCAGCACTTGGACCACCTCCTCCCCCTCCTCCTGCTCTCCCCTTGGGGCTCGAAGGGCTGTTTCTCACACTTTTCCCCTCACCCCTCAGTGCCGGGCAGCGTTTTGCCCTTTCTTACACAGGCTTTCCCCAAGGCACCCACCCCTGGCTGCGGGGCTCAGCTGTGCCCTGCGGTGGGTCCATTGGAACCAGCTGGAACCGGCTGTGTCCGGCATGAGGCAGCCCTGGCCTCCCCTCACAGAGGGCGCCCTGCAGTTCCCCACTGCCAACACCTGGTCACCTGCATCTGGTACATCATGGAAGAACTTTTTATATTTAAGTTTTACCTATCCAGACATGGCAGGATCTTCTTCTGTAAATGGTTCTCTACAGTTTACAGACACTTGTGCAAATAACATGTCTGACATTTTGTTTAAAATTTCTGTGAAAATGACAATAGCGCTTCTGAAATGCACATCAAATGTAAAAGCTATAAAGCCAGAAGATTGTTTGGAGTTCCCTTCATGTAAATATGAAGTGATGCTACTGTCTTTCCTGGAGCTTCTCCATTAACCAGAGCTAGAAGTCTGTCCTACTGAAATAGATTGTTGATGGCTTGTTTAATACAGCAGTGCATGACTGTAAATTGTGGCCCACTGGACCAAACTAGGTTATACTCCTGTTGCCCTGTCCAGTACCTTCTCTATTTTCTACCAAATAAATATGTGATAAATAATTGGATAGCAACAGGATTTGTCTCAGCTTTTTTACTCAGTAAGCGTTAGGGTGGCAGACCTGGCAACCCACCTCTTCCTCTTCTACCGAACATGACTAGTACCAGTTACAGCGCCAACAAATGCCCCAAACCAACAGAGTGCCATCGAGGTCCCAGCCAAGCAATCATCTTACAGGATTTTTGTATCGTTTTTGAACAAGGATGGAGAATATGATCGTTAGAATTGAGGTCAAGGAGTCGAGAAGGGGATAATTTTATTTTATTTTGTTTTATTTTATTTTATTTTATTTTATTTTATTTTATTTTATTTTATTTTATTTTATTTTCATCCTAAGCTCCTAGCACAGTGTTTGCGGGAGAGAAGGATTACCTAAGTGGGCACCTGAAGGTGGTTTCCATTTCACCGCTCCCCCTCACGCATGTGTGACTTTTGGCAAACCAGCGTGTTATGAAATCCAAACATTCACCTGCGGGTAGAAACCAGACTCTGTGTGTGCCGCCACTCATCCATCTGCGTTACAGACCACAAAGCCCAGCTGCATGGGTAGGTACTAGATCAAACGTGTCACTGCATTAGAAAATATGGTCCGTGCTAATAAATAAGTAGCTTCCCGTTGCCCTGCCTGTTCTGTGCAAGCGGAGGGAAGTCACACGCAGGTGTGATTGAGGACAGGTTTGACCAATTATTCCTAAGCAGCGTATGTCGCACAGCGCATAGGCGCTACGGTCTCGCAGGAATGCGGTGGTGTCCACAGTGCCTGCCTTCCTAACATGGCCTAATTTAATCCTATATAAATGTCTGCGTAAATTATGTAAAATAAGAAGGTATAAGCTGCAAACATTTTTCAGTCAAAGATCATAGGAGAACCCTGGGAAAATAAAAAAGGAGTTTTAAGGGTAATAGAGATGCGTCCTCACCATGCGGTTGTCCCGATGCGTGTGAGTTTTTGCAGACACACAGAAGGGCAGCATTTCCTCCTGTTATGTCAGAGTGAGAAAGCTAATGGAGATGCTAGGTAAATCATTTTGTAAAAAGCAAATGAACAAACGTGAGCATGCGCCAGAGCAATAAATATGGAAGCAGTCATTGAAATGGGCTCCAGTGGGCTGTGTGTTCATTCCCCTCTGTGTTTTGTGTTTGCTGAGCTGGAATAGTCTAGTAACAAGTTTCCTAGCAGGAACAGTCATGGAAGCAGGGAACTGAAGAACTGTTGCAGAAAGCAAGTGTTGGCTTTGTGACTGGGATGGTATGTTTCTAAGCTATGATAATTTGACAGAAAAAAGCAATGAAAACTGGTTGGAGCTTAAATACCGGGTAGTACAGTGTGACAAAACAAAGATACTGGAGCCTGTGAGATCTGGACCAGGCTCTGAGAAGGAGAAGACAAGTTAAAGGCAAAAGGCGTACTCCCCTCTTCTGCCTTAGATGGAAGAATCTGGGGGAGCTGTACCCCAGACAGGTCATCTGATTTTGTTTTCCTGATAATTGGTGGACAATAGCTTTGTCTGAAGGATAAGGCTGCGACCTCTACTGCATTTCTTGCTTAACAGTAGCTACACAGGCACTCACCTGCAATGCCAGCCCATAGTGGGTGAATACTTTCTAACAAAGAATCTGTTGGAGGAAAACAGAACATAAAAAGAAGGTAAATATGCTGAGTAAATTATTCATTGTGAATTATTCACACAGTTTTACTAACAGTCATCTGGAAAAAGTTAGCAATTGAAGGAGAATGACTGGAGTGAATAATAAATATAAATCAGTCCAAGAGACATGTAGGGTTACTTGTTGGTTGTGGAGAAGGATGGGATTGATTGAGCGATACAGTGAAAAAAGCAGAAAAGTAGAATAAGATAAACAACAAAGGGGTGGCACGTTTGGCTACATGGCATTTTCCTGTTCCAAAATATCTTATGGCTGCACTGGTGGCAGTTCATTCAGTAAAGTTTTGCTGATTGTTACTATTTTACACACACGGTGTGAAACTGAAAGAATGGCCTCCATTACTCTGCTTTTCCTTAAGATTGACTGCTTTAATTTAGAAGTCAATAAACACCATGCATGCTCACAGCATCCCAACCCAGAGCTATTGGAAATTGGCACACTTGAACTTCCTCCCACTGGGAAACCGAGGCTTGGCTTTCAAAATTCATATTTTTATGTCCTTGCTAGTTCTGTTTTATTAAAACAAAACGTGATTTTTTCCCCCCAATTGGTCGCTGAAAGCTGCTTTTGTTGAGGGAAAGCTAATGTTAAAAGAAAGGTTGTATTCCATTACGAAGGCAAGTGCAGCTTTGTGATAGGAGCTGAAAAAGCGTTAATTAAAATGTTGCTTTTACTTTATCTTGAATGTCACATTAGCCTTATCTCCAGCTCATGCAGGCTCTAGACGGTTTCATCTGGGCATTTGGCCATCTTTTGTTTTTCATTTTATTATTTCCACTTAAATATTTACGGCTTGAGCCCAAGCCCATGAAACTCCATGGTAACACTCCTGTGGAGTCTCATAGACTTTCCAGCCTTGGAGTAGAGCCTTGCTCTGAAAAAAAAAAGAAGACAAAAATGAACTTGTGGGTTTATATGATTGTTATCTTCCAGAGATCTACATACAACACTATAAATAGGAGTCTCTTAGCTGCCAGTTTGATAAATGCATGTCACCGAGGTTATGTGGCATTCTACCCCCTCAGTCATCTTTAACAGCAATAAAGTGCCTGCAGGCCAAAAAATGCCCTCTGACACCTGTGTAAGCTCTGGAGTCTAATGGATTGAAATCTAGTAAACAGTTCCTTCTAACGCTTTGCAGGAAGGAATGTAACCCATCTTACTGATTCTGCAGGGCTGCAAAGAATTGGGAGCCGTAAGAACGTCTTGGTTACTACAGTTTGCAAATGCAACCCAAGAAGCATATAAATGAGTAAGTTTTGAGTCACTCTGAGTTCCTTCCAGATTCTTTCATGCCATTTAGGCAATATTTATCTCTAGAATAATTCTACTAACAGACACACATGCTAACAGCATCACCATCTTCAGAAAATATCATTGTAGACTAGGGTATTCTAGCACTGTTTTGCATTTTGCACCTTTGAGATTCTTTTCAGGGGAAAGCATGATATTTTATCAAAATATAGAGAGAAACAAATGACAAAAAAGTAGGCACTAGGCCAGACAATAGCAATAGATTCAGTGTAATATTTTTTCAAGGAAGGTAGGTATCAAACTTAGCCATTAAGCTACAAAACGTGAGTACTATTTTTGCCTTTTAAACATAAGTGGGTTGGAAAGATTTGCAAATAAAGGAAAAAAAGTCCTTGGATCATTCAACCTAGCTTTTATATTCCCGTTAACAGATTACTAACACTTATGAATACATTTTGTACTCAGGGAGAGGTGCATTTTATTTAGTTATACTTCACTGATTGTTGTATGAAGATGCAACACGCTATAGTGCCGATAAAAGACTGAAGTCTATTTCCTCTCCTTAGTCAGCAATCGTGTCAAAAATCACAAAGTTAATTTTCCATGAAAAAAATCCTGCCCATTGACTCCAGTTGTAATTCAAACCAGAAACCGATACAGACATTAAATTCTTAAATGTGTCATATTAACCATGTCTGTGCTAAATTGTGCCCATCTCTAGTGGAAGGAGGCAGAGTTCAGCAGTAGGCTCAGCAGCAAGATTTCTTCGTGGCCTTGCAGCACCTTCATGTGCCTCAAAATAGTCACCAGGGCCATGTTGGATTGTAGGGCATATTGGGAAGCTTCAGGCCGCCAAAGCTATGCTGGAGGTCATTTGGGCAAGGATAGCGGGAGAAATATGGAAACATTTGTCCATGTCCAATTTAAATCAGATACAGTCTTTGGAGCAGAGACTATCTTTCTGTCTGGTATTTTACAATGAGTTCAATGTTCTTGCAGTTACAGCTGGAGCTCTTTGATTAGTGCCAGCATGCAAGTGATCAGTATAAAAATAATACAAATATTGGAAATACAGTATGTATGTGATGTTTAATCAGGTGTGATGACAGAAGGCAGAAGGGATTTCATACTATTACTCAGTAGATGGAAGCATGCACCCCGGTAAAAGAAATGTTTGGCTGGAGGTAATTTTGCTTGAAAACCCCCGAAGTAGATGAATTAGTTGTTTAGTGTTTTGTTGGCTATTTTTAAGAAGAGCTGTTGTGGAGAAATCTGAATGAACAACAGTAGGGGCAGGAGAACCTGGGATGGTTCTGCTCAAACCATCCAACAATAATAAAAGGCTAGGAGGGATCAGAAGAATCAATAAATTACTTTTCTTCTTTTCTGTCTGGCCTCCTCTGTTTGTGGCTGCTACCTTCTCAGCTACTCTCTGGGTAACAGTAATGGGAGCCAGGGGATTGCTTGGTCCAATGCCGAAAACAGGTTTTAGCAGCTATAAATACCGATTAGTAGCTGACCCGTTAAAAATCTAAGGGGCATGTTAGATTCTATTGTTTTTGTAAAAGAAATGTTTTCTTAAAAGAAATCCTTTATCTAGATATGTATGTATATGTTGAGGTTTTCATACGGTTGTCTGTTTTGGTGAGTGTAACTAGTTTTGATGAATGAAGCGTTTTCAGCATAGCCAGCTAACTTGTCAGATATTTGCCCCATTTGAGCCTGGAAACTATATTCATATTCCAAGAGAAACTTGCCCTGAGAAAACTGGCTAAACATACAGCATCAAGCCACAGACACTGTGTCCAAGGTGCTCTACTGTATACGTATCCCTTCTGGGGAAAGATGAAAAAAGAAACGACACGTAAGGGATATGAAGTCACATTATTTAATGAGTATTGGAAGGCACTCAAAGACTACGGTAATTATCATGGTAGAAGGACCAACTCGCCCAGTATGGGACAGGGTCAAAAACGACACTCTCAGCACAGACAAAGGGTGCCACAGACATTAAGATATTTGCGTGATTTTAGTTATGAAGGCAAGACTTGGCCCCACTGGAAAGGATTAAATAAAAAAAAGTCCAAACCCAATTTTAGAGTGTTCTCTAAACCAATAGCCAGGGATGAATAAACACGTCCTGCTGTTGAAAGCCTGAGCTGGGTAATGTATTGGGATACACACAGACTTCAGGCAGCGGTCCCCAGGCAGCTGAGTTGTGATCACACGGACACGCTCAGTCCTGGAAGCAGGCAGATGAAATCAGTGACTCCAGTTGTTGCTCATGGTAGCTCAGCACATTCCCTGCTGACCTGTCTGAAGGAGTGCTTTTATGAAACACAACTGATTAAAGAAACAAATGATGTAAAATGAAATGTCATCATGGGTACAGGGTTTAGGGCTATACAAACAACTGTGGATTGAAATCATTAGACTCTCTCTGCTTTGGAATGGTTCAATATTTTTAGAGGATTAAAATGCCTTTTCTACCCTTTGGTCTCCTGTACTTATTTGTATGTCAACATAAGTATTTGTCAATGTTTTTCATGCTTTCCTAAGTCAGGAAATCTGTAAATTCATCATATAAAGGGACTGAATCTTAATTCCTGGGCCTGCTAGTCCTGGATCAAAGGTTTTGATATATTATTCCTAACTTCTTTTATTTGGAAAAATGTAGCCAATACCTCTAGCAGACAGCATGGACCTGATCCAGAATCCACTGAAGTTATTTAAAATACTCTGATCGAGTTCCATGAGTTTTGGTTCAGGTCCTGTGGCTCCAATCCAACACAGCACTTGAGCTCATATGTAATTGCTCAGGAGCTTAACTTTACATATAAGTACCAATGCTTTACCAGATTGACACATTCATATCAGCTGGTACAAGTAGACTGGCTCTGCGTAACCGCTCAGATGGCGTTCACTGGATAGTATACTCATTTGCAAAGTCTGAAATAGGATTTTTCACGTGTCGGGTTAGTAAGTAGCCCTCTAGCTAATAAATCTCAGCAACTCTTTTCTACAGTAAGCCACGTGGCATTGTCACAACAACATAAGGTGTGCTTGTAAGGAGTGCTTCCCATTGAGGGCTGGGGCAGTAGAAAAAGCCACGAAAATAAACAGAAAGTAGTATGGGAAGGCAAAAAAGTGTTTGTCGTTAAACTGTTAAAAAGTTTTACAACTTTAAGAAGTGAGCACAGTTTTTATGAACGTCTTTGTGGACAGTGGCAAGATTATGTTCTGTCAGTTGGCAGCCCTGGCTGAGTTTCTTCTCTCGTTTTCACCACTATGCTTTGATCTTGGCTGGGAATAAACTGTATTTAAGGACAAAAGGCCTCTTTGGTACTTCCAATAAAAATTACAATAGTCACCTCACTCACTGTAATGATCCATTGCCGCCTTCTGTAGGGTGTAAAGAAAGGAGATTACAAAGTCATGTTGAGCATAGCTGATCATCAAATAGCAATCAGAGAGAATTACGATCTACTGGGTCAATAGCTCACAGTCACTGCTAAATCTGGTACTTCATTATATTTTTCTGTAAGAGATTGCCATCAGACCTCAGAAGCGGCAGTTGTTCATACCGACTCAGGAAGTCCCTCTGCAGTGTAATGCCTGGATTGGGCACTAGGGACGAACTCGAAACTGCCAGACTGTGGTTCGTTAGCCACTGCGGGAGAGATTTTCAAAACACAAATTACTGAGAAACATTAGACATCTGTTTCTCTTTAAATCTACCTGAAGGTGTCACTTCTGTTTCCCGACCAGATGAGTTTAACACAGAGAACCCGGTGAGACTGCAACCAAAGTCAATGCTCTGGCTGACATCGGCAGGTGCTAATCTCCAGGATGCAGTTACAGCTGTGAATCTTTCCACGGGGAGGTATCACCAGCTCTTTGCTAGAGGCTGATAAATAGGACTATTCTATTCTATAGAGGGTTGTAAAATATTTTGAGAATTTCAAGCTGGGGTGTTCTAGAAATGCGAGCTAATACCAATTGGAAGCAAATAATATATTGTTACTCCTGTGTTTTTCCTAGTTCTCAGTGTAGCGGCATAAGGGACCAACCTCAGTCTTCAGGCAGCTTCATTGCTTTTAATGAGGTTACTCAAGAGGTGCATTTCATCTTCTGCTGACAATTTTTAGCCTTGAGAAAACTATTTATGCTTTGAGACAGAGGGCTTAAAAAATAATAGCAACATTTAATAGTATAATTACCTCACATTATTTTGCATTCTCTGACTTTGCTTCAATGAAACACACTGCATGCTGAAATAATCTTGTAGGGAGGATTATTCAAACAAGATAAAGTCCCTGCTGAATGTAATGTCAGTTCTTTTAATGCATGCTGAGTAACCTGCTGTGCTTTGGCAGCATTAAGACTGAGCCATATCGTGCTCATATTGGAAGCATGCAAATGTCTGAGCTAGCAGTACGAAATGTGGCCGAGCAGCTATTACTTCAGGAATGTTAATTATTACTTTTATGTGGATAAACTCTCTGGAGCTGCATCCATTTAAAATTCAACCACAGACACTATGCACAAGTTTGATTCAGTCTCAGTGTTATAATTTTTCTTTGTTTATATATTGGTAATGGTACCACGCTGGTGTCAACAGACTAAGACCTTATGAACTGAATGTAGAAATAAATATTATTGTTAAAGAAAGGATGAATCATTTGCAGTCAAGCAAAACTGAAGATTTGTCTAGCTGCAGAAAACCCTGACATGAGGCGCTGGAGTACACAGCAATAACATCAAAATGTTAAATAAAAGTGAATTAACAGGAATGCAAGTGTGCAAGTACAATATTGTTAAAGAAAGGAAAGCCAACAGAGAGCCAGAGTACAACGCCTGAGCTGCAAAAGAACCTGTGCCAATCCAGCAGGTTTCCTTGAAGAAGCGGTGCAGTTTCAGGTCCCCCAGGCTTCATCTTGACAGGTGGTTAGCGCTTGCAGCTCCTGTGGAGTCCCGGAGATTTCCATAACAGAAAGTACTAGCGCTAATGAATCATTATGCCCCGAGTTTTCAAACATGGATTTTATCTGGGTGGCTTAATGATTCAAGAGAGGCAAATGAAAAAAAAGGTCATTTTTTAAAATTTGGATCCAAACCTGCTATCTCATTTTTGTATATTGCGTGCTGTGTCTGGATGTGCTTTCAGCGTGAGATGTTACTGCTTGTAGTTTACAAAGAGCTCTTTCACCAACTCTGGTGAAGTTTTGGAAGGCATTAGCGGTGACCCCACTGTAAGTAAGCAAACTGTATAGGATAAGGAGAAAAAGAGTAAAGGGAGCTAAGGAGAAAGAAGACAGACAGTTTGACATACGTTGGTGGGAGTCCGTGGAAGAGTTTCTTAAAACTGTTTTATCAGTTTCAGATTTCCATACAAATCTCCAGGTCAGCTGCATGTGTATGCTCAACAGGAATTGCTTCTGACTTTTCACTGCCCTTTAGCTGGAAATAAAACCAGGACACTAAAGCCAGAGAGAAAGAGGCACAGGTCAGTGCTAACGTGGCTGCAGTAGACAGGACCATTCTGAACTCGGACAAGAAGTTTGATTCCACAAGGAGCTGAGAATAGCACAGAAGCAAAATGTTTTTATGTCTATTTAAATGGGACCTAAAATAAAGGTGATAGTAATATTCCAAAATAATTGCCAATTAACTGATTAACCTCTAAAGCTCCTGGTAAGCTAGAACAGAAAGTGAAGTCCAAGCTTTTTAACAGGCATTTCAACAGCAAACTCCTTTCATGACTAGGTGAGCTGTGGTGTCTGACACACTCTGCAAAAACACCTACGGTGACATGATAATTCTGTGATGCTATTTGAGGCACAAGATGACTTGCAAGATGCAGTAACACTACACACCTGTGCCCAATTTCACTCCTAATTTAATTTGCACTTTCTGTACTAGACCCCAGTGAAGGGAAGCATCTCTCCTCAGGAAAGCCCTTATACATGTTTGAAGTTCTGCGAAAATTTAAACCATATGTCATTGTTGTCCAGAATAGATCTGGTTTAATAGCCTGAGGTCCGGCCTTTTTTCCACGTGGAGCCATGTTCAGAGCCCTTAAAGCAACTCTGTTATACCGATGAGTATTTCTGCAAATGCTGATTGACAGATCGTGACTCTGTTGGAACACAGAAGACCGAGAGCGCAGGTAGGTCATTAAAAATACATGTAGAATCAGACCTTACTTAATGTGGTAAAATCAGGCCTTAAGCATGAATTGTGATAGCCATGTACTGAAGAATGATGATAGAGTTTGTATGTATGTTTACATGCGTATATAGCTATAAATACATACATAAATGCACGCATATGTAATGTATAATAATAAAATCAATTTTTATTTATTTATTTTCAAAGTGATAAGCAAATATTAAGCCATTGCTACTTTTGTCATAGAATTAGAGTAAAATAGTACCCTTTTAAGTTTTATCCCTAAAACGTGAGCCAACCCCTGATGGGCTCTCTGAGCTCCTAATACTTTACTTTTTCTCAGAGATGCTGAAATACTCTGCTGAATCCTTTGTGGCTTGTGTTGTCCTTGTTTGGACTTCAGTACTTTCCTAGATTTCTTTATTATCCTCAGAATGTCAGGTCCAATTTTGGCTTATTGAACTTAGGATCCGGACTGAATCTTAAATGAATTTCTCTTAGGGATGTTTGAGTCCCAGAGTTTAACTGGATCCATACCCAAATGGAAGTGGGCAAACTAAGATGGCCCTTTGCTGATATTATTGCCTCCTATCTGCCAAATACATTTAGGTTACACACGATACCCATGAATGAACTGTCACTGTGCTATCTAGATATTTCTGCGTATTTCTATTAAATAGTCTTAGACAAAAAGTAGCTATATGAAGAAAATATATGGAGGAGGAGGAGGAGAAAGGGGAGAGTTTATCTCTTCTCTTGTAGCAACCTGTTTTTGTAGCAACCTGTTCTAACTGTGGCAGGGCAAATGGGTTTTGCGAAACAAGCCTTTCGTTTGCCCTTTTGCATTATTATGATAAAATATAAATTCCAGGAGAAGGAGGAGAGAGTTGTTTCAGCAGAGTTAAAAAGAGCAGTGGGGGATTCTCAGACAGGCGTATGCACATTCTCAGGTCAGGAATGCTCTTTTGGAGAGCAGCAAGCTGTGAATGTGCAGCTGCAGGCTTCAGGGTCCTGAATAATCTGCATTCAGAGACTGCAAAGGCATCAATATTTATGGACTGGCGGGATCATCCCTGGCATGCAGCTACATCTGCCAGCTCTCGGTTTACTCCACATCCTTTTCTCTGCAAGTTTCAGGTTCTTATTTCCTGTGACTAGTAGGTTTGCACTTTGAAGCAGAGCTCCTCCAGTGAAACAGAGAAGATGCTTCCTGAATCATACTGAGCAAGCATGTTAACCATCCGCGTCGAGAAATACCCACTGCAGCAGATGTTGTGTGAGAAACAGGAGCTGCCACTTATTACAGCCCTGCTTCGGTGGATACAGCATGCTTGCTCTGACTTATTTTCTCAGAATTGCTTTAAAGCAAAAGGTTCCCACACCCTGTTTCGGCATGAACTGCCATTTTGTCTTCAGGCAGAGCCTGCTGCGGGGCAGAAATGTCCACACAGATGTATTTTCTCTCAAAGGTAGAGTCTATGACACAGACAGCATTTGACTAGATCCTACAGCACCAGAGCAGCACTTGAAGATAATCACAGCCAACGGGCCAGTACAGTTCATCTCACATTGAGCCAATGAAATAATTCTTAATTTTCCAAATAAAGAAAAATGAGAAAAATCATTTTTATGTGGCAAAATCTGCATAGCTTCAACAGAGAACACTCATTTAACAACCTTATCTATTAATCTCAGGAGGTTTAAAGAGCAGGTTAATAATAACATCAAATTTTATTGTAGTTTTATTTTAAAATTAAGGTCATCAAGAATGGCAATGCATTATTGATCTTTGCAAAATATGAAAATACAGCATTTGTGGTCTTGCTTGCCTAAATTTGCATTTCGAGGCTGTATAAATATGATTTGAATCACAGGCTATCCAAATAGCACTGAATCAGTAGTGGAAAATTTGTGCTACACCAGTCATCTTAGATTCTGGAAACATTTACTTCACCCGATTGCACTTTTCTCATATTTTCCCATGAATATTCAGGTGGCAGAATTCTACTAGCACAGGTCCTATGTATAAGGAGTCCTAATCTTGCATATTAATCATTCACAGAAGTGCATTTTCAATTAATTTCTATAAGTATTAATGCACAATGTCCTTTTGCCTAAGATTGCCTGATCAAAAGTAAAAATTGCGCCATTTGTCCAAACACAACTCCCTAGCTCCATATTCTGTGCTTCTGATTTTCTCTGTATGAGAGAAGTCACTGTGTGTAACGAACAAAAAAGAATTTCTTTAACAGAAATTATTCTGTGCAGGTAATTCATGTGGCTTCTAAAAGTCATTAAAACTTCATTACTCAGGAATTATTAGTGAAATTTCAGAACAATGAAGAAGCAGAAGAGAAATAATATCTCTACATTCCCACATATCCGTGTGTTGGGTTTGATTTGGTGGTTTTGTTTTGTTTTTATTGTCTGCTTGGTGCTATGGAGTAACTTAGTTTATCATTCAGAAGACAGAAAGCCTGAAGGAAAGGCAATTTCTTTGTCTTCCCTGACAAATCTCTGAATTTGAATTTATGTGATCCAGTGGATGTACAACATGGTACAACTTAAAAATCCTGCTGTTCGGTTCAAGTATATGATGCCACTTTAAATCTGTTTAAGTCCTGAGTTCATACGGTAGTCAGGAGACTGCTTATTACATCAAAAGGTGCAAATACTATTTTTATTTTTTTCCTTTCTTATGGGACACTTTAATGCAGTGTGCAGGTGGCACATAAAACGAGCTCCAGTTTTGATGGGGTAACATGTTGTATGTGAGTTGATATCGTGGCCTATACGGGATACGCAGCTGACCCGTTGGGCTTCAGAGCCCATTGCTGAGTGGCAGCTGGTAGAAGATGGCAGCTGCCCCATCTTCTTAAGCCTACCTGCTATCTGAAGCATTATAGTAACAAGGAACCCATCTGGGTGACACCTTCAAATATATTGATGTACTCTGCTCCCGTTGACACTGGGCTGGCAAGACTTTGAAGTCCCAAGTATTTGACTAATGTTACAGAATATTCTGGATCATGAGTAATATTCCTGGTGTATATAAATGAGTCAAGTGATGTTAATCTCACAAACAGAATAATAATTTATGACATATTTTAGCTAAGGTCTCTATAAAAAGATTGTAGAAGGTAGTTGCCCGAAGAAACTTTGGGCTGTGCTCTGTTCAGGAAGATATTTGCAGTGCACAGCTTTAGCGGTGGGTTGTTAATGTGCTACATGTGCCAGGTGGGAGGAGGGTGGAGAAAAGTGCGGCTAAATTCCCAGGAGCAGGGGAATGAGATATATCAAAAAGAGGATGAAGGGGCAAACAGCGTTTTCGGAGGGGGAGCAGAGGTGAGTGTTGGCGGGATGGGAGATGACTCTGGAGCATGTGTGTGAGCGGTGCTTGGGAGGTGGAAGAGGAATGTGAAATGCTTGAGGAGAGGGCAGGGAGTAGGAGGCATCTGGGTCTCTTAGGGTTAGGCTAAGATCGACACATGGGCCGTTTCTGCTGGGAGCTAAACAGCATGACACGGTGCAATGCACTACACTTGCTTTGAGTAAATGCACCCTGCTCCTATTTTTTGTCATGTTAAGTAGCTCTTTAGGTATTCCCAGCAACCTAAGCTTTCTTTAGATTTTCTCCTGTTTAAATAACTGTTTCTAGAACACAACCCCCTACTGGAAAGCAGATATAGAAGTGCATGTGCTCAAGTCTTCACTTCCCCACCCCTGGCTGTTATTATTTATCTACCCTGAATATAAACTTGTAATCTCTGCTCTTTGGTTGTCTTCGCCCAGATTCACTGCAGGGCCCTCTTGAAATGTGGTGGGTGGGTGCACATGGCCCAAAGGGGTGCTAGCACCCTAGCTTTTCTGCCTCCTCCCTGGCAACAAATACCCTAAGGACAGGGCATATTCATCAGCATCTCGGCGGGTCTAGTATGAATGCAGGAGGCAGGGGCTTGGAAGCACAGCCCGGTGTGTGTGAGGGGGTGCCTTCAGCAAGCAGAGTGGTAGCTAGGGCTCCTTCTGGTGAATGGAGATACCACGGAGTCAAATCCTTTTTGACAGAAAAGGGAATGGGATTTTCCACAGCCTGGGAATGTGCCCTTGCCTTATCTGAAACTTCAGTGAATCTGACTCCAGTTCCTGGCTAGCTTTGAATTTACCAAAACTGCAGTTTAAAAAAATAAAAAAATAAAAAAATTGCCAAAAGTATAACTAAATCACTGGGCACTGTTTAAGAGGGGTAAAACTGGAACAGGACTGAATGCCTGCACAGGGCAGGAATTCTTATTTTAACCAAATCATCCTTTATTAGCTGGATGTTTGTGGTACAAAGTGTGGTTTGATGTCAAACTTATTTTCCTCTTCTATAATCCTCTCAATATGCCAAGTTCTAGCAATTACTGTTTTAAATTTTCTTTCCCTCTTTAAGTCATGACTTAGAAGCGACATAAGCTTTCAGACACAAATCTGTTTAAACTCTCATTGCAATATCCTCGTGTCATTCATGTTGTCTGCTGTGCTGACTGACAGATGCCTACAAGGTAGAAGAATGCACGGTACAACAGTACCTGAGCATGACAGAAGAATTCAAGACAGCTGCAACACAAAAGTCTTCCTTGCTTTGTTTCCTTGGTTTTATGGTTTTTAAAAAGTCTGTAATACAGTATTCTGTGGTGAAATTTCATTTGCTTTTTTAAGGTAGCATTAAAAAGCTCATTCACGCACACTTTACATGCTAGATGGTCAAGGGCAAGACAATATTTTAGTGGCTACATCAATGGCATAAGAGTTGGGATTCCTGGGATCCTAATTCCATGTACTGAAGCTGTGTGGTGAAATTTATAAGGAAAGGAATGTCTTTCTGGCAATATTCATTGGATTTATCACCAAAGTGTGTGGGAATGCAATTACATTTGCTACCTACACAGAGGAAGCTATGATAGCACAAGATTTACTGAGGAGTAAGTTACAATATAAAAGAATAACTTCTAATATTCCTTCCTGGGGTTGGTAGGAGCTTCAGCAAAAGAAGCTGAAGATACATGTATTGAATCAGAGCCCATTCTAGCTGCTGGCTAATTTTACACAATTTGTGGGCTGTCTAGCCATTTTTAGGGCTCAAAAACTAGCAAGAGACACAGCAATGTGCTTTCAGATACACTCAGATCAATGGTGAAAAGGTTTGTTTGTTATCACCTCTCGGAGTACTTTTAGTTTACCCATGAGAGGAAATTTTTTTTCCGTATCCTTCCTCCTCGTTCTGTCTTGTGGTTTGATGCCACAGTCAGTGGTTTCTCCATTAAATTCTAAATGCGTTACAGAGTTTCTGCTTGTAAAACCCAAGTCTAGAGCCATCAGCTTCTTACGCTTTCTTCATGAGTCTTCAACCCTAGCTTTTCATCAGTCTTTCCTGCTTCTCTTCTATTTCATCCCCTTTTTACTCAAATCATGCAGCGCACGCTGATTTTCATCAGCTCACTCTGTACTTGAAGGCTTTTCATCAGTTTTGTTTCTTGGTTTTGTTCCAGTAACCTTGTCTCTTTGTTTTCATGGTGTCAACTGTCATGCTTTGATCTGCAGCTTTTTTTCGTTAGTAAAGTGTGTGCTTTAAAAAGGTTATAACTAGAAGGGGAAAGATACATGGAGAACCATATATCACAACTGCTCCTCAAGTATAGTTTTGACATACGAGAAAGAAAGGAGGAGGAATTATTCCTAGCATTATCATTTTCTTTTTCACGCTCATCTCATTCCAGATATGACATCAGAATTAGGCTGCTTTTCCATGTATAAATATTTAACCGAGACACAGAGATTGACTGCATGGCTTTAGATTAAAATCAGTTTACAGGCAGTGAGACACAATCCTTATTTGTCCAAGGATTTTCTGTTACCTTTTGCTGTAGGACCTCTGACTCAATTCTTGACCCTTTCATATAGATTTTATACAACCTGGGAAACTGGTTAAATTATATTTATGACTATTGTATGGTAAAAAAGCAGGCATGCCTAATAATTTTTAGGAAAGGCATTAAGCAGTCAATGGCAATGCTCCTTCAATAGCTGGGGAGAATTGGACAGTTTCCAACAGAGTCCATGGAAAAATGCAGATCATCTCAAGCAAGCATTAGCTGTGAGAGTATCCAAGGTTAGAGGGAGACTCGTGCTTCATTTATCAGCCAGGATTAAAGGCAGTGGAGAACGTTCATTGCAACTGTGCAAACATAAAACACATTAAAGGGCCAAGATGCAGAAAATGTCAACCACTGCTGTTCTGAGCCTATCCATCACAGTGAGCCGGGAGTCATCGCTGTATCCTGCAGTGAGTCGTGAGTGAAGCAAATGTTACATAAGCTTTTTTTTACCCATGGGGATTTCAATTAACTTTTGAAATAGAGATGCATTGTGTTAAACGTCATGCTGATATTGAAGACCTCCACAATGTTGTCATGCCCGTAGACGTTTTCAGATTATTTAATCAGCCTTGTGTGGAAGGAGTAAGGCAATGGGACTCTCAGATTTAAACAGTTTTGCCAAAGCTGTAGCTAGCGGCCCCCATGTGATGGGCAACCCACCACAGTTAGCCTGATAGTCACTGATAGTAATCCAGTACTGCATGGTGTGGAGAATGAACTCACGCAGCTTTGTGGTGATGATAGCTTTATCCCCTTCTGCAATCAATGTGTCTCAGCCACGAGAATGGCCCTTGCTGGGGCCTGATGTCATTTGGCAACTTGAAATCTCACTCTATCGCATTCCCCAAAAGGCTGTATCACTGCACACCAAGGGTTACGTAGGCTGGAAGGTGTTAGTCATTACTCTGTTACATTTCCCTTAAGTTACGGGGGGGAATAACTTGAGGAGGACTCAAGAAGAAAGTTCTCAGCTGAAAATCATGTAGTGGGCATGAGGGGCCTTACCGTAAGCAAAGGCTGAATGCAGTATTGAAGGAGTTGATATAATTGTTTGACAAGGATGATCACCTATCCTCTTATAGGAGACTTCTGGTGAGAAGCTTAAGCCTTGACAAGAGTGTCACTTGACAGACAGGAGGAACTTCACCAATTGGTGGACACATTATTTTCTTACATGAAGCAATACATGTCTTGATGTAACAGGGAGTTCGAGCTCTGCTTTGCTGAACAAAAATTACTTACGCAGTTTTTGGGGTAGTCTTGCTTGTACTGTATCAAGCCTTAAAGGAAGTTTCTTAAAGGCACTCTCAGCCAAAAATAGTGATGTGGCAGTACATTCTCCTTTCCAGAGCAGAAAATAAGAGCTTTGCTCTGCAAGTTCTAAATATGTAGTGAGACTGATCCCATTTGCATACCAACTTGAAGGCATACTGAAGCAAAGAAAAGAAGAGGTAGTTTTAACCCATGTCAGTCTCCATGTCAATCACCTTCACTCTCATTACTGATCCCTGAATCATGGCCTTGCGTGCTTCCCATGTGCTTCTTATCTCTCTTCATTCAGCTGTTGTCCTTCTCATTCCCTCAGTTTGTCCTTCAGTTAGCTATCTCTTTCCCCTCCTTTTCTGCCAGAGGTTGGGACGTGGAGGGAGTGGAGAGGCAGGATTCAGGTGCCAGTGCCGTAAACCAGCAGCTTTCTTGCATGTAATAGATAAGCATAGCAGTAGCATTAGGGAATAACAAAGAAAAGAAGAAACAGTGGGGAATTTTTTAAACTAGCAGCCAAACAAAGGAGAGAAAAAAAAAGGTTTTAGGGTGGTTATATTTGTGAGCAGAAGTCTCTGCAGTGTACAATCTGATCAGCTGCGGAGGTATGTAAAGAAAGCTCTCTTGGACGCAGACACTGTAATTGTGAACTGCACAGTTACAAGGAAGTTGTAAAATATCCCTTTGCACTGTTCACTACAAGAAGTGGTTTTTTGGGTTTGTTGTTTGTTGGGTTTTTTTATCCCAGCCCTTCAAGTATTTACTGGTTGATTAATTTTAAGTGTTAGAGTGATCCCATTAATTTTAACTTTGAAGATCAGAGCTTGATTTGGTCTACCCATAATCTTTCCTTATAAACTCCAGTGTTGAAAGAGTTTCAACGTCTGGACTTTTAAAATCAATTTTTGACTGCTGATTGTGCAATCAAGTTCTCTTTGTTTGTCTGCTTCTCAAAAAATAGACAACTGAAATGTCACACAAAATGGTTTTCTGGGTAAATAGGTAGTTTAGGATGTTCGGATGTATAACAATTTGTTGTTGAACATTTTCTCTGTCCTCTTGTGCAAATTCCTCTACCCTTTTGTGAGCATGAGGATAGACAGAAAACACACATCCCCCATTATGGAATAAAACCTTACTTTTTTATGTATTCAACATCTTTTTATAATGAAATGCCTATAAGCAGAATGTTGAAATTGAGCATGGAAACAGCAATGGCTCGCAGGCACATTCTAGCACTATGCTGCAATTGATTTTGATTTGGCAATGCCATTAAACAGTGAAAATTCTTCTTAGGATTTGCAAGGCAGTAGAAATAAATGTTATAGGCTTTCTTATTAGTTGAGAAATAGCAGTGGACAAATTGCTGGTGTTTCTTCTATTTTAGGATCTTCTGAATAACAGTACCATAATACACTTGAGACAGGGATTTTTTTAAAAGTTTTTCCTTAGATTTCTCCCCCTTTTTTTAATTCCAGTTGCATTTCATACAAATTTCAAAATATTCTACCCTCCAGTACAGCAAAGTATACAGGAAGTCTTGTAGATTCGAATTCACTGTTCTAGCTCCCTGTTTAAAATGCCTACTGCAGGAAGGGTGGCAAGAAAATAATCTTTGACTTCCTAAAGAAAGCATTAAATTGGAACTGTTGAAGTCTGTACAATTGCAGCCAGGGTGGATTTCAAGGCTTAATAATGGTGCTTTCCATACTGTTTGGAACTCCACAAAGCACTCCAAGAGAACAATAGATCAGACAGCAAGTCAGCAAATCTAGAGAGTAAATCAGAGCTAATCACGTTGCCCTTTCCCTACAAACCCACCATTCCAGCAGGATAGGACTGACTGCTACAGATGGGGTCTGTCTGTGCAGATGACTGCGCAGATGTCAACATCTTTAGATGTACAGCTGGCTTTCCGGCCCGGTCTTTTCTTCTTCCAGCTTCTTCTGTTGTTTATGAAGTCTCCCTCCACCTGACCAAAGGCTGCGTGAGCCAGGTCAGAAGTTTTTTACCTGGAAATCAGGTAAAAATGTACATGTATGATCTCTGAAGGATTGTGTCCCAGGAGAAGGTGTAAACTGCTTAGTGTGCCCAACAGAAAACGTCTAAAGGGTGATGTTACAAAAAGTGATTACACTGTGCTGTGACAGCAGTCAGCAGTTCTGGGGGTAAGAGTCAGCCCGGTTGCCCCCAGGGTCACCCAGCTGACCTGTCCTCCCACGGCCCCGCGCTGCTCCTCGCGCCATTCAATGGGATGAATGCCATACGGATGTCAGTTTATACCAGCCTCCGCCTGAATACTGCAGGGAAAGGAAGGAGAATCTGCGGATTATTCTTATCAGAACAAAGAGAGACAACATGCCTCAGAAAGCTAAAGAGATAAATGCACGAGCTGGAAGAGAAGCAGGGTAAAGCTGAACCGCCCTGTCAACAGTCCACTTTAAAAGCAGATACAAGGAACTCCCTTATTTTCTCTTTGAAATAAACTAAAAGTGTATAGAAAATTGGGCATAGGTACAGTGCTGATTTTATCTTCTGTCTTTAGGCAAAATTCTGTGCTTTAACTCAGAGTGACATCAGATAAATCCACCTGTTGACTATCATTTCTATTCAGTATGAAAAAAAGGCCTATTAGGAGAAACAGGTTTCAGTGGATTAAAAAGAAAAAAACCTAAAAAAAATCTCTCGGCATCTTCCTTCATGGTGTTAACTGTGATTTTGCTCAGCAAATTGAAATATTAGAGTATAGATCTTTTGCAAGTCATCTACATATTCAACTAAAAATCAGAGGGGGAATTAAAATAAAACACCAGAGTTACTGACTCCCAAATTCAGTTTTGAATTGGTATATTTGGGCTACTTTATTTTTACCTTATTTTCTAGGCTTTCTGTGTCTGTTTTTTATTGCATTTGTATGACCTACATAACACACATCAATGCATGCAGCCTCACATCACTCCTGTGAGACGAAAAGTAGCATTAAACTGATGGAGATAGATTCATCCAAAAACCAGGAGGAGTTTAATCAGCATACTGCAAGTGTGACCTGTGAGTTAGAGTGTCTGCTCTGAATGACCTCCAGCATACGCAAACACAAGGCCTCAGGGCATCTTAGCGAGGCTGAAAGTCACGGCAGTGGGAACACCGGATGATCTGTGTCGGCCCGTTAGACGCCGAATGCCTGAGTCCTCCTCACTCCTTTACCACAAGATCTTTCCAGATCAGTAATTGCTTGAAATAAAACACAGAGCCATGTAACTCTGATGTATTGCTTGCAGTCTAGGTTTTTGTGAGGGTTTTTTGCCAATACTTCAAATAACAGCAGTTCTTAATTTATTTCTTCTAAAGAAATATTTCCTTTCAAGAACCAAACAAGCTGATCTCTGCTGCGATGATCCCCAGATATCTTTATGTACAACACATCTAATTGTGTAAGTGGATTGAAATGGTAGCATGCTTTTCATGTCATTGAGATGCTACTTTTTAATATTAATTCCAATTTAAATAACTTATTCCAGTGATCTATGATTATGGTAAAGCATGCCAAGAGGCCTATCACCTCCTTCTGAGAGTGAAGTAAAGACTTGGGATTCTCCTGAGTCCTCCTCCTGTTGAGAAGGTCTGTTTTGGAAAATACCTTTCACCTGCAAGTTCCATAACAGTAGCAGAAAAAAAGATCATCGGGGGAGAAACAAAACCCGTTGGGGGGAATATTTACAACATAACTCAATACAGTCTCATTCATCTCTGCGCTACTCTTGTTTATTTCTGTTGTAACCAGTGGTGTCAGTTGTTAGACTAATAGAAAACTGGATTTTGCAGTATGCAAGAAGGAGGGACTGATTATCCCCAAGGGCAAGGAAATTATACCACACACTTTATTTTGAAGGCAAAACAGAGACTTGGACTCTATTTGAGAGTATCTGCAGTGTAGAAATACAAAGTTTATATGACTCCTGCTATAGCAGCTATCTACACTTGCTAGCTGTATAATCAAGAGCAAATTACAAAATCGGCCAAGGATGTGAAAACTAGAGCTATTACAATATAGACGTTTTGGTTTGTTCTAGAAGCCCATCTCATCCTTGTGTGATATGTGACAGTCAGACACAGCCAGGCGACATGTGTGCGTCTCCCACTGTGATGGGCAGAACTCTTTGTTTTACAGGATAAAAAGAGATTTAAAAGATGTTATCCCTTTTGAGAATAATTTATTGAAGTGTCACTTTAAAGGATTGGGTTGGATTGCTGAAAGAAAACAAAACACAGAAATCCTTTTAAAGAATTATATTTTTCCCGAACAAAATGCAGTTGGTTGAGAGTTCTGTCTTCCCAGGACCTTTGTTTAGTAGCTGCAAGAAAACTCTGTGTGGGCAAAGACTCAGAAAAAAAAATACTGTATATCCAATGTCTGATCTGTCTAGGTTTCACAGCACACCCAGCATTGTACTATCTCAGCATTTGCCTGTTATTAAAAAGAAGTTTAAAAAAAAAATCTTTTTCTTTGTACATTCCTGAGGCATTTTAATAGGGCAATCAGTTAGAAATGCATTTTTATGCTGCTTTTTTGTTTCAAATGTTCTAAGGAAGAAAGCTTTTTCTCCTGCGGTTGAACAGAAACCTGCATAAAGCACAGCCTGTTTGTGATAGGAAGAGCCAAAACTCAACTCAGGTGAGCTCCTCCCGTCTGCACACTGGGTGACTTGTTTTGCTCTGCAATAGAGGAAAGCTATCATGTAGGCAGTGAGAACTGCCTGGCTGCTTGTCTTTAAAGCCAGCTGTGAGGTCAGTCAGTTGCCCTTCTTGTACTGCCATAACAGCGCTGCTTTTTAACATATAGGAAATGTTAAATATTAAACGTATTTGTCCTCCATGAGTAGAGGTAATAAAACCCGCCGGCACAGAAGCTTTCCTGCAGTCCGTGCCCTTCTTTGCGAGGGTGGCCCGAGGGGGTCTCAGGGCAAGCTGGCTGCAGAGGAGGCAGCAGGGGATGTTTCAGCAGGGGATGCTTCGGCAGGGGATGCCTGTGGCCTGGCTCTACGGTCGAGACAGACAGCAGGAACCTGGCCTTCTTCATCACTACTGCCAAGTCTGCTTCCCAGAATAGTGTAGATGTACCTAGAGAGTCCTTTAACAAAAGCAAACACCCTCACCCCCACAAAAAAACACAACAAAACTTTTAAAATATCTGAATATATCTTTGTCATGACAGGAACTCCTTCTGATCTGTTTGAGTACCCAAAATGACAGGATCTGCAGTCCTAGACCAGGCAGAAGGCTACGTTTTCCTGTATATCTTGTATGTTTACTAGTCCGAAAACGTTGAAAGGCTTGGAAAGCTTGAAGCCAAAAAGCTTGAAAACTTGCAGGTCTTTACTTCGGAAGGTTTTGACTAACGGTTTACAAAGAGCAGACAGCCTACTACACTCAAATAGCTGTTTCTCTTATCAATAGGAATGAAGTATTTGGGGGGAAAAAAAAAAAAAGATTCTTAGGTGTATAGACTCCATACAGTTGTATTATCTTCTGTCAATGATTTGTGCAGCCTGACTTCTTTTGACACCCCCCAGAGGCCTCTCTTGAGCTATTCTTTTTTCCTTAGAGACCCGTTAGCAAAGCAATGTATTCAGACAGTAAACATCCCAATTAGAACATTAACAAATAATACTAAGAAAATATTATTTTCTCTTGTCATTACAAGTGTTGCAACAATAAAGTCTGACATCCTGCAACTCTGAAGAGCTTTATGTCAGGTGTCCGGCAAAGCGTATAAAACTCAAATCTAACCTTGGAAAAGTCTGTAGTAGCTGATGTTCAGAGCTGACCTTTTTATGTACATTAAAATCTGTTTTAGATCATTGTTAGAAGTTTTTATGCTTTCTTCTGACCTCATATAGTTAGATTCTTGACATGTAAGGTTTTACAGAAAGAAACATAAACAAATAAAATTGAATTTCCCTTCCTCCTTTTCTTAAAGTACTTCCAAATAATTTTTCAACTGCTTAACTGAAAGATACTGAGCACATATGTCTGTGCTGTAAAGAAGACACATGACCTGTTTGGAAGGGCCACCATCTCATTTTTTCCTCATTCAAAGAGTGGCCAGTTTTACTCTAAGTTTTCATAGAAGTGTCAGGCTCATTTATCCCATCACACCACCATACAATTCTCCCACGTCTGCACATTTTATATATATGCAAGTAGGCGCACACACACATACGTGTATATGTAGATACGTATGTCTGTGTATGCGTTTGTTTATACACCTTTAAATAGATGCATGTAAAAGCTGTGTGGATTGCAAAATGACCACTTTGTTCAGCTTTAGTTGGTCACACAAAATTTATAGTGCCTGTGGGAAAAAGGCTGTTAAGTACAGTGCTGGCAAAATCTTCTTTCTGATTTCTTTCCTCTGGTTCCCAAACTTAATTTGTGGTCATGTTCAAGCTTTGTTCTAGATTCATAGCCTATGGCAGAGAGTGGGATGGGTGAGAAGACAAGAGAATGCAGGACTTAGCACAGCGTAGCAAACTGAAATGTCAGCGATGTGTTAGCAGCCTGTGTTACAAGCAAAATGAAACCCTCAGCTGGACAATAGATTTTATATGCATCCACGGTAAAGTCCCAAGCATGTGAACCCCCAAAATGTCACCACTGATGTCCTCGTTTGCTCTCCAAAAACCCAAATGCACTAATAAACATAAAGTAATGTAAGTCATGGAGGGGTCTGAAGGATAAAGTTTATTGATACTGCTGCACCTTGGGATAGAAATGAACCTTAGTGAGACGAAAATAATCTTCAAGAAAAGACACACAACTTTTATGACACATAATATGCCATGAGAACCACTTTGTATGGAGGTACACAAACAGTTCTGGGTTTCAGCTGATCAATATAAGGATGTGCGCTTATCACAAACGGCTTCCACCCAGGCAGCACCTGCCCATGCCAGAGGTAGAGAGAGCAGCTGAGCTGCCTGCCGACGGCTGCACCAGTGGCACCCAGCCCTGCCGAGCCAGCCAGTGTGCTGGATTGCATGACTGTTGACTCGGTTGAGTCACCATCCCTGGAGGTATTTAAAAGACGTAGATGAGGCGCTTAGGGACATGGTTTAGTGGGCATGGTGGTGTTGGGTCGATGGTGATCTTAGAGGTCTTTTCCAACCTTAATGATTCTATGACTGTCCTGACACGAAACTCTGAACGGTGACTACCCACAATGTAAGAGCGGAAAAATGGCCAAACTA
Source organism: Aptenodytes patagonicus (assembly GCF_965638725.1). Lineage (NCBI taxonomy): Eukaryota > Metazoa > Chordata > Aves > Sphenisciformes > Spheniscidae > Aptenodytes > Aptenodytes patagonicus. Next base: position 104,176,749 of record NC_134951.1, read on the forward strand.
AGGGACGTTAGGATTACATGAGATACAAGAAATCTACACCAGCGAGCTACAGCAATTCACGCCAGCGGTTTTACACCATCACTGCACAGAGGGATTTAGTCCTAACCATTTGGAAAGTTTGTTAATTAAGAATTGTTTGGTAGGATGATGAGAAAACGTGGTGAATGACTGCAGCAGAGTGCACGTAGTGCATCTTCTGATAACTGGGGCCAGCAAGAATGCTTTTATTTGTCAAAGAGCTTATTCAGCACAGTTAAGCAATGGGTAAACACTACACCTACTGTATTTGTGAAGAGCGTGTGTCAATGGGACCCCCAGCGTGTCAGCAGGCTTATTCACAGAACTTAATGAGTGTAAATTGGTATTTGCTAGTGTAAAAATACTTTCCCATATACAGAGAAAAAGAACTGATCTTTTACTTGATAGTTGAACTACGTTACAATTGACAGTCTTGAGATGCCAGTGTGCAAAGTTAATTAAGTTGTCAAAGATATTTTAAGAAGCTGAGCCCGGTTTTGTTTGAACGTCTTTGTCATTTACAAATTTGAGATAGGTGCTGCAAAGCTGCGGGTGATGCTAGTGTAAACAGAGAATGAAAGAGAAGCAGTGTTATCTCTGTCAGGATTGTTCTTTGTTGTGGGTGAGGATCATCTTATTCTGACCCGCAGAACTCCTATGTGATGCCAGGACTAAAAGAAGGCTTGAAGTCTATAAAACTTAAAAAAATAAAACTGCTAGCCAGTGGAGGTGAGCGGAGAAAATGGACAGAGGAATTTTGTACCATCTTCCAAATTTCACATGTGTTTAGCAGAGGAAAGGAGAAAGGGAAACTAACAGAATTAAAACAAAAAAAAAAAGATTAAAATTGCATTTATACTCGTACCTAGCTTTTGGGGACTAGGGCCCTAGACATGCATTCCTTGAACATTTCCAACCTCTGCTTCCCTCTTCTGTGCTTATGTGTTTAAGAGAATGAAATTTAATTGACTTTATTCAATTACTACAAGTATTTGCTGAATGCCTTCCAAAGCAGCCCTAATACTTTGAGACTGTATCAATTCTATTTCTTTGTGTGTGTGAGCGAGTGTGACTGCAAGGGTGTGCCCTGTGTGAACAACGTCTTTCCCTTGTAAGAATAGTTGTCAGTTTGTGGTTGGATACAGTTTTCTTCAAGGGAGAGTCTCTCCTCTCTGATGGGTACAGTAACTGCTCTCTTTAGTTTTATTGTCCTCTCCATAAAAAGATCATTTTGGCTGAATCAATGTGAAAAATACTTTTCCTTGGAAAAACAGAATAGCAACAATAATGTGCCCATCCTGCAAATCCTTCATGTGCAGAACTCCTTCCAGCTCACAGGACCTCAGCGAAGAGTGGGTTTACAAGGTTTCTGACAACATAGAACTGGTAAATCAGCAAGAATGGAAGTAATGTAATTTATTTAGAGCACTTCCTGCAGAGAAAGTAAAATGCCAGCAAAATGTATGGAATATTACAGAAATCATTGTTTTGCAAGTCAGAGGTGTAAGTACAGTAAAATGGCAGGATGAAAATGTAAAATAAATGCTCTGAATAATTGTTTTCCAGGGGTGCTAAGAATGAATGAAGATTTAATTTTCCAAATTTCTCATCAAATGATCCATCTTTAGGATGGAGGTATTTTGGGGTTTTTTTGATCGTTTCAATGACAAAAAAGTGCTGTAATGATGTTAATTTTGTGAATGCCTGCTTTTAGAAAAGAGCTGAGGTAACTCTTGCCGGAAAAGGCAAAAGTTACAGGGAATGTGTTTTGCTTTCCTGGTTAGCAAAGAGCTACCCCGCCACGAAAATGTGAGAGAGAAAGTCATGGCATTCTTTTTCACATACATTAACAGATCTATGCTGTTACACGTCCCAGTGAATACAAATTTTGAAGGATGTTTGAAACACAATCTTTGGACAGCTTCACTTAGAAATTATTTTAACACCTTCAGATAATGCAAGTCCCTTGAGCTCCAGGGGATGAATAAATTCTTGTAGGTGGAGGCTGCTGGTGATGCACAGCAGGAGCTGTTTCCCAGCTGTATCACTGATTAGCAGGAATCTCACCTTGCCAAGCCTTTAAAGCCTTGCAGAAAATGCACCAATTAAGTGTTCAAATCCTTCAGCCTAAAGCCATATGTCAGGGGAAAATAATTCACTGGCACAGGGCTTTGGGTCAAGCTTCTTAGCCCAGCAGTTGATGTGATAATGCTTTAGCATTGTGCTGCTTGCCCACCCAGGAGGAAGGAGAGGGAGACCTGGCTATTGTTTCTCTCTAAAGCAGAGCTCTGAGGAATATGAATGTAAGTGTGACTCATTAATAATCTCAATTTTAAGGAAAGGTCATGGAGGAGGAGGGTTTTAAGTGTTCTTGGCTCAGCAAGTATTCATTGAAAAAGTGTTGCTTTGCTCTGCCTCACAGCTCTGCCTGCAGTTCAGGGCTCTTGCTGCCGCTACCCTCTACTTGCACCAAGCAAGCAGTCAGATTTGGGGGTAGATTTTGGGGAATGGGCAAGGAACTCAGACTTACTTATGGAAAGAAAGGGTTGATTTCTTAGGGGTTGGCAGAGAGCATATAAGGGTTCACTGAGGACAGCCACATGTTTAGCTGCAGACTGAATTAAGACAGTCACTAAAAGTCCATGAAAAGCTCCTCAGATGCTGGAATTGCAGGGCAAGACTGACCACCTCTGCCCCAAGTGCACTGTCTGTAGAATGAGGTCACTAACCTTCGAGGAGGCAAAAACCCCAGAACCCAGAAAACGTGGCTGAAAACACACGCTGACTAAAAGGGATTTCCTGCCATGTCTCACAGGTATGAGGAGGGCCCCACTCTTCTGAACTTTGTTTTTTGTTGAAAATTTGTTGCTTTTCCCAGCAGAGAAAGGGCAAGCGTCTGGCCACACGGTCATTGCAGTGTTGCCATCCGAAGCCCCTCGTGCGTGCCCCAGCATCCGGATGCTCTTAGACCCACCCTGCAGTGAGATGTCGCGGGCTCAGCTCTAAGGAGCAAGAGGAAACCCAAAGATTTCATTAAAAAAAAAGAAAGCTAGAAATATTTCAGGCGTCCTCCAACACGAAGACAGTTGCTTCTGCATTGAGATGAATATTGGATGTTCAGATATCACGGGCCACCTCTTCCCTGTACATCCACCCAGCTCTCGCAGCTCAGCATCCTCAAAGTGACGTGGGTCAGGGTAGGAAGGAGCCTGCAGTAGGACAGGGAACTGAAGGTGGGAGATACCAAGTTTTAGGCCCATAACCTAGTTGATAAAGCAACCTCTCCCAGAGCTCGTATTTGTCCCTGGAACAAATTTCCTCTTAAGTCCGTAGCAGCTCTAGCTCCAAGCAGTGCCAAGTGTGAAATCTGTATGTGTGGAGGGGAAAAAAGAAAAGGAGATTAATGTAAATTAGGCACAGGCACAGAATACAGAGATTAGATATTGTGAACAAACACTGGACATGAGTTTGTTTTAAAGTGAGTTTCTCCACCTGCCTATAGTTGTCTCATATATGGCCAAAATTCTGGGCATGGTTTTGCTTTTACAAGGTTTCTGCATAAATGTTTATGTGCTGTGAATTAAATCATGCACTTAAGGAGGGAAAAGGATGAAATGGAAAACTTACTAACCCTAATGATGGATGGATTGCTCATTACTCATACTAACGGACGGCCAGTCCAGGCAGGAAGTTTCCATCCAGTAAATGTATCTCTCTGAAAATTTGCCAGGTAGAGGTAAAGAAAAATGTTACTTTTGCAATTTTGAATTACTTCTTGAAGGGTTCTGGACTCTTTCTGCAGAAGGAATAAAGGAGAACCTACAAGACTAAGAAATATTGAACAACTGGCATAAACTGAGCTCAATAAACCAAGTTTTTCTATATTTTCTATTTTCTCTATAACCTGTTCTGCCTCCTGGTCTATCTGCTAGAAGTATTTTATAATGTGTGTGTCTATCTTACTTCATTAAAACTGACATTATCAATTAGCAGCTAAGGTAAAAGCTTTATAAACCTCTCAGCTGAAAATGTGAATAGTATAAAATGGCCACTTTTGCAGTCCTCTCTGTCAAATATTCTATTTATTTCAGTACTTTGGAAGATGAACAAGAGCTGTATCTTCAGCCAGCCCCTTTGTTAAGCTAACCTCAGCTCTGCTAGACAGCTGCATTAAAATAATAATAATTTAGATCTTGGAAGTTAAACCAGTACTTTATCTGTTGAAGTGAATCTTTTGAAACACATCATTTAAATTTTTTTTTTTTTGAAGCAGTGTGAATTGACCCATCAACTATAAGTATCCTTTGGCTATATTTTTTTGAAGAAACCTATAGTAATTTTCACCTCTGTATGCATGTGTATTTATACAATATCTGCACATCAAGTATTCACAGGTACAAATAAATACACTCTACTTATTCTTCTATGAGCCATCTTTTTGTTACCCACCTATAGAGGGGGAGCCTGTTCTGTGAGTGGCTTTTAGGTGAGAAGGACTAGGTGGGACCAGTCCAGGTTTCACACATCATTAAACTCTTTTAATAAATTGATAAAACTCCACCCTACAAGAAGAATTCTTTGCCCAGACTTCTTCTACTGGAAGATTATGGAAGAACTAGAGCTCCCATATGTCTGTTTTTCCACAGACATTTCCTGTTTTTCTACCCGATTTTTTTTTTCTGGGACAAATTTGCAGGTTTCTTTTTGATGTTTTTTTCAGGATTTCTGGCTGTCTGGCAGTCTGAACAGAGTACTGCTCACTTCTACACATTTTCAGGCATTACTGCAAAGCCCACACTAGTCAACTACACAGAACTGGTACCGTAAGTAGTTTAACAATAATAATAACCATCATCCTGAAACTCTGTTCACCTGAAGACTTCAAAAGCTCAGCTAATACAGGACCTTGAACCACAGTGCCTCAGAAGGGTTATCAAGGAGAGGGATATATGGCAATCACATTGTTGAAGTTTGTCTTAAGTTTTACTGAATCTTTTTATATTTTGTGTGTTTGTTTGTGAAATAAGCAACTATAAGAACATCTTGATTTCAAGAAGTTAGCCTCTATGTTAGCATTATGTATGGGTTGCTGTGTTACTTGTTATCCGAGGTTGTGTTGCTTGAAGTCCCTATTCTCTGGACCCTCTAGACCATAACCAGAGCACCTAGGTTCTATTATATATAGGATGAGTTATTTGACAACCTGGCAAGGTAGATATCTAGCTGGCCAACTTGGCAACAAAACTTACTTTTAAGGTATCCTGAAATGAACTGCCTTCATTATAACACTAAAAAACACACCCACAGGCCAAGAAGACCCTTGCCCAGGTGAAGACCCTTCCCCTGCGCAAGCGTAGTAACAGAAGAGAATGACACAGCAGATATTATAATTATATGCAAATCACTAACCAATCCTTGTAACTGGGAGTGTACTACCTTATAATTTTTGTGTATAAATGTAACGGTGAACTCGGCATAGGTGTGCTTGATTTGTGGAATTCCACCTAGCACCCGGCGCCGCAATAAAGAATGCCTGCTTTCTAAAACTCCAAATTGAGTCTTAGAGAGTTTCTCATCTGCCAACTTACAGTAACAACATCAGCGACTGAGTGATACATACTCTTAGGAGATGTTCTGTGCTCTTCTTACAAAATTTGAATTGAGAGGGGTGCATACTGTCATGCTTCACTTCTACTCTTTCCTTCGAAGACTTGAATTTAAAGATGTGTTGTTTAAATCCCTGCAAACGTCTTTGAGTACAGACCGTTGCCTGAAGCTCTCGCACTTCTCTTCCAGTCGTTAGGTGTTAGTACGGGCAATTTTCAAAACCTAGCCTGTGCAGTTTGCCTTTGCTGCACAGCGTGCCCTGGGCTGGTGGCTGGGGTACCCCCACCCACCGAGTTGGGGGTGTGAGTGCCCACGGCGCGTGGAGATCCACTGCACACAACTCTCGGGGGGCGACCTTGCGCCAAACTGCTGGCGCTACAGGGGAAGACCACCATCTGCCCCCAGGTCATGGGGTTATAGAGGAAGAATACCAACAGCCAGATTGCAGAGTACATGGGGAACTACAGGGAGACTTCGGTAAAAATGAAGGAGCTGGCTCAAAAAGAAGTCTTAAAGAAGCATGAAGATTTGCAACTGGTGGGTGAGGCCTTGGGATGGAAACAGCAGCAGCCTCTAAATTACATCTGATGACCTACTTGTCAATGAGATGGTGTGTTTGGTTTGATCTGGGACTCCATAGCAAAAGTTTTAGGCAGATACAGAGTAAAGTATATGATGACCTCTTTTGTTGATCATGCATGAACTTTGTTGCCCAATTGATAGGGCGCAATATATGCATGTATATATAGGTATGTTTGTATGTATAAATCCACACGAGGTTGGGGAAGACTCTGTTACTTGATGTATACAGAGTATACATCAACAGTATAGGCAGTAGCAACAGCAAGATTAGAGCTAAGCAGCAGTTAAAATATGATGAAAAAAATAAACTATTGCAAGGTAAGCATTAGTTCCACAAGCATTACTGTTGAAACTGTGCATGCTGCTGTTATCTAGCAGTGAAATTTGGACTTAAATCAGACCTGGGCACAGGATCACTTTTCTGTCAAATTTGGCAGAGCACGTGATACAGAGTTTACTCTGGCTGTATGCTTTCCTGATAGTTTTATGCTGGCAGTGTGGTGCAGGTTTGTACCTGATTAAGCTTGAAGCCTGTTGATGCAAAGATAACCCATCAGAAATTGCATTGGTCAAGTGAGTTTGCACCAGACCAGTGATTTTTGTCATCTGTCATTGGTGTTAGGAGTTAGAAATTTAGGTTTGAACTTGTAGCATTGAACCGTGGCCTGAAGCTGGTGAGTTCTAGCCTTCATTTCACCTTCTAGCCTGGATGTGGGTCTGCAGCTCTAGTGAGATAGCTGCTGAATCTCTGCATTGTCTAGCATTTCTGCCTTTTTTGGGTCAAAACTCGGTCTGTGCTTGTGGCTTTTTGCAAAGGCAAATGAAAGAGTTTGAAACTTGAAGCAAGTAGTGCTTCTGATGGAAAGCGTTCTCCAGGAGGAAGGTTTCCTTTGTTTTCTAAAGATGGTCAGATGCTGTATTCACCTGATGTCCACGGAAAGATTTTTCCAATGCTGGATTGCCTTCAAAAAAATGGTTTGTCCCTGTGTCCCAAAGGCTTTGTTCTGAGCCTCAGTGGTTTGTAACTGCAGCAGGGCTTCATACACCGAAGGCTGTAAACTGGCATCAGGAGTTACCTGGAGCTGAAAGAAGGACCTGAGCACTGGCCTGAAGTGATTACCGTGATCTAAGGCAGGCACGAGGCAGACGGCCTCCTTCTGCCGCATCTGGAGCCGGCACGTTGTATCACATTCGGCTTCAGAAACAGGAGGCTGTAATAACACAGCCGTCAGGTAACAAATGCAGAGGATATTGTGGCCTCAGCAGGAGGAAGGGATGAAACTCCCCATAAAGCTAAAGATGTGAGAAGGTATTTTTGGGATGCTGCCCAGTCATCCAGACTCAGTAAGGAGTCAGATAAGAGTCCAAGGCTTCACACAACCTTAACAAAAAAAAGGTTGAGGCCTTTAATGGGAGACAGCCAGCTTCACTTCCAACAGCATCATTTCAGCCTTGCGTAGGTTCGGGCTGAGCTCTATATTTGATTAAAACTGGCAGGCAGAAGGAGTTTCACGTTTCATTTTTGTTGCCAGAATTTATGCTGTACTTTCAGAAAATCATATGTAGTGCTAATAGAAACAATTTAGAGATTTTTTTAATAAGTAATCCCTTTCATTCTAAGACATTCATTGCCTGAGGCTTCCTTTGCCATTGAACTCCACTTTATTGATGTGGAGCTTCAATTTAATTTTCCTCCTCACAAATTCATGTGCGGTCATTATGACTGTGTAGCCACAGTTGCAAAGGAGGTAGTCGGAGTTTTGCCGAGTTCATTTAATTTCTGTATGGAAGAATTCTGGTCTAGCCTGATGACTACCTCATTCTCTCACATTCTTGAGGCATGTCCCAGCTCATAAAAAATACTCCGTATGAATTATGTGTACTGACCTGAGAGCATCAGTCAGGTATGGTTTAGAGGGTATTAATCTCGGAGTCCTACGTGTTCAGAACTTTATTCCTGCTTTCTCTCTCCTGCTAACTCCCAGCACTTCTAAGTGAACAATTTATAATCCTAACTGCAAAATGCAGTCTCCATGTTAAAGTACGTATTAGGGTAGATAAATTGTACATATGTGCCTACAGAGGTATGGCCATTTGTTTTAAATGCAATTTTTATGCTTTCTAACAAATTCCAGTTCTGATGTTAATTTCAGTTGCTAAGGTATACAATTTAGTATTATTATAATACTGTATTATAAAATTTAAGTTCTTATAGCTTTTTTGTGTCACAAAACCAGGACTAGTCTTTTGCCATCTCTGCTGTATTTCTCGTGTCCCTCAGCTCAGGTTGCCGTCGAATCACTCGGCAGCTCCTGTTCCAGTTTTTCCTCTCTCTTCTTTCTTAGTCAGAGAAAAACAGACCCACTGCACTTGATCAATTAAAAGCCATTTTCAGGTGTCAGAATATAAGACATTACAGAAATTTGAAAAATGGAGCTGATCTGACTAGGCTGCAGTAGTGGCACTGTCCATGAAAACATCTGCAGTCTAGTCTCAGGATACAAGCTTGACATAAAGAGAAGACAAACCCGCGAGCACCGCAGGGGACAGCTGCTGAGGAGTTTGTTCTCCTCCTTTTCCAGAGGTGTGGCAGGCACAAGTTCAGGCTTTAATCAGGTGTGAGCTGGGCATCGATGTCCTACTGTAAAAGCAATCTTCTGGGGACACAGCGGTACAGGGCACCCAGCTGACCTCCTGATGTCCTTCCTCCCAGGGACAGGGAGCTCGGAGGTTTCTGCTGCCCTGCAGGAAGGAGGTTATTTGCCTCTGAGCCTGGGATCGCAGTCCCTCTGACTGGGTAGGGGTCTGAAGCAAAAGCCCAGGGACATGTTCAGTGCTGGGAAGTAAACTGGATCTTTAGAAAGTGGTGCATAAAAAACAAAGTTAGATTTCTGAAGTGGTTCACGTTTGCAGCTCCACTCTTTCCATTTCACAGTTACTTTTGTAATGACAAAAATGTGCCAGAGCAACTTCTGTGTAACTACACTCCAAAATTAATGGCTTATAGTAAAACAGAAGATGGCAATTCTGTAGTAGCTCCTTGTTATAAAATGAAAAAAGAGGACTGAACTATAAGAATGCACTGCTAAAAAGTATAATATTTTGAGCAAGTATATTTCTGCTTAGAATTCAGAAATTCTACATGTGAATGGATTTATAGCTTTTTGTATTCCCTTTCACTGCAGACTGTTATACCAATTTCTCTGGGTTATGTTTGTATCTGGTCCTGACTGAATAGGTAATTGTTCTGATAGATAATGAGACTACATTTGGATAACATCAGCACATTTTTGTGAAGTCTGAAATCCTGATAACCAGCGCAGTAATCTCATAGTGCATGTATTTTCCAAGTATGGAAAGTTTTCTTCAAATAGTGGGTGGCTTGTGGCTTTGAATCTATAAATGAAGCTGTTTATGCAGCCCTATGAGTAGGTTTTGGTAGCTGTAGACGACACTACCTGGAAGACCAATTCTGTCCTTAAAAAATGACTCTAATAATCACTTTGTCAGAGTCTATATTTACTGTTTCCCTCTGGATAGTTACTACATTTAACTCACTTTTCAGCTGAAAGATATTTTTCCAAACTAAAAACTCCTCAAGCTCTCCATGAGCTCTTTTTATTTCACTCATCATCACTGACAATAGAGATAACACAAGCCAAATTACACCGCTAGCTCTATCTCTGTAACATCAGCTGTGGTTAGAATATGCCTTCAGCAACATCTGAAAAACCACATTGATTTGCAGTGTGCTTGTTCGGCACATGAGATGGTAAGACTTGACTGCCAGATCTTTGTGGATTTGAAGCTGAAAAACACCTCTGTTTGCCAACTGAGCAAAATATATAGTGTAATGGATGAGACTTAATGAACCTGCACCCATGAATTCCGTACCCACTCAGGAAATTTCGGCAGTTAAACCTCACTCCAAGTTTGGCTTTCATAGCAGATGATATTAAAAGCTTGACATGCACTTTGGTCAGGGCTTTTTTAGTGTTGAAGGCAAATAGCTTGGAGATTTTTTGTAACATTTTAATACAGGAGTATAACAAAACCTCTAGTGAATACTTTCAACATGTTTATTCTCATGTCCTCCCTCTTATTTCTCTTATAAGTTTTCTTTAAAAGCCATTGCGTTTTGCTTTTCAGGTTCTTTTTATATGCCAGTCAATCAATCAACAGTTCAGTTAATTCATGAGAATTAATTCAAATTTCAGGTCAGGTAATATCAGTCCAGTCAGCCAGAGCTGCACGTTATGATCTCAAGGGCACTAAGGGCTTTTCTTTTTGCGAGTTTCTGCTTCTTTAAAAGATTTGGCAGCATGTTAAACCAAAGGTTTTCACTTTCAGTCCAGCGCAGACTTTGGATGTTATTCCAGGATTTCCTGTGTGCGCTACATGGCAAGAGATCAAGTCTGTAGATTGCATTCAATTAAACAGATCATCTAAATGAGATCATGAAAATAAGTGTGTGGCATGTATTTGCACAGCAATCGCTGTAGCCTAGTCAATACCTACAGTTAACGAGCACCACGGATTTCACTGTTCATTTAGGGATGAACTGACAAGAAACCAGGATCGTGATGTATTTCAGTATCCCAAAAATCTGGAAAGAAAGTACCAACCAAGAAAAAAATAATGAATTTTATTTCTATGGATGGTAGGTTTTGTTTGTCTTCAAAGGTGCAGTCCTTATCATTTACCCTGACATCTGTGTGCAAACACTGGCAGGGTCAAGCTTAAACAATGGGAAACCTGGTCATAAAGGCTGCCCATTGCAATGTTTTCCCTTAATCTGAAAAGTGAGCAACTACAAATGGGTGAATTGTAAGTTGCTTGTTAGGGCAATAACTCTTGCTGACAAACGAGCTCCAAGTTGGATGGGGAGGAAAGAAGGGGAAGTTCCCTGATCTCTTTTGTCTCAGTACAATGTGCTGGATTTAATAGAGGCTGGAAAGGCTGAGCAGAATACTGCCGGTGTTTTGAAAAAAAAGCAATAGTTTATTTCTAGCAGGGTTGAGCCAAAACAAGATACAGTATTTCTCCTACTTTTTTTTTCTTCCAGAGCAACATTAAAAATGTGGGCCTCAGAGCTGATAGCCATCACTACACAGAGTTTATCATTTTCCACCTGCACGGATGCATTCTCTTGTGCCGTCCCGTTGGAATCCTACCTTTTGTCTGCCAAGTGGAACTAAGTTAAAATACTTTTCTGCTGATTTGGCAGGATTAAGAAATAAATTAAAGCACCCTGACTGCCTAGAAGCCTTGTTTTACCAGCTGCTTGCAAAAATCTACTAATGATTACATTTTAAGTCCTTTTAGCACTTCAGGTTCAGCAGGTTAAGCCTACCGGACCTAGTGGCATGGGAGTCATGTGTCTCCTGTATCTGAGAGATCAATGTCTTATAGCAGGTTGGCTTAGCAATAAACAGTGAAAAAAGAACCATCACTTTACACCTAGTTCTATTAAACATAACAGTACTACCTCGCCGATGCATCTAAAGGCTAAGTGGTCTCTCTGGCAGCCATGGTGACTTCTCACCGAGCTAGAGCTGCCATGTGAACTCATATAAATCTGTTCCATTTGTAGAAAATGAAAAACTCAAGAACCATGAGAACATAAAATGTAATTAGGAAGTCATTTCACCATCTATAAGGGGTTACTTCATTAAATTTAAACATATCTCTGCACACATTTCACTTAAAATCAACTTAAGGATATGATGGTTTAAAAAGGTAGTAAAGAAAATAAAGCAAATATGCTGACCAGAGATTCTTAAAAATATTTTTCTCCATTATTTTGCCACAGACTCCATTTTGGCTGGGTCATTACCTCACATGTGTGCACTGCCTGAAATGGACTGCAGTATTTGATATAGTAAAAGTAGCTGGTGTTTTGTTCATGGGGAATCAAAATTAAAAACAAGACAGTTATTTTTATTGGAATTCGAAAAATTTGGTGGAAAAAATTATTCTCTGCATCTAAGCAAGTTTACGTGAGCTTACTCAGTTGTAGCAGTCTAAGCACCTTTCTCCAAACTCAGTCTGTCTTGGATGACTCCGTGCTCAAATTCTTAGATTCTTATGTTTGATTAGGACTGAACAAATTACAAGTAGTTTGTGCTAGAAAATCTGTTTTTCAAAGCAGTTTTGTCAAAATCAATCACCAACCACAATATCTTTGCCTTCTGAAATTAACCCAACTCCAAAAGGATATGCATGATTTCTTTGGACCTCTTAAATATCTGATTTTTAGAACCAGGATCAGTTTGGATAATTTGGGAAACCTGAGTGACATTTGCCAAAAACATTTCCTGATGGCTTAGCCTTTCAGAATATGCTAAGCATCCCTTTAGGTTTTACGATACCCCATGGCTTACTGAGGCCCACACTGATGATTATCAGTTGAATGGACTCTGTCAGGAGAGATTTTGACCCATGAAAACAAGGACTTCCTAGAGAATAGATAACAAAAACCAAAGGTTCATCCAGTCATCTCTGTTTCTGTAGCTTACAGTTGTCATGGTTTAACCCCAGCCAGCAGCTAAGCACCACACAGCCGCTCGCTCACTCCCCGCCTGGTGGGATGGGGGAGAGAATCGGAAGAGTAAAAGTGAGAAAACTCCTGGGTTGAGATAAAGGCAGTTTAACAGGTAAAGCAAAAGCCGCACATGCAAGCAAAGCAAAACAAGGAATTCATCCACTCCTTCCCATCGGCAGGCAGGTGTTCAGCCATCCCCAGGAAAGCAGGGCTCCATCACGCGTAACGGTTGCTTGGGAAGACAAACGCCATCACTCCAAACGTCCCCCCCTTCCTTCTTCTTCCCCCAGCTTTATATGCTGAGCGTGACGTCACATGGTGTGGAATATCCCTTTAGTCAGTTGGGGTCAGCTGTCCCGGCTGTGCCCCCTCCCAACTTCTTGTGCCCCCCCAGCCTACTCGCTGGTGGGGTGGGGTGAGGAGCAGAAAAGGCCTTGACTCTGTGTAAGCACTGCTCAGCAGTAACGAAAACATCCCTGTATTATCAACACTGTTTTCAGCACAAATTCAAAACATAGCCCCATATAGCTACTATCAAGAAAATTAACTCTATCCCAGCCAAAACCAACACAACAGTGAACAAAGGAGCAATGTAGGCTCACTGCTTAGTACCTCTTTTCTCCCATTTTCTCCATTTGAATTACCTATGGAGAGGTGGGTTGGTAGTCTGGTTGGCATTCTGTAATTAGGATGCATTTCTCTAGATCAGAAGTGAGATGTCTTAATTTGCTGCCAGGGTTAAATGAGGGCCGTTCTTGCTGGTAACTTTTTACCAGTGCGGCGAAGGACTGTTTTGAGCGATTTACTGACCTGGGACCTGGTGAAGCAAAGGATTACAGGATGAAAATATGCAGGGCATAAAACAGGTCACATATCACCAGTAAAAATGCCAATAATCCAGGGTTTTTTTCTTCACATTTTATATGTAGCTACATCATTGATTTAAGAGCATTCCCTACAAACTACTGCGCTAGCTGATTACCACTGCGGTTTTTCTGTAACAACCTTCTATTGCTGCAGCCCCATACTTCAGTAGTCCAGCACCCTTCAATAATGACGGTTGCCTGGTAATACTTTCTCAAAACCTCTTTATTAATAACAGTGAACTTGAGTTCCTTGCAGACGACTTGTAAGAAACCCAATAGGGATGATATATTAAAAGAAACCCAAACCTTTCACTGTAGATCTTAGCTCGAAAGTTTGCATCTGCAGAAAAGGGTTTTCTGAATCTGAACTTGGCCCAATATAAGAAGTAAAGATTATTAAACTATTCAGACCTGAATGTTGTCAGTGTGTGGTTATATGCGAACATGGAGATTTAACTTTGGCCCAATATCCAATTCTCAAGCTTGCTGGAATTGCCTTATACAGTGTTAATAATAAGTTTCTCTACTAGAAAATGAAGTAGTGCTCTCTGTAATCCAGTGTAAAATAAACCAATCCCTGTTTTCAGTATGTTATATGGTCTTCCTCCAAACGTGAAGAAAGCTAATAGTTTCATATCCTACTGCATTCAATACTTGGACTTCTTAAAAATCTTAAATCCGTTTTGCATTTTCACATCATTTCCAAATGTGTTAATCCTGTGAGCTTTTCTCCTGTAAATAGGTGAAACGAACTCTTTTGGGTTATGCGTAACAGTACTGTTGGGATTTCTATAAGATTCTTTTTTAAATATGATTAAAATAAATAAAATACGGTGGTGTCGAGAAAAATATTTCCTGTAGCAGCAGGATATGCTTTTTTTTTAAACGCAAGTCCCAAGCTGGGCTGGAGTCTGTGAAAATCAAAGGCATTTTTTTAAAAGATAGAAGACCATGTAGATTTGGCACGCTGACAAAATCTCACTTATGGAATCCATTCAGTGTCTTAGCCACAAAAATTGCAGAAAGAACACCAACAAGATTTTTAGCTTCCAGAATACTGTATTTCTTCCTCTCTTCTCCCTTCTCTGTACTCATTTCCTGAAAGTTGGCTCATTAAGGAAAGGAAATGATATTTTTTTTTAAGAGCAAATAATTAGCTGTTCCTGAAATTCCATCCCATGGGTTGTCCCACTGTCTTTGATGTACCTACGGTACAATAATTTCACCTGAAGCTCTGATTCCATGAGTTTGATTTTGTTATATAAAGTATATTCCCAAAAGAAAACCATCTTTTTTTTTTTTTTTTTCATATAACAGATGTGTTTTTACCCTATCATTTTAAAACAAATATATTAGGTAACTGAATCTATTTTAAAAAGCTGGATTTTTAAAGTCAGTCTGGGATTACGCTAAATGATGAATAAACAAACAGAAAGAAAGCCTCCAAATGCTTGCACGTCGTTACATTTTTGAGAGGTTTTAGTGAGTGGATGGAAATAACCACAGAAGCATTCTAAGGGCAAGAAAATGAAAGCAAAGACCTGAAAACCCTTTATATTCAGTATATTTTGCTCATTTACTGACTTATTCCTTTAGATTTTGTGTTTATAGTCAGGCAGCTTCAGACCATTTGCCTTTTCTGTTTTCAGCTGAAAGCATTGGGAACTCTGTAAATATCATCAGGCTTCAGCTCCACGAGCTTTTGAAGCCAGAATAAAGTGGAATGACACCCTTCCCCTGTCCTTCCCCTGTCCCCGGCTGTCCCTGTGAGGCTTCCTCCCTTCCCTTGCCGGGGGCTGGTTATGTGGCTCCTTTTCAGGGCAGGACCAGCCCTTGCCAGCTTCAAGGGTCCGTGGGACAACGGCGTGAGCCTCTCACCCATATTACAGCTTCTTTGTCCCAGGTGCTAAGCAAAAACATGTATGGGCTTATACGCACACAAACCTCCCACCGTCTAACTTTCCTTGCAGTGCAGAAACCTGAAGTTGAGGGCAGGGTAACAGCAATCAGATCTCAGAAGCAGTTGCTCCAAATTATGCAGGAAGCTTTTCTTAAACTTAACAAATGTCAATTGTTTGCCACTGTCAGCTTATTCATTTCCCACTGCCTGATGGATAATGCTAGATGGCTGACCAGACTAATCAAATACAAATGCTTCCAAAGGGGATAACAAGAACCTGTGTGGGATGCAACTGTTAAGTTGCACGCTGATGGCAAAAGTTTCTTTTCAGTTGTGTAGGTTTTCATCTTTAGCACTTGATTTCCGAAGCAGTACAGTATGCAGTGGGACACAGAGGCAAAGGACGATGCTGTCAAGTGCTGCTGTGCAGAAGTGCTTGTTGTCCTCCTATGTCCTCGGCTACAGAATGATACTGTTTTGGCTATTGTTATTGAAGGTGTACATAGAAAATTGTGCAGGTAGTTCGGAGAACACTGGGACCAAAGAGGCCTGATTTCCTGTAAATTCTCGTGTTAGGTTTTATAGACCTTCGTCCTTCAGTTTTTCAGGTGGTTGCAGCATGTATTTGGGCTCTCTTCCATGTGGATTCTCTGGTGTCTAACAACATTTGAGCTCACATTACCCTCTTTCCCTCACCGGTGGCATTAATAGGGTTTCTCTCCTCTGCCTGCTGCACAGTTTCAAAAAAGTGGCTGGAATCTGAGACTTTGAAACCTCCACAAGTGTGGTTGAAACTGTGCTTGCTAACACAAGGTTTGAATTTGTCCACGAACATAAAGCAGTTTTAAATGGGCAAGGGAGCTATAATTCCACTGACTCCAGTGTGGTTGCTCAAGTGGCCAGGAGGCAAAATTGTACGTATGTGAAAAATCTCAGGATTTTAGGAAATGTTCCTTCCAAATTGCAGTAATAAGCAAAAACACTGAAACTATTTCACAGAAGTGAAATTCTGTAATGTTTTGTTACAAAACACAAATATTTTTTTTTTTAAAAAAGGTGCCTCCGAAGCTCTTAGCGGTAGGAATGGGATCAAATTGGGAATCTGGAGGCTCTGATAATCCTGGCTCTTACTCAGCTGACCAGGGAAGCTGACGGGAGTAAGGTATACAGGTTGGCCACAACTCTGAAGAGTTTGCATTTTTCAGCAGAGAAGTGTTTCACGAAAAAGTAAGTTGCTGGGTCCAGCAGTTGCTCCTACTTCACACAGTATATTTATGAGTAGTATCAGACCCCAAGCAGTGCCAGACCCCGTTGGCATCTCACACGATAACTTAGCAAACAGGAAAAAAAAAGGACGATAACAGAATACTAATATTAACTTTGTAGGAGAGAAAAAAGATCCGTTGCACATTGATCTCATTAAGTAAATGATTTACTGGAATTTCCGCTTGCTTTGCAACTTGCTTGAGAACATATTCGATCTCAGCTATCTAAGGCCTGGATAATTTCATCTGGTTCTCTGCCAGCTATGACACAGCCATTTAACACTGTCACTTTTCTTGGCCACCTCCATTCAGTGTTTGTTGTTGGCTTCTGTTTCTAAAGTTACAGGACAGTATTTTCCTAAGATACCAAGGACGTGTCCAACAGGCAACAGGGAGGTCTCATCTGGCTCTGCTTAAAGCTGGCTAATCATTGAAAATTTGGTCTGAGGTTGTAAAGGACAGCGCTAGCTTTCTGTTCTCCGTATAAGATTTGCTTTTATATATCCCAAGGGCGAAAAAAAATATATTAGGAGAAGTAACAGAAACTGTGTAACTGTGGATAAATCAGACTTGATTAAGTCTGGTTATCTTAATTCCTGTCTTCAACCGGTTGGACACAAGAAGTAAAGATCTGTTACCAGTTTCCTTGCAATTTGGAGCTGCTAGCAATAAAATGGAGTGCAAAAGAAGGATGAAAGAAATTTCTCAGGGAGCTGATTTAGCATGAAAAATAATTAACAAAATAATGTAATTATGAATTTGAGATTCTGCTGGTTGATACTTCACATTCTCATGTCTAATTTCTATGAATATATAAATGTGCATTTAACATTGTTGAAGATATAATAAGGATCGCAGGTTTGTGGGGAGGGACATGCACATGCGGTGCATATGTGATTTCAGTATTCCGATTTCAGTCCAGCTCCTTAATTGCTAAGATTCTGACATCATGATATAATGAAGGCATAATCAAGATACATTAGAGTCACTTTGGATATCTGAGCATGAAGCCGTGGGATGCCAAGAATTTAGCAAATTACCTGGTATCTACAAACTTATCACCTATGCATGTTATTGGATTGGAAATAGAAACAGACCTGATTACTGATTTGAGAATCAATAATGGTTTCTAAAACAGCTGATGAAATTACTTTAGTGCCTGCCTACTTATCTTGTTTATGACACTGGGTAAAATTAGTTGCTGATAATAGAGGGAGCCCGGCAATCCAGTGTTTGTGAAGATTGCTCTGTCTGCTTTTGCTAGTTAAAAACCAAGAATATTATGTGAAATGACATTTTTATCACCAAAAGGAGATTTTTATGACTTGCAAATATTGTATGTTGGACAGAGGGCACATCTTTACTGACAAATATATTTAAACAGTAAAACCATCTAATTAGGTTTTATAGTACCTATATTTGTCTCGCAGAGAGAACTGATTATAGGGCGATCAATAGGCAGGACCATTCACTGCAGCAACGCAAATGCGGGTGGGCCGATGGGAGTTTGGAATGAGCCAGGAATGTACCTTAAAGCCAGCTCCCTCGCTGCTGGACATTGCTGTCTCACATCCAGCACTGACTGACGATCTGTCTACGTATTAGCTACCCCATTATTTATTACAGACCAGCAACTCGGAGGTAAACCCAATATTTGAAGTGATCAGTGTGCAGGGCAACTAGTTACGGCTGCAGCTGTAGCGAGGCTGCTGTAACAGGGGCAAATGGAGTACCCCCATAAGTGGAGGGGGGTAAAGGAGCACACTGCCACCGTGGGCCCCCGAGAGCTTAGACCTGCTTGGACCTGGGTGCTCTCCGGCATCACTGGGGGCACCGCTCAGAACATAGAGGTGGGGAGGAGAATTTGGGTGAGGCTGCACTGGCATGCTGGGCAGAGGCGTCTTTCGAAAGTGTGCAGGGGACATCTCTTGACCCCTGCCCTCCCTGCGCTTTGGGCTTACTGTCGTTGTCAACAGCACTACAGACCCCAGGTCTTCGTGCTGAAAGAGTGTGAGGTCTTTCCCTCTGCCTTTGTTTAGCACCTTTATAAACCACACATAATTTCACCCCACTTGTGTTGTTTCCAGAAATTAAAAGCTGTGGTATGTATGCTTCAAAGTAAAAGAGTATTTTTTTGCAGCCTTTACTGTTGCTACATTGTCTGGCTTAACCTTGGGCTGCGTAGCCCCCAGACACACACTGTCTTCTTCTGTACCACTCCAGCCTAAAACATTAAAGAGATCCACTTATAATTTCTTATCAGCACAGCATGAAGACAGGAAGAAAATCACTTTTAAGAAACAGCATGCCTTTTAAAATAATCAGCTCAGACTTCTGGTTCAGATTAAGCACAATAAAGCTTGGGTTGCACCCGTACTATATTCTTTGGGGAAGAAAACACCACAGAGGCGTTGTTCATAAGAATGGATTAGGCTTGCAAAAATCAGTAACTAGTATAATCTGGAACCTCAATTCAAATGCTTTGTTTTTTAAAAATAGGGTTCACTGGGGCAAATTTATGCCAGATGTAACAACCACGGCCAGCAAAACTAATTATTTCTATTTAAAAATTCCATTGCTAACACAAATGCTGCCTGGAATGGTGTGAGTTCATATTTTCAACATATGAAAGGGCTCTGCAACTGCTGACATCTCTGGAAGCAGTTTGACCAGTAAAGCCAGGAGTCCTCTGTGGAAACAAAAGCCCTGTGATTCTTTTATTAAGTGTATCGTGTTTTCCTCTGTGCATGGTAAATACAGTTAGGAGCCATGAATGTGGGAGAACACCCATTGGTGAGTCCATCATCAACTCATTAAGCTATGTATAGCATATAAAAGGGCATTCTTCCCATAAAAACATAAATTACAGCGGAGATAAAGTATTCCCTTTCTCCATAAACTTTTTCAAATGCTCCAGTTAGTTGTGCTTGTCAGCACATGCACATGCATGTGTGCGCTCACAGGACATGCAAGTACAGATTTATGGGGGGAAGAAGAACTGCTGAGTATTGTACTCTGTCCATTAACTCTGGCTCCCGTTCCCATGCTACACAATAGTACTGTGGGTAATAAAATCCCTTCTTCCCTCTCTCCCCCATTTATAGCGAGGCTATTCCTGAGTACAGAAGACAACTTCTTCTTGACTTTTGACCATGCAGTCTACAGCGTTTCAATGCATAATTAAAAAATTTCACTTAGAGGACAGGTATTAATATGAACTTTCCAAAGTTTGACTGAAATTGCACTTGGAATCTATATGCTCTATGTTTCAGTTAGAGTGGCTAAACTGGCTAAACTTTACTGATGGAGGTCTGGACACACGAGCTGAAGTTAGCAGACTTATAGATTTAGGCCCAGGGACCCATCCTAGCCCAACAATTTAGGCTTGGTTAAGGACACTTGAACTTGTTATGGTCGGTTGAGTGCCAGGTTTTCTTAAACTGTTTTCTCAAACTGTTTTCTCAGCTGTATTTTGCACTGAGGAGGGCTCCAAAACCATCAGAAACAGGAATTTGTGTGGTTTGCACTTATATACTCATTATCAAGGGTGCATAAAAGTTATGAAGAACATCAGAACTCAAGGTCCAGAGTTTGTTTTTAAAAAAATCTTCAATAAAATCCATAGTTTTATAATACTGTAGCACAGAAAAAAGAATCTGAGAACCACCAGCGGGCAGCTGTGTAAGCCATTTTCTTTATATTACCTCCCATAATGTTTCATGAGCGAGGATTTCTGTTTAGCCCTATTGACAGACATCTGTAATGGAAGAGATGCTGTGTGCATGGCCAGAATATAAATAAGAAAAACTGATTCCAGCTCTATTGTCACTTCTCTCAAATACGTTTGGACAGTCACTAGAAAAGTTCTTACCTGATTTACAGGATGTTTCCTCTTAAATCAACAGAATCATGTCACGATATTAAGAAATCTTTTGCTGATCTGCCAACAAAATTATTAATGCCCCATGAATTCTTACTCAGACCTTGAATGGAAGTTTTATTTCCATTTACTGCCATTTAATTTAAAATCTTGCCAGACTGGTAACATTTTATCTTCATCAGGTTTGCTAAGTCAGTACATGCCTTGCAGCGCATATTGCTGTTCGCACAGGGAACAGACCATTGTCTGTCACTGTCAACCTGAGAGCAACACCCCAGGTTGTGCTGATACAGCTTCACTGGCAGCAAATCATAAACTAAGTGAAGTGGTTGGACCACCAGAGGAATGATGAATAGCCCTCAGAATAACCTCGTTACCTCCCTTTAGAAAAGATGATGAGGGATCAAGGCAAGGCGCATTTTGTTTGCGTTCTTTTCTTGACCTACCATGACCCGACGAAGACAGTAACACAAATTTCAGAAAAAGGCTGATGTTACCTGAGAACAAGCAATACTACTTAGAAATCTTACGAGAATGACTTGATCAGGGAAGAATATTCTGAAATACAAAGTTGCAGATTTGAAAAACAGCCCCACTCAGCATCTGAAATGTTGCCCAAATGAAAAAGTTAATTAACGAGTCTAGTTCAGCTGACTGTAAAAATTTTGGTACTTTTAGATTAGTGAATTTGACTTTTCCAGTCAGTTCACAGTAAGAAGTGAGATAAACTCCCCTACCCACATCTGGAGTTGAATTCAGAATTCCCCCCAAACTCGAGGATATTTGGAGTTGAGATTTCAGCTCTTGTCCAGAAAAATCCCAGGTTTGGATATCAGTTAAAAAAACACCAGTCATCGTATGCCTCGAATAATTCCTTTCTGCCCAATCTCAGTTCTTGGAGCATGTAGAACATCCTGCAGTTCTGTGTTTTTTATGAAAGAGGGTGGCTTTGTGCATCGCAACTTAGCTTTCTAAGTTTTGTCAACCAGAGAGACAGACAAATATTCTGGACACTGAAGAGATTGTGGCCGAGAATGCATAGAGGATATCCTCCTGTAATGACTCTTTGACCTTCCTGGTTTGTTTTCCTTTTCATACAGATGAAGCATCACTCAAAAACTCTCCGGGGACTCCTGGGAGAGTATGAAAAAATGGAGCTCCTGTTCTCATCCGAGTGGTTGTGCTGATGGGGAACAAGGGTGCAAAAACTATCATGAGGTTACTGCAGATGGTTTCTGGATTAACTGTGTGATTTTGCTAAACGGCCCAATAGCAAATGCTTTGCCTCGGCATGAATAACTCAAATGAAGGATTTCAGGCCATGCAGAGGTAATTAATTTGGAAAAAATTAGGAGTCATTTTAATCCAATCATATTTGAATAGCTAATGAATGAAAAGGAATTCTCTTTGCTTTCCCCTTCTTTCCATTTGAGCCCTTATTTTACTCCTGCTGATATATTTATTCCTGAAGGATGCATAGCTTTCATAGGCTGGCAGATTTCTCCATCCACGGCCTTTCAGGGCAACACCTAGTAATTCCACAGATACTACAGTCCAAAACTCTTCAAAGCACTTCATATGTGGAATAATGGGCTAGTTAATCTTTGTTAGAATAACAGCAGAATATGATAAAACTATTGAATGCACTAAGATAATCAAAACAGTTTTTAAAGCTGACTTTTAATAGGGTCTCGTGTTTCAAAGAGTAAAGATTTATAGCAATACCCAACAGCAAGCACTTCTTCTGTAGCACACTTTCAGAGAGCAAACATTCTGCATGTTTTCTTGGAAAAGTTGAATCTAATTCTCTTCTCACTTCCACCATCTTTTTCCAGGTTGAACGTGCTCCTTTTGCAGTATCATCTCCAGTTAAATTAGTGCTACTGACAGGAAAATCTGGTCCGCAGTCTCTGTGTGGACTTAACTTCTGTCTCTTGCATAAAGGGAGGCCAATGCAAGGCTGAAATCTGCACTGCTCAGATTAAAAACATATAGGTACCCCCATCAGAAGCTTGGGGAGACAACCCTTTTTTTATCTCAGAGGTAGACTGCAAAGCCTAAACCTGTTAAAATCCCCTTTTTACAGGAATGAAGTTCTGGCCACTAACGCTCTCAGACAAGCTTTATTCTTTGCTCTTATCTCAATGCACCCATCCCCCGGGGAGGCTCCATTCAAACCTCAGACGACTTCCCTGCCAAACTTCGTTTAAACTCGCTTGAGCTGCATAGTCCAAAGTATGGTGTCTCATAAGAAAACATTAGAAACCCTTCTGCAGTTGAAGAAGTCTAGCAAGAGTTTTCCAAGCACTCGCTGCAAGTCTCCAGGCACAGAAGTGGAATCTAGAGAAGCACAACTTGGCAGAATTGATCTCCAAAGACATTTATCATACAGCTCGGGTGACCTGAAAACTGTTTTTAATGTGACACTTGGTTTAAGCTGTGATAACTTCATAAATGCCACAGACTAGAAGCGCAAGCCTTTATTTGTAAGAGCAGTGGTTCCTGAAAGAAACCAGAAGGTACAACCCCTGTTAAATTTCTAACTGGCAGATTCGGAAGGTTTGTCTAAACTGGAGAAAGTGCATCGCCTGGTTTAGTCGTTAATAAATAATTCAAGGCCAGATCCAAAGTCTGTTAAAATTTATGGAAAAACCTCCCAGTGATTTCAGTAAGCTTCAGATAAGGACCTATGCATCTATATTTCTTCCTCAAGGCATTTTCAGTTTGATTCTGATTTGACAATCATATCATTGTCCTCATTACTTTAGTGCATCATAAAAGTATATCATCATCACAGGAATTTTAGCAGCTGAAGGTAAGAATGGAAGAACTCTTTCATGCAGTATAGGGGCAGAAAAAAGGAAAATTGTCCATCCAGACTCACTGTAAAGCCCCAACATGCTCTCTCGCTACACGAATGATACTGTCAAGTTAAAATTATAATTGCTGATGGGATTTATGCCAGCAGTTGACCCAGCTAGCAAGTTGAACATCAACTGAAATGGGGATGTAAACCTTAATAAGAATTGAAAGAACAGAACTGTTGTGAGGAATTCCCCATGGAGCCCTTGAACAGTAGACAGTGTTATCTTTGCAGCTGTGCGTAGGAAGAAAGCATAGACATCGACAGTTCTCCAGGCTTCAGCATGCACACAATGGTGTATTTCAGATGAATGCGTTGTTCTGTTATGGGCTACCACTAGCATGGATCCATCCTTACATCTGGTGCATCTGTCCTTTTTATTTTTTATAGCTGATGGGAAGCCTACTCAGTAAGGAAGATGTTATCTTTGAAATCTTTTTTTTTTCTTTTTAAGGAGCAGTACAGTTATGCCTTCATATACACACAAAGAGCGAGTGCTTAGTGGGTGGTTTTCTACACTCATCTTCTGAAATTACTTTTAAATACACTATTTCAATGAATAGTGCCATCTAAAAGGCTTTCTCAGACATAGGTTGTGTGCTCTTTTCAAGTCTTTCTCCAGTATACCCACTGGTATATAAATTGATAGTCTCCATCACTCTGTAAAATTTTAAAGGCTGAAGCTTACTATGAATTAAAATTATTAGATATCAGAATATAAGAAACAAAGATGATGATTAAGGTGTATTATAGAGCACACAAAATGCCTTAGTGGGAGGCAACTGGATACCTTTGATTAATAAGAAACTGAGAACCAGATACAGCCTGGCTATTTTCCACCACTGCAGAAGCACAAAGAAGTCATAAACTGAGGTTAACCAA
Organism: Aptenodytes patagonicus; assembly: GCF_965638725.1. Lineage (NCBI taxonomy): Eukaryota > Metazoa > Chordata > Aves > Sphenisciformes > Spheniscidae > Aptenodytes > Aptenodytes patagonicus. The sequence continues at coordinate 104,201,156 of NC_134951.1, forward strand.
CCAATTAAATTGGTTTGTAGCTGTTTTGCATCACTAGAGCTGCACAAAGAAGCCAAGATACATTAGTGATTCTAACCCAAAGTTTTTAGATAATATTTTCAGAAAAATGTTTTAAAACTAATATGCTCTCATTAATATGCAGCTTTCCTAGCATGAGTACCAATTTTACATCATCCATAAATTTGTTAGTACTGAATTTAAAGCCTGTCAAGTTAGAAGTCTTTAGACACTGTTAGATTTTGGTGATATATGAAAGGTAATTTCTATATTGCTATTTTCTTTTTTAAAAAATATATGGATCGTCTTACGATGGAAAAGTTAAAGGAACAGCTCAATAACCTGCAAGAAAAATGTGGAAGATATCAGCCTGGTTGGTCTCCCACAGCTAAAGTCCTTGGATATCATGAATACTTCTTTGGGCAGAACATGTCAAATCTCCACTTTACTGTGGGTAAATACTACGGGTTGCCTGAGCTGTGTGCAGCACAAATCAGAGGCACAGGAGGAACAGCCCGGCTATCTTTATATGCCCCCCACTCTGATTATGACCGCTATCCAGTTATATCCTCAAGATAAATTAGAACAGCTTCAGCGCTGCTTTATCTCAAAAAGTCCCTCAAGGGGCTGTTGCGCTCATCAAAATTCACCAGAGCTCCAAATCCTGCTTATCTCAGTGAAGACGAGGGTGGGCTGATAGGAAGGCAGCTACACCATCTTCCTGTTAACTGAAGATTTCCTCCGTCTGTTAGCACAGGGAAGAAAGACTGAGTGGAGATGTGATAAACAGTATTCAAGGATATGAAAGGTTGTTGCAAAGAGGAAGGGAACAAGCTAATCCCCACATGCAAGGCAGATAGGACAAAAAAATGATGTGTTTGAGTAGGAGCATGAAAGACTGTGGTAAGGAAGATTAGAGTAATGTTTTCAGGGCGGCATTTTCGCTGAGGGAAGTCAAGTGCAGGAAAAGATTGCCTAAAGCGAATGTGAAATCTCTTCATGGAGATCTTTAAAGACAGGTAAGTAAAATTTCTGTCCAGAGTGAGATGGGCATGCTTTACCCTGCCTCACGGTTCCTGACAGGTCTATTTTTGTTACAGTCCCTTATCACTAGAGGGGTTGTGTATACTTCCAGCTAGAGATCAATGACCCTATCTACTGGCATTTCATTGAGTAAGTCACCAGAGTTAACTTAGCTAATCCTTGATCTGCAATTACTTTGTGGCTGCAGGAAGGTGCACAGCTTTCTATGGACAAAAGAACATATCCTGTTAACAAATTCAACCATTACTTGTTCTCCCTTTGACAGGAGATCTACCCCATCAACAATTTAAACTGTCCTCCATGGACATCTTTACAAAAATACCGTATTGAAAAAAAAACCCACCATACAGGTGATTCTCTCAGGAATATAATTACATTAGTGGAAATATTTTCATATAGAGGCTGAAAATGACTGTGAGAGTGGGCTTGGGGTCAGTCTTGAGGCTCGGTTCTGAATGGTAAGGCTTAAATTTGGAAGGCCTTTTCTTACAGGCCTGCCAGGCAGGCAGCTTTCAGTACTCGGTAATACCAAAGTAGTAGTAGTAAGTGAATGGGATCAGGAGAGCACAGCCCATGTTCTTTTTCCCTCCTATGCCTATAAAGAAAAAAATTAAGGGGCCACAAGGAAACTTGGGGATTGAATGGATCCCTCCTCAGTGCTGGAAGAAACATCAGCTGGGATGGAGACCTGGAGGTCCCATGTTTACAGGAAGGGTTTTGTCTGTTTTGTTTCCTAGTCAGTGCTACTTGGACTCCATTTCTTCTCAGATAGTTGACATTTGGCTACATGTTTTGTTACTATTCAAATATCCAAATGTGAATAACATCTGATAATGGAAATTTTGGGACAAACTTCTGCTTTTGGGTGTGTTTACATCTGAACCCAAATATGACATGTATTTCTTACTCATAAGCTCCCAAATAAATAACAGAAATGCAAGTAAAAAATAAGTGAAATGTATTTCTTTTCTTTTCTCAATGCCCCTAATTACAAAGCAAACGTACCTATTTGTAGGTAACAGTTCACGATAACAGAAGTGACAGTAAAAAGCTACGTTGGGCCTCAAGTATCGGAGCACAGCCATTTTGCAACTAATGAAGCAACTGTAGTGAGTGGCAATAACCAGGGGAACGCTCTCTTTCCTTTAGGCACATGTTCAGGTTACTGAATCAGGCCAAGTGAGGTGGGATTTCTTCTAACCAAGGGCTCCATCTGCACCATCATTTTTTCCTCCTCACCACCCACTGAGTCTTAGCTTTCCACGTCCTCCAGCTGCCAGCTACCACAGCTAACCTTCCCAGAAGCCGAGTCCCTCCCTTAGCCTGTGGCTGCCGTCCATCATTGGCTTTGGAGCAAGTGTTCCAAACTTGTTCCCAAATGTGGGTCCCCTGCATGGTTACGTGGCATATTTTGCTACTAGCCAGGACATTGGGGTGGCCTTTTTTGGCTCCCTGTTGGATTGGTGAATTCATTCCCCCACTGCCCTCGGGAGTCTTGATAATGATCCCCATAGGCTTTCTCGATGCTTAGCAGCAAAGCAGAACTGAACAAGTGCAGACCTCCCTGCTGCTGAACTCGGACAATAGGGCTGCTCATAACACCAGCAGATGTTTTTGCTTTTTAGGCCATACAGGGCAAATTTATTTTCCTCACCGGAGCAAAGGCAAGCATAGCCAAGACTAAGAAATTCAGCGCTAGCTTCCGGAAACCCACTATTGACTTATGCTGCAAAGCAGTACTTACGCTTAGGGTTCATCAATAACGATGGTCTCCTGGTTAGTCCACTCAGCTGCTGACTCAGCAAAAAGTGATGTGCCTTAAGCATCCAAGCTGGGCTTAGTTTCATACCCAGCTCTGCTTAAACATGGTGTACCGGATAATTTCTCTGCTTTGTGGATCACATTTGTAATGGCATTGACTTCTCTTTGCCTGAAGGCACTGAGGTGTGAAAGCTGTAGCCCTCTGAAGTCCCCATTAACTTATACATACCCAGCTAACATATCAATTTTTTACATTTATTAAAAAACCCAGTACTTTATAAACTATTTTTGGTCTTTCTTCTACTTCTTTGTGCTCATAAAAGCACTAAAATTAAAGCAGAAAGAAAGGGGGAAACACATTAAACTGTTTAAAGTTTTTAGTTCACAAAAACTTGTAACTGGATTTCTTGTTTGGATTCAAAGAGGCAAAACATGAGACTTTGATGTTCTTCATGTGCCTGTTAAAAGAGAGAGAAAGAGACCCACCAATAGGAAGAAGTTGGCATGAAGCCCTCTTCGACACAGCAAGCACAATGTAAAGGATTAAAGGTCTAATCTAGGAGATATATTGCACACTAAACAGCGGAACCATTTAGGAGAACATTAAATCGCACTTGGGCTAAACAGTTGTCCTTGGGAACTGCAGTTTATATGTGACTGCTCTAATATCCATTTCAAGCTTGCAGGGCTTTGAAAACAAGATGTCATTGTTTTATAAAAACACACACATTTAATCTTCCCTTGTGAGGCTGTTCTTGAAATATCTGGCTGCTGGACTGGCAAAACATTTCAGAGGAAACAAATGGGGCTGGTGTCAAAACTAGTACTGTTGCACTTTATTTCTGAAGTTATTTGCATGTGCTCAGTTCATTTTTTTTTGATCCAAATAAGCAAACCACAAACTTTTTCATTGATAAAAGTCCCATTTAATTTTTTTAACAGTATTCCCACTGTTCTATAAGCAAATAATAATAATAATACAGTTTAAGTAATATGAGAACATGAAGAAAGTGGTCAGTTCTACATTCACTTGTGTTCTGCGTTCTTCATAAATTAATATTTATGGAACTATTAGGAGGCTTCAGCCAAAAATAAAGACCACCCAGAGCAAGGTTTCAATTTTAGTATTCTAGGCACAGGTCATTAAAAAAAATCTTACAAAAAAGCCTTCTTCTGCACCATGTACAGTAGATGGATTTTCATGCACATCACTCAGTAGGCGTGTGAAGCATACTCCATTCCTAAAAAATTACAATGCATGCTTTTATAATTCATTTACTATTTTTCACCAGGGAGAAATCATCCTCTCCACCATGCAGGCCAGAAATAGAACAGGAAAAAAGGCAGTAGGGAGGGGATTGTGTCTTGCAGAATTATACAGTCCAGTTTAAAATCTTCCTACTTTTTAATTGATGATCTAGAAAATGAAATCGAGAGTAAAAAATTACTTAAAAATTGTAACTATCTATCTGATACCTTCAATCTTGTTACTTTTATCAATAATTATATTAATCCTTGGCATAGTGACTAATCAAGCCAGGATATCCCCTGGATCAAGTCATTATCCCTAAAAGCTATCTGAAAAAAATAGTACCATTGTGGTCCTCATGGATAGTTTTGGTTAAATGGGCTGGTGGTCTCCAAACAGTTCCCAGCAGACAGGCAAACCCAGCTGGTTGCCTTGTTATCTACTCCAGAAGAGAGTCCAAAGGCAAAATCGGTGAGGAGAGCAACCACCTCCAGCAGGGCTGGGGTGGCCTGAAGTCACAGGTGGCTCCGGGCTGAGGAGCACTTACAAGGCATTGCCGGATAGACTACACGGTGTCATAGCCACAGAGCAAGCAAACAGAAACCTTCTGTCTCCAAGTAGCATTGCAAGGCAGTTGCAGGAGAAAAGTTAACAGTTATTTTTATAATAACCTCCCACCAGGCTCCTCAGTCACCGAGCCCATTATGCTTATCGTCGTTGTTAGCATGTGATTAACTGCTGGAGTATCTGTGAAGCTGCTCCTCTCAGGCCGGGTAGGAATCCGCTTAACGGTTTTTTAATTAAAAGTAGCAGCTGATACCTCATGGAAAGCATTCTTTGTGAGGACAATATGGACTCTGTCTGCGCTACCTGCTTGCCATAGTTCTCTGTCCCCATTTGACATCATTAGGTAGATTTGCCCAAACACAGTGTTGAGAAGTGCAAAGAGCAAAAACAGTGCTGAGGCAAGCTGAGCACTCAGGCTTTGGCTTGTCTAGACCACAAACAAAATGATAACCAGCAACGATATGAAGGCTTTACTAGAAAACAGTTCTGTTAGATTCTAATTTTAAATGGTGCTGGTCTGAAATTTGCCAGCGGAGCAGTATGTGTTGGTCCCAGGAGATCAAGTATTTCAGCCCTCCTCCTCTCTCTCTCTTGAGAAGTCTTCTCAAGGTGGTCTATTCTTTTCAGTCCTTCTAGATATCCATGCCAGATATCACCCCATTCCCAAAGCCGTAACTTTCCTCTCAAGTAGGACCACTCCAGCAGCATGAAGGCTCTGCCCTGGCTGTTTCTGTCTCCATCATGCATCACCCAGGCCTGAATCTTGGGCTCCAAGGAGTCTCCTGAGATCTGCTGTGGATCCAGATACACCTCATGGAGAGAGCTCAGAGATGGAGAGAGAGCTGTGTCCCTAGCAACAGTAAGTTTTCTGCTTATAGAAAAATAGGAAATATCAAAGAGTAGAAATATGTTTGATTAGAACAACTAATATCCTTGGAACAAATGCTGAACTTGCAGGCACAGAAGAAGCCCTTCTGCAGGTCTGAAACGGAAACAAAAAATTTCAAAACAAAGGCCAAGTAAATTTGATTCATCACGGTATCTTAACCTGTAAGACGTCTGAGAGAAAATTAGTTGTCTTCTTGCCTACAGCCACTTGACTGCTGTCTCTGCAGCCTTTAGTAGAGTCTTTCCTCTGCTTTGTAGTGTCTGACTGAAAAGCCTCGTTGTTACATTGACTCTCAGCACACACAGACAAGTCTTACATGTCCTTTGTGTGTAGGACAACCCAGGCTTTTCTTTACTTTACTTTTTTTGGTTTTACTTTATTTTTACTTTATTTTTATGGTTATAAAATGCCACTTGGTTGGTATTTCTGTTGCTTTGTACATGTTCTGCATCAGAGTGATCTCTACCCCCAATCAATGATTGCACCAAAAGTTCTGGAGAGAACTAAAGGGCTCCATGGGGTAAAAGGAGGGGTTGGGGATAGAGAGTCTTGGGGAGGAAAAAAGGTTCACTTCAACAGGAAAAAAATTTTGACACTTAAGTGGAGTTTATTTAGGTAGAGTTATTCATTGTGGACTACATAATTTTGGACATTGAAATTTAATTTAGAGAAATTGGACAATCTCAGAACTTTTCCAGATTCAGAATCTGCTAAACACTGGAGATAAAGTGTCCGTGGTGAGCAGAAAATTCTCCCAACTGCAGCTGGCTGCTCCCATGCTGGAACAATGCATACCGACAAATAGCAAGTAACCAAAACACTTTCCATTTCTTAATAGGCTGTCTGCTGTTAATTATTTTAGTTGCTTGCTGGAAACAATGAAGGTGGATTGGAAATGACGGCTCAGAAATTATGAGAAATAAATAAGTAACTATTTTTAATGTTTTGGACTTTACTAATATATAGCACGTCTCATTAGAAGATCTCAAAACACTTAGAAAAGAGTAACTATTAGCGTTATACTCGATTTACAAACCAGTAGAGAGGGGCTAGGGAGTTAGTATGGCGTTTAACTTTGAACAGGGTGCAGGGATGGCTTTTGCTACAGCTATTTATAGAGGATTTACACGATTGTAGTGTTTATTGTGTCTTTCAATAAAAAGCAGCTGCAGAAACACACAGCTGGCAAGCCTCAGTACCTGTGAGATACCGAAGACGTTATCCAGAAAGCTGATGCACAGGTACAAGGAGATTCACATGCTCTCTGCAGCACTTTAAGTATTGCTTTTCTAACAAAACTCTGAACTAATTTTAAATGTTTATGTTGTTTATGTTCAAAATTCTCTTCCTCTGCCTGTTTAAAGCCAGATCCTCATCCTGATATAAATCATCCAACCACATTGTTAAGTTCTTCGGCTAGGTCTTTGCTGCAGAGTTCTGCAGGCTCTGGTACAGGTGTTGTTCCTAGCGATTCTCTCATCCGTACACAGAAATATTTCTTCAAGGTTAACAATGCTATTGACCCAGATTTGCTTGTGTAGCCTATACATGTGGGCTAGAGGCTGTGTACTGATTGCACTGTAGCTGATACGGGACCTACTTTCTCATGAGAAAACAGTGCAAAAATTGACTCTATGACCCCCTTCAATCCTCTTACAGGCCCATCTTTCTATGAGTCCACGATGCCCCTCGCTTCTGCCCACTAGCAATGTAGGCTATATACTGCCTCTGTATACACATCATGTAAGAGAGATGCAAAGAAGAAAGGATCAAAGATGTGGCCATAAGCTGAACATCTGCTTCTGCCCATGATCTGTTTTCCTTGACATTTTCTTATCTCACATGCCTTTCATAAACTCCAGAACTTTCAAACCAATCCCTCCTGTCTTCCACTGCATTATCCTGTCCTGTGCTAAAAGAATGAATGCAATTTATATGTATCTAGAGATTAAGACCCCATGGAGAGGCTGCAAAGGAGATATGACCACTGTTATAGCCAAAGGGCTAGAACAACAATGATGAAATTGCTGCCTAAATAAGAAGATGTGGTAAGTTTTACATCTCTGTTTTATATTGTTTATATTTTTTATTTAGGTTTCTGTAGGAGATGAGTTGGGGCTTAGAACGTTATTCTTTAAGGGAGTCTCTTGTGAGAGGCCATGTAAAGGTCAGAAAAACTTGCCTTATTAAGAAAGAATGAAGGGGAAAAAAGATAAAAAGAGCCTGGAGATGCTTTGATTGAAAAGAGCATGCTCAATTGCAAAACTGCATCATGTCTTTTTATCTGGTAAGACAGTGGCTTCTGTGCTCACTGACTCTGTTTCAAATCCTAATCCTAAAATTTCATAGTGGGGCTCATCCAAAAGCCATCAGGATCACTTCCACAGTTTTCTGTGAGCTTTGGATTGGACTCTGTCCACATGTATCCAATTAAAACGGTCATTCAGACTCTTGAGATCATCTTCCTTTCATCCTCTTTCAACAAGAGTTAGGGTTTCTCAGGACAATATGATACGCACTCTCCATCAGCAATGCTGAGAGTAGTGGATGCGTAAAAAAACCACTGGCACCAAACAGCTAATACATCAGATTTTGCCATAACTTCAAACTGTGTTCAATCCTATTGACGTCAGTTCTGTGCAGTGTTTGGCCCTAGATTTTCCCACAATGGCATCCCATTCTTCTCGCATGAGAATATGTCTTGGACAAATTGCCATGTCACATGCATTCAAAGGGCCATGATAAACCCTCCATCTTTGCACAGGGCTCCCAATTACATCAAAGGAATTTCTGCATACAAAACAAGGGTAAAATATGCCTCTAATTTAAGGTTAAATTATACCGTTAAGGCATGGGCTAAAATAAGAGGCAGCAAGGAAGCTGAACCACATTAGGGAGCACATCCAAAGCACTGTGTCTCAGAAAAAATGCAATCTTTTATGCTGCAAGCGTTTGGCACAAATGGGGAAGAATTTGTGATGTGCCTTTTCAGGGAACAAGCTATCTCCTTTCCTTCCTACCAGCCAGCCCCACTGGAATCCAGAGAAAGACAAGAAATTCATGATTTAATATGTTCTTTACCTCTTTTCACACTGATTCCAGGCAAAGACTTGTGGGCCTGGTCCCCGATTCCCGCACTTCAGCCATCCACAAAAACTGTGAAAAGACAAGGATGCTCTTACTCTCTCTTCCCGCTTCCACTGTATGTGTGCTTCTGAGATGAACAGTTTAGCTTCTGGGAAAAAATTCCAAAGCTGGTTTAGCAGTGCATATTCTGATGATTTATGGGATCATATGGAAGAAATGTTATGCACATACGTATGTTCCTTGCATATGTAAGTATGATTACAAAAGTAGAGATGAACTGTTATCTGTAAGAGTCTATGATGATTATTTAAATAGATGTTGACAACAGCACAAGCTTCCTAAACCAGAGTAAAATTTGAAATGCAACTTTCGTCTGAGAATGTTATGAAAATACAACTGAGAAGGAGATTCTGCAGGGCCAGATATTTGTTGCCGCTGTTCAAAAACTCTGTGCAAAGTAAAAGTAAAGGTAAGGGTGGCAGAATCAGCTCCCTGCTCAGTCTTTTATTTCTCTTTTCTTTCATCTTAAATATGTTGTCTAGATCAGTAGCAGGTACCTCAGGAGTTCACCTATGGCAGCCTTGCAGATAGCACTGTGCCAGGAGCTGCTGCACTTCCATCAGGTTGCATCTTCTGGAGCAAGTGAAAAGATCACTACATCCCATGAGATTTTAAAACTATTCATGGTAACTCAGTTTGCTCGTTGCTATCCACAGAGCTATCAAAAATGTAGTGATTTGGAAGATTCGGTGTAGAAGACTCTAAATTGTGTTATGGGAGGATTTTAAGGAGGATTCAGTGGATTCAAGTAATTTATGATTGCATCTGACCTTAATTGGGGTATCCCAAGGTCATACATATAAAAAGCCATGCCTCTTTCCATGGCTTCGGTTTTATGAAAAACTCCTTGTATAGTTCATGACAGTTTTAACTTTTCACAAGACACTCACAAATTAGAATCATCTTCCTTGTGGGCCTGCTAATGGAAATCCCCTCATACAGTTATTAGTCACTGTCTTACAATAGCTTCTTGTCTCTAAGTACTTTGATGTTGTACATAAGAGCTGTGGATCAATTACATTCATTTTTCCCATTACCGGGCAAATATTTGGACATCTTCTGTTGAGTTGATTCAAGGCAGAACTAAACCAAAGGAGTTGCATACTGTGCAGACATTTCTAACCTTCAGAAGCTGAAGGTTTTGTGACCTGGGAGAATTAATAGATGTTTATTCTAGCAGGATAAATGGAAAAAGACCATTTCTATTTTAGGGAGATAAATGAAAAGCAGGGAAGATGGGGTTTGTTATGACAAAATTGTTCACAAGTGGCATGCTGAAATGAGGAAAAGCAGTTATGTATTTATATTAGAATCCTCACGGAATGTTTGTCAAGAGAGACTCAAGTGGCAAAACGCATTAGTAATTTTTGTGTTTCCTCACGTATCAAAACAAGTATTTCCACTAAAACTAGTCTGCTAAGGTTGTCTCCATTGCAAAGATTCAAAATACACCTATCTTCTGCAGTGAAAATCCAGAGCTTTTTCATTAAGATGTGATTTCTTCCAACAAGGAGAACACATATAGCTATTTCTTCTTGCCTGTTTCAAACAATAGCTGCAAGTCTTCCACCACTGCGTCAGAGACGCACTTTGAAAATATTTCACTTGCCAGGATTCTTCTGCAGAACAGAAGAAGGAAGGCGAGCCAGCTGGCATGCCCGGCAGTGGCAATCTCAAGTGCTTACCACGCTCAGGAATGTCATAAAGCAAGAGCAAACGGACGGCATTCTCCAAACATGGAGCTGCAGTTATTCCTCAGCTGGTACCGCTCTTCTAAACTTACTCAAGTTCGCTACTAATGCTTATGGGAATTTTGGCTCGAACAAGGGCTTCATTGAGAAAGGACTGGTGCTCGATTTGGTCATCAATTTTTCATTAAATCTTTTTTCAGCAGACAAGACAGATTCCCTGAAACCACTTTTTCCATAATCCGGAAAGGAATTTCTGTGACTGTGGTATAGACAAACTCTCTGTTAATTCAGCTGTATTACTGCTCTGGTACTGGGGATCAGCCGTACAGAAAGGCAGAATGGCCGCTTGTATGGGCTTCGCTCTCTTCCTTCAGAGATCAGGAACTGCCGAAAGATAGGGGTGGTGAATCCTTAGAAGTAACCCCAAAAGAGGATTCCTCCCCAGGAAGACTGTGTGCTAGTCTGCGAAGCAAAAAGACATTTCTTTTTGTCTAAAGGTTCAGGAAATTCAGATGATGACATTATTGTCAATATTATCTAAATAGGTAATGGATTTAGAACCATTCAAAGAATGAACACGTGAATGGATAACATATTTCATGTTCATTGTGAAAACATGCTTATGATTTTTTTCTGATGGAGTTTTAATATTTTTAAGCCTTTCTGAAATAATTTGAGCTTCTTACTGAGTACTTCCATTTACTGAAAAGCTGGCATTCAGCCAGAAAACCTTCTTTAAAAAATGACAGCATTTCAATCAGTCTGTAAATTATTTCATTAATGTTGTGTGTTTGGAATAGAAAATTAGTCCAGTTTGAACCCTGAAAAAGAAAAGAATCAAAAACTTACGCATGCAATTGTTTTCAAGTCCTTAAAAACCATTTGTGAGCCTTGGTACGAAATTATCGTATCTGTCATTTCCAGGAGAATATCTTATGTCACAAATGTCAATGTGTTTAAACAGGAGAAGGTATAGTTTAACACTGTTATCTGCTGTGACTGCCAGGAAGGGCATAAATCACGGTTATCTGAAGGCCTGATGCCGTTCCATTTGTGTAAATTTGAGTCAGGAGAAATACCACTGTAATCAATGGACTGTACAATTGTACAGATAGCAGGACAAGGGTGCCCCAAACAAACTGTGTTTTGCACATTCTATCTTTCTTAACCCATTTTCCTGGTTTCACCTCCTTTTCTTTATTCCTTAAAATGAAAGACTGCAAAGAGCTACAACTGGAAACAGCCTTATCACAGGGAACCGCCCTCAAATCAATGTGTCTTTTATTAGGCATTGTCTTGAAACTCCCCACCAGGACTTGAACTGAGGACAAGAGAAGTTGGTGCATTATTGCATTGAGCCTATTGTGATTTGTAGCTTAAAATGCATTATTTAATTTTCATTAAAGATGGATTTGCAGCATATGCAATTTCAAGAAATAGGATGAAATTTACGGTCTCTTTCCATTTATGGCTCAAGCACTTTGTTGGAGGCATCATCATTCATCACAATGTCATCTCATGATTATTATTTTGCCTGCTGGGTAGAGGCATTTTAGTTAAAAGTGAAAGTACCAATTGTGCTAACTATAATTATATGCTTGCAGTACATTGAAGAAAATAGATGTTGTCTGGGACTTAAGTTAAAAGCACAAATTCTGTGAGGTGCTGAGACTATCCTGCCAGATGCTGTGCAACCTCAGTTCCCATCCAGGGTGACGGAAAGCTAACGCGCCTCGTCTTTTTTGGGGTCAGGCCACTGACGATTAAACGACTCTAGCAAATATGATCTCATTCTTATTTGTCTGGGACATTACGAAACACAACATGAAGGAAGTTCAGATGTGGTAGCAGAATACAAAGCACTAACACACCCAGCGTGATGCTTGAAATGTGTTCCCTTATAATCCTATATTTCCCAGGCAAACACTTGTAAACATTGAAGTAAAACAAAACACATTTCCTTTTTATGAAAAAAATGCCTTAAAAACCACAGGATTAACAACACCAGGCCCTGAAGGGCGTAAATCTTGCTTCCAAAACTTGGGCTGAGTTAACTCTGCTCAAGCTGAAATTTTTGATAATAGAACACGGAAAACTTTTTTTAAAAAGACATATCACGGTCAAATATACCCTGAATAGATTCTGAAGTGATACCTTATGATTTGAACGCTCTTATGGATTACAGAGGGCATTCCGATGGTCAGGGTGGGAAATGGGACTCAGACATCCTGGATTTGGTTTCTGGCTTGGCTGCAGGTTTCCCTGCCTGCGCAGGAGCAAATCACTGTATCTGTCCTGTCTCGTGGTCTCGTGGCTAAAGAAAATAAATCGCATTCTGCTTTCTTCAAGTCAGAAGCAATACAGGTGGGAGAACGGTAAGTTCCCAAGTGCCATTCCTGTCCCCACCCAAAAGCAAAGACAGAGCTAAATATACGCTGAGGTGATAAAAGCTGGTAATACTGAACTATTTACACAGTAAAGCAAAAAACATTGTGGAAAAATTCGCTGTGGTCAGGTTTTTTATTCAGAGCTTGCAAAAGGCTCCTTGTTTAGACATCTTGCTTGTGTTTCTCCTGCCCAGGCTGTGCCCAGTCATCCAGTCAGAAGAGGAAAACTATCACACAAGTGAGCATCCCTGGAAATGAGGAGACTTATATAGACAAAAAGCCTAGTTCATGGAATGAAAGCATAAGAAATTTAACACAGGCCCAGACCAATCTCTCTTTGACAGTGTTTTATCTCTGGCAGCAGGTTCAATTAAGGTAGGGCTCATCCTGCACCCTTCTTCTGAGTGTCTGCTCTTCAGCTATTGCCTACTTCCCATCTTCCAACATTTAGCAGCATAAGTACTTTCTGAGCCAGAGGCAGCATGTAAACCACCACTTATTAATAGGCAACAAAGCATCTGCTCTTCATGAATTTGTCTCATCCAGTAATTTCAGGGGAAAAAAACTTCACCTGTTTGTCCTTCACAGCATCCATCCCACGGCAAGGAGTTCCACAATGTCATGATGTGCTGCACAAAAAAATCACTTCCCTTTTCTTTATTTTCCTGTTGTCTAATAAGATAGCCCTGAGTTCCTGTGCTGCTGAAAAGTTTCGTATCTTTATAATTTCAGATATTTCACCACGCTACCCTTTTGGTCATTACTTTTGCGAGTGGAGGGGCATTATCTTTTTAGACTCCTTTATAGAAAACCCCTCTGATTATTCTTGTTCCCAGTATCTATACCTTTCATGTTATCCTGATGCTGGTGCTGATTTGATCAATCACAATGACAGTTGATTGACTGACAATTTCATATTTGAATTCTTCCGAATCTCCTGTGTGAATACCATCTATTGTTACTGATTTGTTGTGGTACTGATTTGCTCTAAAATCTCCGACACTCCGATCTGGGAGTTTGCACAGACTCATTCTGTGTAAAGAATGACCCCAGTGTGAAAGACTCCCACCTCATTTACAGCGGGAACCACGGCAAATAATTCATTTAGCTGTTCCATAATGTCTTTATCTTCCTTTGCTGCTGCTTCTCATCCTGCTAACTGTCCAACTGTGCTGCTTCTGATGTATATACAAAAGGCTTTACTGTTAGCTCTCATTACTTCTGAAAGTTGCTTCCACTAATATTTTTGGCTTGCTTTGCTGTGGTTTAACATTTATTTTGCTGGGGATTATATTCTTCCTCTGTTTTCTTTCTTCCATATTTTGGAAGATGTCTTTTCATTTTGAATGGTGTCTATTACACTGCTGTTTAAATATGCCAGCTGCTTCTGGCTATGGCTCATTCAGAGTCCATTTTTCTCAACGCTATTGATGACTGGCATACATTTATTCTTTTAAAAGTATGCATGCTACTTGCAAGGATTTTACTCTTTTAACTGCTATTTCCAATTCTCCCTTAAAGAGCTTCCTCATTTTTATACAATTCCCCAACTAACTATTTTTCAGAAGTATTTTGGTGGAGACTTATATGTTACTAATGAACCCAAAAGTCTCTGAATTGCTTTTTAAATATTCACTAAGCATAGAAATCAGACAACAAAACAAAATAATGAAAGGGCCTAAGGAAAGCTGTAATGAAAAACCTTCTCCATCTGATTCACATACTAACTCAGAGGTTAACGTTCCATCAGTGTCTGTTTCCATAAATTTGCACAGATCTACATTAACGTCATCCATCGCATCACCGGGGCAGGGGGAGGGGGGAGGCGGACAAATGTAGAACCTAGCATTATATGTTCACGTACCAGAGAGATGGCCATGCTGTAAGAACTCCAAGAGAGTATTCTTGGTTGTTCCTGAAAGTACGTTAATGTAGATTTCCATTATATTAAATCCTAGTAAACAATTTGTGATCAAGGTACCACACTGAAGTCTTTGTCCTCTACAACAGAATTTAAAATTATCTTTGTGAAAAACTCTAAGCATAATTAGATTCTGATGCCTGGCTAAGTGGAAACCTCAGTTTAGTTGCATGTATTTCACCTTTCGTGCAAGATGCAGTACGGTAGACCTCCTTCAGCAAGTCTGTGTGCAAAGACTACAAATTAAGCCACAACAGGTTCTAACTGCAGCTTAAGCCTTTGTGCAGAGCCTTAGGAAAACCTCACAAGAGTTTTTGTGCTGTCTCTCTTAGCAAGTTATATGTGGAACTTCTTAAAGTAATAAATGGAAATACAACACAATGTAAATGTAAGGGGTACATATTATTAATACAGCTACTAAAAAGAAGAATGCAATACAAAGAATGTCATGTTTGCATAAAACTTGGGACTTGACTGCTATGTTGCTAAGTATCCCTTGATCTTTCTGCAGGAATGCTTCTGCCATGCCAAATTTCTTTTCTTTAATATCGGTAAATGTAAATAAGTATTTATGAAGCTACTTCTCTGTATTTCTATCTGCTTTAAATAACAAGTGAATCTGTATTTATTTTTGGAGGTCACGTTACATGCCTTTCACGAACAGGAGAGTTTATGTAGGTAACGTGCCACATACGTACTATATGTATATGTATATGCAAGTATATACAAATACGTGTTTAAGGTTGCTTATGCATACGTGTTCTACATGCATAATGGTGCAAAAGAGATGCTTTTTTTTCCAAAAGAGTAGGATGACAGTATTCCTGCCAATGGGAAAGAAGAGCTGAATTGGTTCTTTATTTTCCACTTTGAGATTTGAATGCTGTAAGAAAGCCAGTAATTTTTTTTTAAAAAATGAAGAAATAAGACGGGAAGACTGGAAAAACAGATGTCATTGCAAATGACAAATAAGAATGCAATCCTGTTCAAGAAAAATGTCTGTTCAGAAATTTTCCAATCTGATGTGATTTTTTTTTGTATGAAAGTTTGAGTAGAGTATAAGAATAACTCTGAAGTAAATCTCACAACTCAAATGATGTATTATGGACCTAATCAGTTTATTTTAAATTAAATTTAAATTAAATTCTTTTTTTAATTAAAACATTGCTTAGGAGAGGAAAAGACATGCATATAAGAGAGCTTTTATCAGAGATTTTGCAATAAGCTTAGTTCTGAACTCGGTGAAGCAAAGTGCATAGCCCACAGCAGTTGACCTAGAAATCACTGCTCTGAAATGATCTGGGGAAAGCTGACACTATCCTTCCATATTTGTCAGAGACACTAGGGTTTGGGGTGATCAGAAATTGCTTTAAACCATTCAGTATATTTCCGTTTTTGTTTCTCACAATAATATTGAACCAACTTTTCGTTACTATAGAATGAGTCAAAAGCAATGAGACAGCGAAGACAGAAAGACTTGTAGTTTAGGCAGAGCCACGCTTCGTCATTTTATCATACAAACTATGTCAGCTGGCGGCAGCATGAGTAATCTAAGCTTCAAACAATATCATTCTGCAGATAAATCAATGCATACAGACAGAAACAAGCTAAGTCTATTTTAGACAGCCTAATGATCGGTAGTTTTTTCTAATAGCTTGTCAGACTTCAACCTGTCAAGCCTGAAGATTTAGGGACACTGATTCACTGGAGATCTCCTGATTGCATTCCTGCTGGGCTATCTGCGAATCACAATAGGAGACTCCTAGGAAAAGGGGAGAAAATGGATCGCCTTCAGGCCTTCATGAGGCACAGGTTATTGTCATGCCTCAACTAAATCCTAATTACTCTGATTAACAATGCAAGCCTGTCACTACTCATGCATAATAGTGAAAAAGTTTGCAGTAATGACTATGAAATTCTGCCACTTCTGCTCAGGCCTTCACACGTGCCTCACTGGGGCTTTGTCTGCCCTGCGTGCCATTCACCCAGCTGCTGTTTCCAAAATAACGTTGCCAGGGTGAGCCCCATTTGCAATTCAGACCAGACCTGAACAGACTCAGTGGGATCAACTGACTCACAAGATGGGCTGCAGGATTTAAAACATATTGAGAAGTTACTGGCTTTGCATATCAGATTTCTTGCTTCTTCATATTAACTTTCCTCTTAAAATCAAAGGTCTATGGTAGGTTGCCATTCAAATTTAACGTCACCTTTCTCTCTATGTATATATATTTTTTTTGTACCTTATCTGTCTCAGAGCTTTGTCATGCTTAGTTGTTAAATATCTCTGAGGTATAATGGAAACAATACTTCAGGCAGGTGTCTGCAACAGCATATACACATCTACTTAGAAGGAAATGTCCAACAGTGTAGTGAGAGGTATAGTATTGCTTTCATTTGAGGGAAAAAAGGAAAAGCTTTTAAAATAGAGGAAAGACTTTATTTCTAGGGAAAAGGTGTTTTTTGAGATGCATACTCTAGGGCAGTAGATTGCAGTCATCTATACTGCTTTGCTAATGTCCCAGGACACTTGCCCTCTCATCTTCCATTAACTCTGTGGTCTAATCCTGCCATCATTAAAACTGACTGCAAAATTCTCTGTCAAAGTCCTGGTACCGCAAATTAATTACCAGCAAAGTTCCCTTCAGTGTCGGTGGCCGGGTCCAGTGCCAGGGAGACAGGGGCCTGGTGTCCAGGGCCTCCCTCCACGGGGAGGACGTGGCAGAGATGAGGGAGAAAAGGTTGTGTCCTGCCACAAAATTCAGCAGTGGCCAGGGTGTGGGACTGGACCTGGGAACTCGGTTTAGACATGCACAGTAAGAATGAATGTCACTGTTACTGGTTTAAGGTGGAAACGTGTTCCTCCCTCTCTGACTGGTAAGCCCTGGCTCCTGCTAACTGCCAGTGCTCAGCACCTCGCTGGATTAGCCCATGCTGGCTCCACACTGGCGTAATGCACTTCTTACCCCTCACCTCTGCACCAGTATGTATTAAACAGAAAGTGTTGGAGTGTTCAGCAATGAAGCCTATAAAATTAAATCCTCAGTTATGCTCCAGTAGAAAAAAAAATCATAGTTAAAACTCTTACTTTTTTCTTTTCCTATTTTAAAGGACTTATCCTGGGAACTGCTGGATGCTTTTTTGCCACATCCTCTGGCTGAGGGCACACGACTCTGAAAGAGGGTTTTGTCCTGGAAGAGCAGAAAATACTGCCACCTCTTTTGTGCATACACGCACGGTCTTCCTTCTGCCTCTCGGTCAGTGCATTTCTTGGTCCTCTCGTGTTTGGAGTTTATCAGGTGACCGACTGAAAAGGAAGGGACGTTTGATTCGCCTTGTTTAAAACAAAATTTCAAATTAAAACATGAGAAAACAAAATACAGTAATGATCTGCTTGGAAAATAGAGAGCTGTTTGCCTGTCAGAAGTGGCATGCTGGTTTCATTAAACTTTCTCTGGAAACTCCCTGGGCAGCCAGGCCAGCTGGCAGCCCTCTGCCCCTTCCCGGCGTGCTTGAAGCCCATGGTGTTTGGTGCCCGGGCGCCGCGCAGCACTGCCTGGCCGGCCAGCAGCTAAAGGGACTGACCGGCAGGAAGGCAGGCACCGACCCAGGCTGTCCTATTTTGCCAGGTATTTGGAAATGTTGATGTTTCATTCCAGCGCAGAACAAAATGAAATGTTGACAACCTGGAATTTCCCACAAAACAGACATTTCCTTTTCCGGCCAGCTCTAACGTACACACACACACACACACACATTTGCAGAATTATTAACTGCTATGTAATGACACCAGACTATATGCCCACTTCCACCGTGTGGTATGGAGGGAATCCAGCCCTCAAAAGTCCTGTGTTAGAGCAGCCACCAGAGAGCCACGGAGCCTGGAAAGCAGTTAGGTGGCATAACTCCTTCTTCACGGAGCAAGCCGGAGCTTTGTGCAATGTCACGGTGTGAAGCATCTGCTGCAGAGGAAGGAGAGCACTGCTGTGTCTGAGGAGCCTACAGAGAGTGACTCGACACGGCGCAGTCTGTTACTTACAGAACAAAGTACAGGAAAGACATCACTGTTTGGATCAGCAGTGACTCTTTCTCCATTCCCTGCGAGTCCCTTTTCTTTCCTTTTTTTTTTTTTTTTTTTTTTTTTTACAGGAGCAGTTGCAAAGTGCCAAAAGCTATCGGAAAGTCTGCATTACATCAGGCAAGCTAAGTGTACTGACCCTCTGAGCTAGCCCACAGGGAGGAACAACAGGAGGGAGATTGCAGAGGAAGATAGGACTACTTAAGTAGCAATTCATTGTGAACCACTTTTCTAAGCTGTTGATAGAAGCATTAAGTGTGAGAGAGGAAGGGGACTTATCTTCTTGGCCAAGCAGAACCCTAATGACTCCATAATGACTGCTAAATAATGTTGCCAATAATCTCCATTTAATTATACGGCTCTAGTATGTCCTAAAAAGGAAAGGGAACACAAAAGGCGTCTGCAGTGCTAACATACCCAGTAGTCCCTTAACCTAGTTCTGTAAAATGCATATGGATATGTAGCACTTCCCATCCTTCATCTCATCCGAAAAATTTACTCCTGTGAAATAAATTTGCTCAGCTCTTGACGCAGCCATCAGTAAATGCCGTGTCTGTTGTAGCTTGTGAGCATCAAGGCAGGCTCTCCTCAGGACAGAAATATATGTGATTTCACAGATCTACTTTGGAAGGCTCGTCAGAAGCGTTTCATCTTCGACCAGAGAGGACTACAAAAGCAGGGTGTTTAATGAACACAGCACCACTTGATGTGAAAGTTTGAGGAGTATTTTTCAGACAGATGCCTATTGTAAGAGCTGGTGACTTACACAATGGGCTTTTTAAAAGCCTGAAAATATGAATTCCCTCTTTATCATTATTAATTTTTTTACAGATGCTGAAAGTCTGAAAATAGGCCGGTCTTTGAAATAACAGCTTAATAGTACACTATGCGTGCAACAGGCTATGGAGAGTATTTTATTTAAGCACAAAAATCCATTTTTGGCTTAATATTCCAAAGCTTTCCTAATGCTCATTTCACTAAAATACTTCTTCAGGCACAGCCCAGATTCTGGCCAATAAAAACACTGGTTTCATCTGGAATATTCAGCAAGCTAACTGATAAAAAACATGGCATTATAGGTGAAGGGTCTGTCATTTGACTTCCACCACCAGCTCAGGAGACATTGTTATTATAAATAATACAAAGTAGGGAAACACAAAGAACCAGATTTCCACTTACTGTGTGGAGAGAGAGCCAAATTCTGGATTTGGGGATTAAATTATAATGTGCAAGCCAGCGAAGCAGGAATGAAGAGCACCTCCAGAACTGTATTTTGATGAAAACATAGTGTGATTTCAACCACCCACTAGTGCATGTCTAATTTTAGCCACGTGTGTTAAATATGCTGCCTTCAAAGCTCCATCTGACGATCTTTGCTGGTTGTTTTTGGTAAATTTGTAGTCCATCACCTGTCCTACCCCTCATTTACACGTATAGAGCAGAAGTAGAAGTGTAGGTGTGAAAATTCACAAGCCAGAGTATTACCTTAAATTAGATGGGAATTGTATTATTAAGGGAAGGAGGGGTTATGCTAAGTAGCAGTTGAAAAACTGCCCTGTGTTAGCATCTTATAAACCTGATGGTAAGCATTGATTCCAAAATGGGGAGAGATGCAGAATGCCAGTGCAGGGAGCAGACCTGTCAGCGGGAGCTACCTCTCCTGTGCCTCCAGGGCCACGGCTAATCGCCACCCCCCTCGGAAGGGTATAACGACAGTGCCGGACACTGCACCTGGGTATAATACAAAACCAATAGCTTTACAGAAGCACTAGTAAAGGAGGCACAGTCACATCTACTCATCTCATTGCAAATATCACAGAAATCTGATGGCAAGCTCACGCAGCGTGGAGCCAGCCTCCCTGGTTCTCCGAGCGAAGTCCCCTGGAAAGGGGCAGGCAGGGAGGGGGCAGGAGGCAGGCTCCTTCCCAGCACCCAGCGGCTTCCTTTCTTCCCCTGTGCAATGGAGACAGAGAAGAAAAACAAAAACGAGCAGAAGGAGATGCTGAGAGAAGAAGCCTTCGGTGCAGAATACAAGTCCCAAAAGGTGATGAGAAATGAGGAAAGGCTCTGTATTCCTCCAGTGGAAGATATTAAAGCATGTACACAGTCTGAAATGCCCTTATTAGACAAGCAGCAGCCATTTCTGTTTTCCTAACCTCATTTTTTCCCATTAAAAAATAAAATAAAATTGGCCAGTTGATGTGATTCGGCTCCTGAACTGACTTTTCTAGAGGTAACGCTTCCTGTCTGAGGTACTGTTTCTGGCTGGCTGGATTTCCTGGCTGAGATTTTCAAAGTCACCTAGGGAACCTGCGTGTTCACACATATACCATGAATTTAAACAGGAACTGTCATCCGAACCCCATGAGCAGATGTGAAATATTCTTTTTTATCCCTCTCTTTTCACATACTCTTTATTTGCTGCATCTTTTGTCAGTTTCTTTGCCGTTTTGTTCTTTCTTCTCACAGTTTCTCTTTCCACTAAGACTCCTCACATTTCACTCCCTACTGATATTCTCTCTCTCTCCTTTTCTCCTATAGCTACCAGCTTCTTCTGTGTCTTTGACTTTCCTTTGTCTCCAGATGCTCTCTCTCCCCCCATTGTCACTCCTTTGTATCATCAGTCTGCCCTGTCTGGCCCGTTGCCCCATATATAAAAGGTGAACCAGCTCTCCTGTTCCCAATACGACCTATAAAGTGGGAATTCATTGCAATGCTCCCTTCCTAGCAGTGAGGCTGTATAGATCATCCAAGCTCCATGCAAGAACATCAACACAACTGCAGAAACACCCTCTGCAATATTCTGTGGGATGGTGGGGCAGGGAGGGAGAGAGACTGGGTGAAGAGGAATTGGCGTACGTCTGCTTTTCTTGGTCACGTATCACTATCTATATAATGTCCAAATGGCTTTGAACACCAATACATGCACCAGGTCCCAGATACATACACTATGTCCCAGATTTTCCACTGGCATCTCTAGTGTGCTGCAAAGGCAAACTCGTGCCTTTGTTTTGCAGGTTCAGACACCTGCCTGACCATGAATTCCCAGAACTGCTCTTTATGCCTCCCTATATATACAAATGTTGGCATTTGTACCCAGCTCTGATTTAGAGCTTCCTCTCCTGTATCCAGATTGCTTGTGTGGTAAAATGGGAGGGTACAAGCAGCCCCTGTGCCAATGGGGCTTCGACTGTTCTCAGGAATGCAGCTGTGTCTTTAATCCTGTTCCTGGTCTGGAACACAAGCATACTGAAAATAATGAAAATCAAGTAGCTGAATGAACTTTTGCTTCATTATTCAGAAGAAAACCATGCACTGATGTGGAGCCATGCAACATGTGATTATGCATGTGGCTCCACAGGCACAAAACCCCATCACTAAATTAAAAAATATCTAAAAAATTATAATCATAGATTAATTATTTTATGGAAAAAGAGACAATTAATGTGTCTTACTATATACCTGAGAGATTCAATATTGTAATTGTACATTTTAGCCTAACACCCAAACCACTGCACAACTTCTTACTTTAAAATGTTTAGGTCCTTTGAGGTCAGGGCTTCTTTTGCAGTACTTAGTTACAAAAAGCTGTTAGAGTCTGCCAATTCTACAGTACAAAATTTATAGCAACAGGTCAAAAGATAGTTCCTAGAGGAATTCAGCAGCCCTTTGTAATAAATCAGCAGTCATGTCTTTGATAAATGTCTCCCGAGTCCAGCAGTAACTGTTCCTTGGTGCTGAAAGATGAAACAGTGGACTCGCACAAGGCATGTAGTTTAGTGAAAGTCACACGGCAGCAAGGAGCTGGTAAATAACTTCTGAGGAAGTTACGGTTAACCCAGTGCTCATGAACCCTGAACTTAACAGCTCTGGAAAACAAGATGGAAGCCTACCTGGGCAGGTGAATTTGGGTGCGCTGCTGGGGTATAAAATGTGCAGCACCTTGGAGGATAAGAAGACAATTGCTCTAACCCAAATGAGGGATATAAAACTTTTTCAGGCAGCTAAAACCCTCCCCAGACCTTCCAATTTTGATGGCGTCACGAACTTCTCTGTTCATCCTGTTACTTGATAATTCTGTTAAAACGCAGGTCCTACAAGCAAAGAGCAGGGGTTCCTCCAGGCTCCATTTTAATGCTCCAGAGGCCGGTCCTGCAGCTGCAACCGATATGAGCAACCTCCGCTTATAGGACCAGTGTTCACACAAAGCTCTTTTTTGCCTTTCATGGCCAGATCTGCTCTACTGATCAGCTGTACTCAAGCCAGTGAGAATATTTTTCACGGCTGTAAGCAGGCCCATGAAGAGATGCCGCGGATTAAAGAGGCACAGAAGGGCCACTGGCTGGCTTGGGAGGATGAGGGTGAGGTTTCTGGGTCAGTTTTCACCCAGCAGAAGCAGTGCTCCCCTGGAAGGTGTTGTAGCAGCCCAGCATTTCAACACCACGAGAGGGTAGGCAGCGCTGGAAGCCACGGCAGCCTGTTTGCAGCCTGTCAGTGCCTCATCATTTTAACCTCAGAGAGGGCGAGAGCTGATTAAGTCACACGTTTCCACGAGTAGTCGGGGCTCTGGTACCCTCAGCCCTTGGGCAGGGTAAAGTTTTGAATGACTGGAGTTCGTTGTCGCTGCAGTCGTTCACAAGTTTCTACCACTAGAATAGTATAGCAGAGGATGCCGGCGGCTGCGGCAGAAGGAAAATGAATAGGTCATATAATTCTTCTGGCTGAGATTTATGGGCCCATCTCATCAAGACTAAATTGGTGGTGTAGACTCAAATGAAAACTAGGTGTGAGGAGCAGCTTAATTTGACAGCACAAAAATTTGTCCCCTGCTGGCAAACAAATCTCTTTACTTTTTCTATTAAAAAAAAATTCAGTCTAGTTAAAAACCTGGATTAACTCCCATCCAAGCCATCAGAAAAGTCAGTCCAGTTAAAAAACTGGATTAACTCCCATCCAAGCCATCGGATCATCATTCAGGTACTGGAATCATGCTAGGAAAAATATTATTTCATATTATTTTCTTCCCAACTCAGTATCTGGCCTCTTTCCACCAGGAAAGGGAAGGCCTCCCTCTGAGAGGAATGGCACCAAGCCCTCAGTGACTTTTTTTGCACTTTTTTTGAGGATTGCTTATTGTAATTCCTTTTTTGGTGACATTTCATGTATATTATCTCAGGAGCAAATGCCTATATGAACTGGTTCATTAAGGATTTTCTGAAAATGCCCTGGATTTCTGGTAATAGTCTTCTGCACCTACTAACGAGGGAGATGTGCCTTTACAATAGGAAACAGAGCGCATGACTATTTCTGAAACTATTTCATTAACTATGCCCTTATAGCTGAGCCAAAATTACTTACATACAAGCACTGGATTCTGGATAAAAGTGACTGTATTCAGGGCTAGGCATTTACACAAGGAACTTCCTCCAGAATAATAAAGTATACCAGAAGAGATATAGAGGAATCATTATTTCTGGAGCAGCAACATTTAAAAGTTCCCTCTGTGGATTCACACTTAATACACACGATACAGGAGGAAGCTATTTTGTGGTCTGGAGAAGGACAAGTTTTAAAACACGATAAAGTGCAGGACTAATGAGCCACTGAGATCTGCAGTGTCTCTTGCCTCTTCATATCTACCATATATTACTAAATACAATAAAATAAAACTTCACGCACGGGGACCAATGAATAAAGACATAAAATGCATCATTATGGCATACTCTAAGGCCATTTTAAAGTTCTTTTTGTTGATGTGAAATAATAACAAGGCTACCTAGGACCATAACTAGACTGTATGGATAAACATAATACAGATGAATCTAAGGTTTATAGGGAAGAGATCTCATGGTCTCTACTTTGCTGACACTTGTGAGAAAGAGACCTGGTTATTAGTGTAATTCTAGATTCCCGCTCTGATGAGGACGCTCTCAAGTCTGCTGTTCTAGTGCATTCTAGACTACTAAACTTTTATTCCCCCTGCCCCAAATTCCTATAAAAGCCTAGGAGCTCTGGTTCTCTTTAGATCCCAGATGAAATGCTGAAGCCCAGCATTTCCCCTCCCTCCCTTCTGTACCCCATTTCCAGGGACATGCACGGCCTGCACCATCCTGTTTTGCCCCAAGGGCCTCCAGCACACTCAGCCAGCTATGCTCAATGGTGTGGAGGAATCGGATTGGGTTCCTTTCAAAAATCCTTGCCTATTATCTGAGTGAAGTTTCCTTGAATACAGTAGTCCTTAGTATCCTCCTTACATATCTGCACGGGGATATTGGACAATTTAACCCCAAATAGGAAAGGTGAAACAGAATAAAAATTTATTTCAGCATCTACAAAGCATAAACTAGTCAGGACTCAGATCTCTTGGTTTATGGTGCCACCACGCTATCTCAGAGCAATACAGCCTGCTTACATGAAAATTCACTGCAGTCTGGTGTTACTAAGTCTTCCCTGTCAAGCAGGGAAGCCTGTTTCTACTTGCTAGGCTTCTAACACACCCCCATACTAAAACGTAGGTCCCCATCAAAACCAAACATGCTTTAAAAACCTAACCTAAATCATCAGCAAGTGCATCTTTATGCATGTGCTAGTAAGGCAGCTGCGCTTTTCTGCTTAACCCAGTTGACAAAAGCTGCATGAGACAGTGTTCTCAGTCAAAGATGCTTGGCTGTGGATACGTTTCCAGAAGAGCAAAATAATCCACACTTTGTGCATCTTTAGAGCCTTTTTGGTTAATATTTTATCAGGGAAAAAAAGAAAAAGACCCCACAGAACAAATATGCACAAGGTACACCACTATATAAACTGGAAACTAAGAACAAAAGTTTCACAAAGACCTTTATGAACCTTACTATGCCTACCTGATTAACCGCTGTAGTACTCTGATGTTATTGTGCTTGGGGATACCAAAAAAAGAAACTCTCAAGTAGATTAGGTGTCTAGTTCAGTATCTTTGGGGACGAATGGTTAAATGTATGTCATAGCAGGTTCTGCCCATGTTTATGCCCGTAACATCTTATTTATGCCTGCGGCCGGATACGTAGGTAGGCGCATACCCAGCCTCTTCTACAGTATGGAAGGATCTACAAGCTTGGCCGTGTTTTAACTTCCGTGTTTGAAAATTGAAGTGTTTGGTAGCTGAATTTCAACCATCTGAGCCTTGAAACCCACAGGGAGGCAGCTCTAAAAAGGAAACCGAAAGGGAGCCCCTTTCCCCAGCTCCTTCCCTGCAGTGCTCCTTGAGCTGGCTGGAGCAGCACAAGGCTTGCCTCTGGTCTGGGCTATAGCTCACGTAAATGCATTTCTAACTTTCATAAAGCTGATCTCAGACAGCATGAAAGAATAGATGGGCAAATGAGGGATATAAAGTCAATGGGTGCTTGAAATCCACAGTTTCAGAAGATTGGTTCAGGTGCTCCTATTCCTCCCTTCTTGCCCCTCGCTCCCTCCCCTTCCCATTTCCGTGGCTTTGCAACCACATTTGTCTCCTTTTTAACGTACCTTTCTCTCTCCTGCTGCTGTGCGAGACTCCCACAAACCACAAGATAAACTAATTTAGGGCCACGTTTTCTGGAGTGCTGAGTTCCCATTTAGGTCCCCAAATACCTGCCAGGTTCTCAGTAGTTTGGGCTGTTGGGTATTGAATATTTTTGCAAAATCTGACATTTATTTATGTGTTTAACTGGGATATGAGGTCTTTCAAGATTCTGGTTGTAGTCTGGGGTCCTGGGATCCCTTGACTAAAACTGATGACACACAAGGATTAGGAGAAGCAACTACATGCAAATTGCTAACAAAGCAGTAGCCTAATTTGTGCAGACAAAAATGTTTTTTTTTCTCTTCTGGAGTCTGTTACATTCATAACCTACTTTTATGTTATTTACAGCAGAAATCAGCCAGCACGAGCTACAGAAATAAGTCAGAGTGGACCAGGCAGAGAAGGGATTATTGACTCTACCTTGTTAGCAGCTCTACATTTTTTAATGAACTGCACTTTGGTATAATGGTTTTGCTGCAATAGTTCATCTCCACTACTTTCAAAGTATCTCACTAGAATATTTTCTTCATGCAGAATGCTAAGATGGGAGGATAATAGCTTTCTGCAGCATTGCCTTTTGAATTGATGTACGCCATGACAGCCATCCCAACTCTCACGCTCAGAAACATCTCAGGTCTCCCAAAATCGTGAGATTTTAAAAACACTTAGTCACCGTTTACTCCTTACTATTTGTCTCCTGCCTTTGAAGTCCATTTGAGGTCACATTATCAAGTACTTGTCCACTTGTAAGGCTAGAAATGCGGCCTTACAAAAAAGAAATCTGGGATTCCCAGATAATCATTTGAGTACAGGAACTAAGGATTTACTTGTGGGACTCATGATAAAATCCTGGGAGCTGGCAACATTAACAGTGTGATTGTTACTGCAATTAACGAGAGTTTCAGGAACACTCATAGGAGGTAATAGTTCCTCTGTGTGCAAAACATTTCTTCCCATAAAACTCTTATAGAGCTTAGCTTTGTATGTAGCTGCCAACGTGAATTAGTCAAGAACAATTCATGTCAAAGGATCCTTATTCCCCACACTAGTAAGGCAAGAGATTTTGTGGGCAGAAGAGCAGCGTAAGATGCTGCTATCTCAACTTCAAAAAGTTTTTTTTTATGTTGTCTCAGGTGACATTACCATAAGCAAATTAGGGAAACAAAGTAATATTTGATCCAAGACAGATGCCTATGCAATTCAAAACCATTGTATAGAATTTGCTGAAAAAACATACTTAAAAAGAAATGAGCAATGGCTCATTGTCACACTACAAGGCTGTATAATGTGGCATTTCCTAGGCATCCCTCCTGGGCCTGTTTAATATTTTCATTAATAAAATCGCTTCTTACATTTTCAAGCAATGGGAAAGCTTAGAGGCACTGCAGGCACACTGAAGAAGACTAGGCTTCAGAATGACAGAGGAAGTGGTCAAATGGTCTGAAAATACAGTAGCAGGATGCAATCCTAAAAAAAAAAAAAAAGAGTAGGATGCAATTTAATATGCACAATGGCAGGGCTCTAAACAGTCAGGAATAACCACTTGCACAAATTCAGAACAGGGAACGATCACCTCTGCAGAAAAGGTTTTGGGGTTAAAAGTGGTTTACAAATTAGATATGATACCATGCAGTTGGAAATTTAAAAAAAAAGGGGGGGGGGGGAACATCATATTGCATTGTATAAACACTTTTGTTGGAAACAAATAACAAACCTTCTTCTCTGACTAGTGCTGCCAAAACTGTAAGTGAAGTTCTGTTCCAAGTTTTAGGCACTGGATTTCAAGGAAGACCTAAACCCATAGAAAGACAGAACTGAAGAGAAATGATAATAATCTTCAAATATATACAAGGTAGCACAAGAAAGAACAGTGTCACAACAACTAGGACAGCAAAAAATAATGAATCTAAGTAACAACAGTGTAGATTTAAGTTTGTATTTAGCTTTAGGACAATTTCCAATAAAGATAAACAACTTTTATAAGAGCAATAATTAAACAACCTAATGAAAGAAATTACACAATTAACTGTAAAATAAAATAGTCTCATTTTGTTGTGTACCATTCTTGCTGAACGTAAGTTCGTGTCACATCACATGCAAACTACTCCAGGAAGCTACTTGTAGTGCAGTTAAACAAAGTTTGCAATTAAAAAATGATGCAGAGGTACAAGTTAAGGAGTAGGTGTATTTTAGTGTTTGTTTATAATGTGCCAAAAAAGCTATGAATACCTAGATCATTCTGTTGCCAACTATTTGTTTTCAGTTATCGTTTCAGGTTTTCTCTATTATGCACTGACTGACACTAGCTGAGTGGTTATTTGTGGAACTGGAATCAGAGACATAAATAACTAAACTAGTGTAGGCCAGTCGATAGGGAGAATTTAATTTTAGCTATTCTGCTAGATAATTTTACGTTGTTTGGTTTTTTCAATATCTTTTCAGCCTATCAATTGGAGGATCTGGAAAATTGAGAAGAAATTCAACTGAGCCCAATTAAGTTTTCCAGAAAAACACTCACAGATCAAGCTGGATATTATTCACATTTTCTTACATAACCAACAAAGAAACAAATGTTGAATAAATGAATAAATCAGGTCTTTTATAAACGTAAAATGTGCACAGTCCTCTTTCTCCATTTTGCATATCACCTTTAGGTGTACGGTGGCTACGGTTTTGACTAAACACATTGAGGAACTGAACAGGTTGCAGAAAGATGGGAATCTCACTGAACTTGTTATTAGCGTGCCCTGTTTTTGAGAAATCTAAAAATTTGACAAGGAAATTAAGAAGTTAATTGAATCTGCTTATTGTAACAATAGCCAAAGGCAAAGAAGATGTACTGATGTTAGATAATAACATTTCATTTCTTTCCTGTCCTGAAAGGTGATATGTGTTAGAACTAATGCCCCTTGGCACAAGAGTTTGCTGGAATGTAGTGGTTTAGCATGGATCAGTGATCTTAAAGCTTTCCAAAGTGGGTGCAAATGTCAGTCCACTGAGTAATGAGCACCAGGGAGGATTGTGCCCTACAGGATCTGTCTAAATAAATACGAAACTACTAGCTGTCAGTCTGAAAATAGGGTCAAAGGCTATTTTTTTTTCATCTGATGATTGCTTGTTTGTCAAACAGACAAAACAATACATAAAAAATAAGGAAATGAGGAAATACCAACGGGCATATGGCAGAGCTTTATGAGATTGATCAGTGTGTAGGACTGTTCCCAAACAGTCATGTGAAAGTCATGAAAATTACTTTCTTTCTTTCTTTCCCAGAAAGAAAACATTTTGTTACTGCATTGTGGGTATGCATTTGCACCAGTATTTGGACTAAGAGTGTTTTCAAAGAAATATTTTGGGAGGATTTGAGAAGTGAAGTCTGTGTAACTGAATGACTGCTCATTTCTCATGAATAGTGGATTACTCTATGACAAAGTGTTTTGGGTTTTTTTTATCTTGTGATTTACAGAGCCGTAGAAGTCCATGCACTACTTCTACTCTGTCAGTCTGTGAGAGGTGACAAAAAAAGCAAGAAGAAATTATCCACAGGCTTAAATACGGAGTGCCATACCTTCACTAGACGAATGCTAGAGGACCAGAAGCTGAAAATATTTGAAAGCCACTGAACTAAACAGTAATCAAATAGTTTGCAAAAAATACAGAGGTTGAGATATACTCTCCGAGGAGCCAGTCCATCTCCTACTACCTTCAGTGTGAGCTTGGATGGCTCCCTGGTTCAAAGCCCATTGGAGTCAATGGGAGTCATTCAGAGATTTCAATGGACCTGGCTGTACTTGAATAACAAAGTCATTTTATAAAATATAAATTTGTTTGCAAGTAATTCATGTACAGGAGAGGAACTAAATTAATCAAATAAATATTTTGCTGTAAATAATTTGCCCTAAATCCAGTGCTTACCTAATTTCCCTCAAAACTTCTGTATAATATCTGCAAACCTACACTATAAA
Source organism: Aptenodytes patagonicus (assembly GCF_965638725.1). Classification (NCBI taxonomy): domain Eukaryota; kingdom Metazoa; phylum Chordata; class Aves; order Sphenisciformes; family Spheniscidae; genus Aptenodytes; species Aptenodytes patagonicus. Next base: position 104,231,389 of record NC_134951.1, read on the forward strand.
CTAAATGGAGTAAAACTGAATTCCAGCATTCCATGGAGTTCTTTTTGAAGGTTTTATATGCTACATATACACTATATTCATATTTAAAACAGCTGTTTAACATATGAGGATTTTACTACTTAGTTTACTTCTACCATTTTTCCGTTAATAAATTCACTGTATATGCAGGCTTACGAACAGACTAAAACAGACTCAAATGTTCTAAATACACAGTCAGTTCATTAAGAAATGATAATAAAGAAAAAGTACATTTTTTCTATTCATGCTAGCCAAAAAAATACAAGAGAAACAGACTAATATCATCCAATCTCACAGACCACAGGAATAAAAACACGTAAGCCTTCACCTAGCAAAAAAAAAATCCCATGTTTTAAAAAAGCTTAGAGAAAATTCCAGAAAAAAATAATTAGAGACACATCTTTTCCTAGATCTGGTCTTGCTCTGTTCTCAGTGTCAGGTAATGCAGGTGTATTTCCTAAAACAAAAGCACAGCCTAAGATTTTCAAATGTACCTAGGGATCACCGTGGCTCTACAGACACCAGCTGCACGATGTCTCCGGTCAAACATAGAAAACCGAAGGCACCAAAAGCTACTACTCTTTTAAGAAACTCTGGGTCATAAAAATGGCTGCTTTCAGATGCATTGTTAATAGCGAGCCTAACAACCAAACTTCATACAGCTCAGAGAGCCCGCGAGCCTTCGCTGCCAGCACAGACACACTCACCCTTTCTACTTAGACTCAATGGCAAGCTGTGCTGCAGGTCTGCTCCGGGTGGAGATGACAAACGGATGAGTTCCCACACTTGTATGCACTTGGGTTCTTTCGGCAATTTTAGATGAATTCAGAGGTCACTGGAAAGTGAACCCTGACAGGATGGAATGCTTAAATTACAAGGAAAAAAGCAAACAAACTTGACCCCCACTCTTCGTGATGGCTCTGACAATTGTGAAATGAAAAAAAAGGGGGGGAAATTACTGAAGGTTTGATAGGAAAAAGCATCTTGTTGTGAAATATAATATTATATCCCTCTGTGAAACAGTGAGATTAAAATCCACTGTATCTTTCGGTTTTCCTAATTCTCTCCTCCCCTTAAAAATTCATGGACTCGGGACAAGCGTGGTGCACACTATGCATTCCAATTGCTTTTGAAAGGAGCGTTTTGCTAGTGGAAAATGTGCTGTCTCTTTGATTGCAAATGTAGTTGATTGTGAGGAGAATGAAAGGATGACCTATGACATGACCTGCTAGCGCAATAAGGTCATTTTTCCCCCCCCCTCCTCACACAAAAGATAAGAGGCTGACTGCTTACAAAGTGTTTTGGCAAATGGACAAATTAGGACTGCCTGGACTCCCGCTCCGGTCAGGCAAGTTATTCTAAGTGAAGATAAGTGAAAGTTTGAAATGTTTTGAGCAGGAGACGGACTGCGAGCTTTCATTCCTTCCCCAAATGGATGGATTGTGAAGGAAGAGAGCTGTGCAAAAATGGCTTGCCCAGGAGTTTCAGGTTTCAGACTTGAAGTTTCTGCAGCTGAGTGGTAGAGAGGAGGGAGGAGGTCAGGATGGCCATGCGGGTGCAATGTCAGACGGCACCGACTCAGGACAGCTAGCCTCAGTTGACTCCCAGCTTGACCATTTGTTTTCTGTGAGGCACCACACCAGAATAGACAGGCAGGAAAAATCCTCCTCTGAGATGCTGAGGCACAAGCCAGATCCTGGGTAAAATTCACACAGCTACGTTACCGTAGCATTGTATTTGAATAACACCTGCCCGTTTAGGACAACTCTGGCATCATGAAAATGCAACTTTGTGGCTTTCAGATCCAAACTTGCATCGGCCAGCCAGGTCAGCACATGGGCAAGTTTCTGTCCGTGTGTGCCCACGCGTATAAACATACTCTTGATCTACTCTCAGACCAACATTTCAAGCTCTGCGTGAGTCAGGGAAAATATTTTCGTACCTTGGTGATGTGTTATGAGATAAAATTATCTGTGAGTGAGACGTGTTCAGATAGGACTTTGCTGTTCATTTATACACCTAGCTAGAAAACTGAGATGCTTTTTAGCAAAACTAGGGTCAGGTTTCAGCTGAGCCCTCAGTGAGGCTATGGTTTGAGTGAAAGTTCCCTGGTTCCTACAAATAGACAGCCTAAAGCTCAATCATTTTAGCACAGAATTGCTTTGAGATTTGGGGTTTGAACCCTAACCCTCAGTGCAGAATTCCTGAGTATGAATTCATTCAAACCAAAGCCAAAACAAAGGTTTTCATGAAACCCAGGAAGCCTGAAACACCAACTTTCTTAGTAGTGCTACAAAGCAAGCTCCAGAAAACCACAGAAAAGCATAAACACCACAAAAAAATTAAACAGATGGAAAATGTCATTTTCTGGAAATGCTTATTTCTTCCTACAAAACTGGCAGGTTCTCTAATTTCTGTTTGATCTGCTTCGGAAATATACAGTTTCAGTAAAGTTCCACCTAAAGTTTACCCGGCACACACCTGGTACCAGCCGCAAATCAAGGAACTATCCCATCGAAAGCAGAATCTTAATCACCCGCTATAGGGTGACAGGCCAGATATAGGTTTTCAACACATTCATGGAAAGCTATCAAATGTGGTGCCGTGTGATTTCACGTCACAAACATTTTTTTGATGGAAATGGAATATTCTTGGGAATTTCTGGAGAACTTGCAAAATGAGACATGTATCCCAGCATGGCCCTGATGAACCAGATTTGCACCATCTGACAGAATGTCGCTGTCAATTTATGTGGGCTCTGGTCCAGAGGAATCATCAAGCAAGTATTCAACTCGAAGCATGGCAGCAATCTTGTCCAAGGATTCATTTGTTTTAAACGAAGAACTTTCTTCAGCGCTTCACAGAGGCTGGAGCTACTTTAAGAGATAAGAGAGAGGTAAACCTGAAGCTCACTCTTGCGTAAAAGCACAGACCTTTCCTTTTTAGTATTTTTCTCAGTAATCAAAATGAGCATATAAATTAACTTCTTAGCCCTGTCAAAATCAAATATGTGACATGGAATAAGCAACAAGAGTGATTCTGCCCCCCCTGCCACACACATAGTTCCCATTCTCTTTTGGTGGAAACTGTGGGAAAACTCAGTCCTGTGTATCTGTCAAGCCAAGTCTTCATCTGTGACCAGAACAATGAAGATAGAGAATCTGGAGATCATTTCCCTAAACGCTGTCTTGGACATGCTGATATTATCATGACGCTGTAGAGCATCCGTACCTCCTATGTCATGATTATATCGCTAAAATATGTGGGCATATCTGCACAGTGATTCACCATTAGGTTAAAATGAGTAAAGTCGAATAGGAACTTTTATTGCCCCTTGTTTTAGAATATAACAGAAAATACTTGACATCTGGTCTCTTTTAATGGCATCTGGAGTTGTGTCTAAGCAGATACTGCAAATTCAGTTTCTTCAATTGCGTCTGAATTTCAGTATGAGTTATTTTAGCAGAGACACAATCTCTTCATCTTAGAGCTAGTTAAACTTGCAAAGCAAGAAGAACGACACTCTCTAAAGATCCTTTGGTTAAAATCAGTGCCTGTACATTGTACACCCTTTGATCTCTGGACAACAAAGAGTAACCTCAACTTAGAGGCAGGATGAGAAGCTGAGGAAGTAAAACATTCATTGAAAGGGACCATCAGCTGTCATTCAACCCCAGAGTGGGACGCTTCCTGCTACCTTTTTGGATTGCTTTTTGATTTCCAGCTTGCTTTCGTTTTTCTTTCAGGGGGAAAAAAACTTACCAGCAGCTTCTGACACGTTTCAGATGAGTCATTCCACCATTCTACAGCCTCCACTCAGCATTATCTTTTAACCTCCAGCAATCATTTGGAGAGCCTCCTACTGCTGGTGTGGTACTGCTCCTGACAGACACAGAATAACGTGTTCGGGCTCACTGGCAAAGAGACCGTACAGGTTCAATAGATCTCATGGCTGGTGCATGGACATGGGCTTGTAGTCTCAAATACTTGTGCTGTCTTCAGTGCAACTGAAGTTACATGAATTATGTGAATAAAAATTCACAGAACCTGACTCATGAGGAATATTCAAGGCATTTTGGTAGTTAATACCAGCTCTGCAGGGACTGAGTCATAGCTCAGCAATCAGCAATTAGTTTGGATACAGTATCAAATTCATAAAGCTACTATGTTTTGGCCACTAGAAGGGACACAGATCTATAGAGTTACCACCAATCAGCTGCAGCGCAGCATCAATGCTCTCAGACTGATGGAGTTGGAGGCAGAAAGACTAGGATTAAAACTCACTGACTTTTAATCTACGTTACATCAGTTTACAACTAGGACAGACTTAAGACAGATATGGCCAGTAACCAACAGTTACTGCAGCTCTGCTGCCAGGCAGTAACTTATTAAGTTGCTATAACTCAGCTGTCTGTCTGAACCCTAGCACGTTCGGTTAACAAATACTCGTTAATTTTTTTTAACCATGCTGAGATTTCTATTAGAAGCATGCAATTTGGGTTTTTGAACACGGCTGCTGGGCTTTGGAAAAAGAGGAGGAAGTTATTTAACTTTTTCTCACGCATTGAGAAAAATCAGGGTTTAGAGTTTCTCCTTGTTTTCCTGATTACTATCAAATGGCTCCCACACTCACTTTTCAGAAGGCATTTATCCTCAGCTCATTGCAGATACTGTTGCTGTTTAGCAAGGAAAACAACGAGTTCCAGGAGCACCTTGACTCTGTGTTCTAGCTGCCCAAATATTGCTAACCTACCAAGTGCAAAATAAGGGTTTTAGAACATTTAACACGTGGTGACAGAACTGAATATTTGCAAGTATATTGGTGCATTGCAGGAACATCAGCAGCAATAGGATAAGCTGTATCTCTACGCGTTGGGCCAAATTCTGCTGCCTGTTTTCAATGCAGTTACCCCAGCGAAATCAGCTGAGTGACTCCAGATTTATATTCATGTATTGGAAAGTAGAATCTGACTCACCATATGGAATCCATTTGGAAAGAAGTCTAGTTGTGAGTTTTATCTACAGCTTATTGAATTGTTCATTTTTCTTATTTCTATTTTTCTTGGTTTCGTTGCAGGTTGATAAGCAATCTGAATGCCTGCTGAGGACTAAGGTTATTATTAAACATCTGAAAGTAAAGGCACCTAGAGAAATAGATGGGCTATCCTATTTCCAAAACACCATCCAAGTTTCTTTTTGTTGTTACCACACAGAACTCTGACCCAAATCATCACCAGCCCGAAGGGAAAGCGGGAGAGTATAAATAAGTTATAAAAGAGTATTTACCTCTTGAATAACCTGTTCAGGACCTGCTGTATGTTTATACAATCACGGTTGTTGCAGAATGGGAGGAATTCTGCTCCTCGGGCTGAATACTCCGCAGCCCTCAAACAATGGGCTCCCGAGTGCTGCAGCCCCTCCTCCCCGGGGGTTTCCGCGCGTCTGGATTTCTTCCACAGCTACAGCGCCAGGTTCACCACAGGCCCCATGCCCACCACACAGGTTACAATAGACACGACAGGGTGGCAAACCAGTGTGGCTCCCATCTTACCGAGGATGCTCTCAAGCATCCAAAGGGAAATCTTGTGACACTAAATGTCACAATCCACAAATCACAGCTGGATTGCCTGATGAGGAATGTCTTTACTGTGGTTCTCCGCTTTGACAGCTTTGGAAACAGAGAACAAAACAAAGATCTATGAAATTCTGTCCAAATCAATGGGCACGAGATTTGTGCTCCCCATTCCAGTGGAAGGCCTGGGATTGAGCTCATGGCAGCATTTGAGCCCTAACTGTATTTTTTTCCAGAGAAAAGAGAGAGTATGCATGTCTGGAAAATCATTTTGAACCCATGCACTTAAGATACAATTAAACATTTATAGAATCATAGAATAGTTTGGGTTGGAAGGGACCTCTAAAGGTCATCTAGTCTAACCCCCCCTGCTGTGGGCAGGGACACCTTCAACTAGATCAGGTTTCATTAATTCCTTCTTAAAAAACACAGATGTAATATTTTAATTTGAAAGGTGGAACTGATCATAAAACCTAATGTTATTTTGAGGTATAATCTTCAGTTATGTGGGGGTTTTGTATGAAATAAAGGAACAGATGAAGTCAGTAATACAAACAATTGGCCAATAACTAAATGTTCAATAATGTTATATTTGGCAAGTGCTGTCTTAGGGTTTGATATACCTGTTATCATTCAATGAAAGCAAAATAATCTTCCTTACACAAGTAACCAAGAAACATGATAAATAGCAACTACAACAGTTGAACATTTTTTAGCAGTGCAACCTCCTACAAGATTAAAAAGAGAAAAGGCAAGTGAAATTAATGAAATTGCAAAACTTTCCAGAAATTACTTGGAGACGGACAAAGCCAGTCCTATGCTAGTATTTAAACATGGTGAATGAGACACAGTAGAAATAGGTCTGAATAACTGGCATTATACTTTACAGATAAAACAGCAAAGGAAAATTATTTAATTAGTGTCAACTAGTTAAAGGGAAAACCTAAGTCTAATATCCTCTTCTAAAGATAAAGGCAAGAAGCAACAAGTTTGGCTGATAAAAGTAGTATCAGTGTAATACAGCAAGATTCATGAAAGCTATTTTATGTTAATACCCAGTGACATTTTGAATAAGAAATGAGCACTCTGCTAAATTTATACAGCCTCATGAAAGAGCCTGAGGCTGGACAACTGAATAGGTCTCCAAAGAGAAATGAGAAAAGGAAAATCGATTCTTAGTTCTACAGAGTTGAAATAAGCTTGAGCAGTCGTATCCCTGACTGCTTACTTGATGAGAAAGTTGAAGATGACACAGAAAGCAAATACTTAGGAAACCAGGTCACAGATACAGAGTCACGTGGACGGTGTGTGAAAAAGGCACGGCTACAGATCTGAGTTGCAGTACGGCCAAGAGCAGGACTCCCAGCTATGCAAAGTGAACGCTGCCAAGACAGCAGACTACATCTGGCAGGTTGTAGCTCTGGAAATACTTGGGGTCTGGAGGTGTCCCTAATGCTGTGCTACAGCTGAAAAAGTTAATTTATCTGAGGGTTAGGTTAAGAAACATGATACTAATAAACAGGACAAGGAAAGTCACCATACATTTACTTTTGGAACTGGTGTCCAACTCTGTACTGAGTACTGAGGAACCGTGAAGGGTGCAGAAAAGACTTGGAAAAATGAAGCAAAGGATTGAAATTTTTGCCTTATACTGAAAAACTCAGGAACTCAACAGATTCCTGTGTCAAGAAGACTATAAAAGGGTGACTTGCTTGGCAACACCAATGTTGTAATTCTTCAGAGTTGCAAAAGATCAAATTATAAGAAGCTTAACTTTCTGAGCACTGGAGCTAGACAAATTCTGTACAGTGACTGATTAGCCACTAGGACAGCTTAATAAGGTTATAGTGATTCCCATCATAGGCCATTTTAAAACAGGACTAGAATGTTTTCTAAATCAGATGCTTTTTTGGAATGAGAAATAGTTTACGAAAGTCCTATGTCTAAGTTATGCTGGAGGTCAGACTCCCTCCATCTGGTTTTGTAGTCTCCAAGTAGAAGTCTCAGAATAAGCTTCAAAGGAAAGGAGCTGGCCTCCTAACATGTCTAGCTAGCATCTATTTGAAAAGCGTTCGGTGCTGATTGACAAAATGAATTCTTCAATGTTAGTTTCCAGCATACTTTTTTTTTAAAATCTTACTACTAAATTTTAACAACCAGTCTTTATTAGTTTTGATTGTCTTTAGCAGGAATACTTCACTTGTTAGGAAGAAGCTGTCCTCTGAGCAGCTGGTAAATCAGACAAATTCCCTTATAAAAGAAGTTTAGGACTGAGAGGAAGAGACTTTGTGCAAGATTAGATTAACATAACTATTTACTTCCAAAAGGAAAGACCTAAAGGACAATGCCATAACATGCGTATCAAGTCACTTGTCTCAGTTCCAGAACTAATTACTATTACAAATATTGACTCTGCACATCCTGCCAGCAATCCAACAAGATGTCTCTCACTAAATTTTCTGTTGAATCAGTCCCAGCCTCAGATCTATATGAGCCTGTTCTGCTGATGTTTATATAGACCTCAGGCCAGAGCAAGTGATTAGCTCCGGCTGCTTTGACTGCTTTAGCAACACAGGATATCTATAAGCCGGACCCCATGATGCATTAACGGAGTTTATTGTTTGTCTCATCAGTGAATTTGCTGTAGGTGAAGATGTACAGAGGCCTTTATTTTATACTTATTTTTCCAGCTCTCAGAGTTTTCAAATTTATCATTTCTTAGCACAAATGAAGGGGGGAAATAGTGAATAATGGAGTGATGTTTTTCCTTCTAGCAATTTTTTTCAGCAGTGCAAGTCGTTGCTACAAAGTTTAGCAAAGCAAAATGAAACTATGTTAGAAGATAATTCTGTCAGGGGACCAAACTCTTCTTCCCCACCCTTTGTGACCGAGGTTCCTCTGAAGAAATCAGAAATTTTCTTTCTTTTGGGGAAAAATCGGGGAATTCTTTCATTTATTCTCATTTGGTATGAGTGTCAAGACACTTTTTAGCCTCTGTTAGTATCTTACATTTCTCCATCTTCTGGATAACACTGGATGAAAACAAAATTATATGACATAAATACACAGACTAAAAATGCAGCCTAAGAATAAAAAATCTCGATCAGCTTTGGCAACACCTCAGCTAAAAAAATAAAAAAAAAAACAAACCAGAAAAAATATCCACAAAAGTCAAAATACTTAATCAGGACATTTCTAAAATCACATGCTTTGGCCTTTCTTCTTAATATTTTTTTTTTTTTTTTAAATTAAACTGACCTAAATCATCTAGGTAGAGTAAAAACAAGGAGTTAAGTAACACCTCAGACAGGGTTTCTACAAGTTAAAATTGTTGGATCTCTTAAAATTTTCTCCATTCCTTTTTTTTTTCTCATTCCTTTTTTTCATAATGCAGCTATGGAATGGAAAAATCCATTACTCATATGCAAGGCTAGAATTCCTCCACTAAACCAGTGATATTATTCTTTCTAGAATAATTTAAATACTGATTTGAATTCCGCAAAATTGGATGGGGAAGGTTCATGCCTTCAGTTAAGCACACATTCCTAAAACTGTTGGTGATAATTGCAGTGAAATGTAGGGTGTACTACACGGTGAAAAAGCATCAGGTGCAATTCCTTCTGCAAGACTGAGTTTGCCAGCTTAATTTTGAGTAAACGATTTGTCAGTGTCTAACCCTTGTAGATCTATTTGTCCTGGTACATGTTAACTACCAGTAAAAATGCTGAGGGTTAAAAAATGGCACATAAGCATGGAGCATATCTAATATTGCATCTGAAGCACTGCTTTTCCTTACTCAACAAAGAGTGCATATTAGACTATGTAAAACTGACTACTTTCAAAGCATGAATCCCCGTGCTATGCTAACTCAGAAGTGTTTAGAAATGTCAGCCTTCTCTGGAAGTGAACTGTGTAACTATACTTTAGACACTAATGCTTAATGTTGCTTAAGCTCAATTTGGGGAAAGTAAATGCAAAGTCTAATTTTGGCTTCATTTATTTTATTTCTTACTTTTTTGTGGGAGGAGTCTTCTCTTTTCTTTCCGTAGATAGTATAGGATCATCTTAATTAACCAATATTTTTAATAAGAGAATGGTTAATCATCAATCAACTAGAATAACTACTGATTATTTTAGTGATAGGAACTCATTAACTGGGCTCACATGGGCATGTATATTTTGGGTTGACTTCATACTCTGTGGAAAAAATACTTCTACTTTTTTGGAAATCTGCTACTAACCAGATTTTTAAAACCTCATTTAAATAAAAATAATAATGTCTGTGCAAGATGCTTGGTTTTTAGTTTCTTGAAGGACCCTAGAGGAGGACGAGTCCAGTACTATCTTCCCAGTGGGAAAATAAGATGAGAAGGGAATGAGAAATTTTTTCCTCGATACCAAACCTGGTGATGAACATGCTGGGTGTTCATGCAGCACTTGCTTTGGACGTGAATTCAGCAGAGAAGAAACATAAGGCTCTGCAGCACAGCCAGAGACACTGTTGGGAAGGTAGTGTGTGGTACCCCTTTGACAAGGTTCAAAATTACTCTTTTCCAAGCAGTCATGTACGTCTATTTGGAGCAGAACACCATTCTGCATTGTGTCTGAGACCCAGGAATAAGACTGAATGGTATGCCAGTTAAAGGCAGTTCATTTTCTTTGTATTGGCAATATAGAGTTTGAACTTGACTCATCTTTTCATCAAATTAGTAGTGGAGCAGACAGTAGACAGTTTATCATGTAGACCATCTTACATCTGACACCTAAAATTCACATTGTCCAAATTCAGCACTTTATTTTGGCAAGTGGTTATGCGTTCAGCTTTTAGGTCTTTACTTCTTGGACGATTCAGAGTACAGTAATTCAGGAAGTAAGATTTTAAATTATCCAGTACAAGGAATGAGGCCACTTTCTCATATGCTATTGCAACCATCCAAAGCTATTCCTTTCATGGTCTAAAAGAAAGGGGAAGGGATAGAAAAATGTTCGGAGGGAACTGCCAGCAAATGCCATACATTTTGTATTTCATTTTTCAGTCTTTTTTAGTGTTCAACTGTCCCAAGGCCTGAAGCATTTCATTTAATAAGATGTTATTAATTTTGGGAACAACACCAGATCCAATCTTCTTGCCAAGTAGACAGGCCTGTTTTGATATCTTAGTAATGAACAGCACCTTCAGCCTTGATTATTACTAGGTCTTGTAACGCTAGGTTGGCATCATTATAATGTTCATAGGTCTTTTCTTTCCAGACCAAAAGAATGAAAGATTTTATCAAGGCATGAAGTACATTCCAGCAGTATGGACAATTTCTTTATTGCTGAAAGTGTAGCTTTAAAAATCTATAGATCCTACTTATGAAGAAAAAATTCCTTATACAGCTGTATTGTGTTGTTTCCACATTTGTTTAAACACAAGAGTCTGGCTAAGGAATATACAAATGATTCACAAAAACATGCCTATGTTACACATGTGTGAACCACATGGAGAGTAACATGTGGATTTCAAACTCAGGGCAAGGGTTTCCCTTTTTATAACTATCCGAAGTAAGAATATTCTAAGTAGGGACATTTTTTCAATAACGTTTTTGAAACCTTAACCTCAGAGGGTATCAAAAATGTCTCTCATGAGATATGGGGCCACACATATTGCAGACAGCTGTTTGGAAAAGTTAATATCCACCTGAAAAAGCAAAAGGGATGAAGTCTCCACAGCCCGTTCCTTTCAGTAAGTGAGAACCATACCTGGAAGATTGAGCAGAGGTATCTTCCATTTACCTCCATATCTACTAACTGCACTTTAAATTCCTGATCAAAATGTAAAAGTTAGCTTATTCTGTTGACACCATATTATATAAAGTTAAACAGGAGATAGGAGTAATAGTTCACATGGTCACTGGCAGCAGTGAGGACCTCCATTTTCATATATGGAAACATCAGGTTTGAACCTCAGTTCAGTGAAATTGGTGCAGGACTTTCCACTACCTTTGGAAAGCATCGGGTCAACCTGTCTAGCAAGATTATTGTGCTGAAGTTACATGTTTGAAAAATACAACCTTTCAGACTAGTGGTAACTGCTTATATCAAAAAAGGTGCTTATTATTGCCCAGAGGTAACAGGCAGTTGCTGACTAATAATTTTACTCTCATAAGCTAGGATGTAAGGTTGCTCTGTTTATCAGTCCCACAAGCATGCAAGGACATTAGCTCCAACACAGCTATGCTCAGTGCTCAACCAGTAGAGAGGTCAAATGAAGCTTTATCCTGCTTCACATGCAGTCTCTGTTGAAGCTTTCCTCAAGCCACTTGGCTTTCAGCTTAACATAAACTGTAAATCATCCTGATTTCTTAATTTGTGTGTGTGTGAACTGAATTACTCTGGGTAGTGGTGTATCTGCACTTGTGTATTTCACAGTGCAATAACGACAGGAATCTGGACGTTAGCTGTGGCTCAGATAGGAGTTCTGCATCCGCTCTTGGGACCTGACAAGAAGGTCTTTCCAAGCAGGCATCCAATGAACACTAGAAGGCTGCGCCTTGTGCTGCAATATCTTCTCCAGTGTTTTGTTATAGAGCATTACATCTAAGAGCGAAGAATCGTAATTTTAATATCAATCCACACTATCTTACAAAACGCTTCTTGGCTTGCACTCTGCTTTTGCTCTTATGAAACTGCCCTACCACAGTGCAATACCAAGAAAGCTCATTCTGGAGTGGGTGCAAACTTAAATTCAGACAGCATTAATAGTAAATTTTTTTCAGTTATTTGAAAGGCAGCAAAAGCAAGCCTTCACACAGGGTCAGATACTGTGTTAATGAGCACAGCAAAGAGCCTACGATGAAAAAAAAAGGAAAGATGGGAAAGAAGGCAGCAAAGACAGAGTGAGAAAGAGCAAGAACAGGTTTTCAAAGGCAGGGAGAGAGAAAAGCACCACTTTTTTCACATGGCATAGATAAGATGAGAGTCCTTCCCAGTGATCTCAATATTTTTGTTGTAAATGAAGAAGTGAGGTAAGATTATTTTAAGGTATCAGCAAAGTAGGCTCTAGCCCCTATTCCATCTTTACACACTGTTGATGGAAGGGCAGGGAGAGGGATATGGATGGACATAACATGGGGGTCATCACATAAAAATGACTAAAATAATGTCTAATATTTCCTTACAGGAAACCCACTGCATGGTGCAAATAAAGTAAGGCAATGCTCTAGTGGTCAGAATAGTGACAAATGGTAACTCTGGGGGTTTCCCCTATGGCTCCTCTTTTGGGACTGAGAACAGTGATAACTATCGACAAAAAACCAAACTGCATTTATCTGGAGACCAATAGGTGCAGCTGTGGAAAACAACCATCCTAAGGCAGGGCCTTAAATCACCTGGCACTCTGAGGCCAGGATAGCTGAAGTGGTGGCTGATCCCATGTGCCAGAGCTGCCCTGCCCTGCGTCAGCAGACAGGAGACTGTGCGTGCTCCAGTGGAGACATCGAAAGTGCAAGCCACATACGTAACTGTTATCATGGAAAGTATATATTCCCATTGGCTCCACTGTCAGATAGTCTGAAGCCATGGAAAATGCCACAAAAGATAAGCCATACACCTCTTTGTTCGTTCCACTTGTTTAAATTGTTGTCTGCTCTGCTCTGCGGGGTCTTTATCAGAGCCATTCGTACAAAAGGCATCAGTCTGCTTCTGATAAGTATAGCTGATATCATTACTGCTGAAGGATTGCTAGGGGCATTTATTTCTGAACAATGAACAATGGGCCATCGACAGCATGTAATCAGTGATTTATCCACTTATCTATTAAGATGCTTAGTTAAATTTTGGGGTCCTGCTGCCTCTTTGTATTTGAATCACAACTCCATCTGGTCATAAAAACTCTACAGCTTGGAGGGGCGGAGCACTCCGGATCCCACTGCCTCGAATGCAGGACAGCTCGGGACTCAGTGGGGCTTAGCAAGCTGGGAAAACTCTGGTTTACCCTCTCAGGCTTGGCAGCGGGGGGAATCCTGGGATCATTATTCATTTTAACAGTACGAAATTTTTATAGGACAAAATGCTGAATCAGAGCAACATCACTGCATACCTGATAGCAGAAATACTTTTTTGACTTGAATGCTAGCAGAGCAAATAGAAAGAATTTCCTTGGCCTCAAACAGGAGGGGAGAAGAGGAAGAAGATCAGATCCTGTGTTTGTCGAAGGAGAATTAAAGAGAAGGTATCTCTGCCGGTCTCTCAATGACAGACAAGTATGATACTATCTCAAATACACCAAAGTCACAGGCACACTGTGAGATTCATCAAAGTCAGACTATCTGCTATCCATCTGAATGTTTTTTGAAAACTGTAGCTGCAACGCCATCAAAGAAAAACAGGTTTTGTCTGTTTTTTACTAGCTGGTATAATTTTGAAGAAAATAAAATTGTACTGGAAATTCCCACTGAGCCAATCTGATTATTAAGATGATGCGCCACTTGGTTTCCTAGAGATGCACTAGAAACATCTGGCAGAAAAGGTTACTTCTTGATCTGTATTTTAAAAAAATTTCCTCCCCAACCCGCTTCATTAATCTTCAGAGACATTAGCGTTAGCAATAGTTCATTTAATGTATTTCAAAAATAAAAGTTGAAGAATGATCGGTGGGAGATTATTTTGTTGAAAATTATGCGGTGTCAATAATAGCTCTGTAGCTGTTGTAATAAACCTGGGTTTTAGCTCTTCTTAATTATCCAGGGTAACACAGTTCACCAAGCATGTCACTTGGCACAACTCCCTGCAAGGCAGAATTTTCCCGAAAAGTTTGTTTATGAAAGAGGTAGGGGAAAAAAAGGGGGGCTGAAAGTGAAAGACCCAGAGCTGGCAAGCACAATTGCCCATTGACACTCAGGCCCTAATCTTACACTGAACAGCTGAGGTATTGCTAGATGAAGCCGTTCAGTTTAGAGCCACAGGACTCTGCCTGGCTTAATGGTAAGATGCAACGCTTTCCCACAGTGCGTGGCTCTGAGCTGGGGAACCATAAGGGACAAGTGCAACTTGGAACTACAGCGTTTTGCAGAGGTCCCGAGGTTGCCCAAGGTGATTTCCCTATAGCCGGACTGAACTTTAATGCCAGACAATATAAAATTGCCCAATCCATCCTGAACGCACTGTGAATATTTTTGTGGAGTTCACTGAGTTTTGAATCTGATCCATTAAATATGATGAAAATGAACCTGCTACTACCTGTGATAGCCAGGTTTAAAAAAAACCCCCAGTTTTATGTCCCTGTTATTTGGCACTGCTATGCTTGCTAGCTAAGATGCGATCACTGCATGAACAGGTGTAAGGGCAAATAAAACCTTTAAACTTTGCCTTTGTTACCAAGAGACCATCTAGTACTACCTGCACTCAGAGATGTTTAGTTAAAAATAAACGTGTCAGTATTTAACAGAGCACCCCAATCGTTACCCACGCAGCTGCATGGGACATAAGACTCATTTAAACGCATCCTCCCTCTGAAAGGTTTTTAATTTTTTTTTCTGATGTTAAATTTTTCTTTGACTGCAATTTCGTGATGCAACAGAGGTTTATACGTGTCATCAGTTTGTCTGAATAGTAAAAAATCTTTAAGAACAAAAAAAAATATATCAGGAATGTTGTAAGAACATTTCTGAATTTCACACTTAATTTTTACATGGGACATTTTCAAATTTAAACAACTTCAACCACTCTGCCCAGGTGAATTTTGAATGTGAAATTTTACTGTTGTAAAATTTTAAAAAATTTAATGAGTTTATTGAGTTTACTATTTAATTAATATTTACAAGCATTAAGTGAGTCCTAGTGACAGGCAAATTAATTGAAATTAAAGAGTTTCTACCCAGAATCAAAGATGTGCTTCTGATTTTTTCTTTTTTAAAATCTAAGCAGTTTGAAGTAATATGGAGTTAGCAATGAAACTACAGCTATTTCTAATTATTACTGTGTCTGACAGGATGCATATGTTTATGGAATAATCTATGCATAACATGAAAAAGCTCTTTTTACTGTTTTTGAAACGGTGTTTACATCAAAGTAAAACATATGTGTGATAAAAGAACAAAGCAGAAATCCCTAGTTGCCAGTCCTATTTGAGAACTATATATAGGATATTTACAACATTTTTTTGGTGTGGTAGAACTCTGTGTGTCAGGATGATTAACTCACAGACATGAAAAGTTAAAGGACCGTGAAGGGCTGCGGAAGATATAGCATCTCCTAAACTATCAGGATAGGTAGAAAGGAACACTAGGATTTGTCAGGGGCTTGCTGCAAAATTTTATTATTACTCAAAAGGCACCTGGGCCCAAAGCATCAAGTGGAAGCAATTTTACAAATCAAAGGAGATAAACTATGTGAAAAAATTATGAGTAACCAGTTTACTCAAAGGACTCGTAACAGGAACTGGAGCTTTCATCCGAGCCCAATTAACAGTGACCAAGACTAAGTCTCATCAGGAATAAATTGGGCAGATGTTCCCATCACAAAATCACCACTACAGCTGACACCAGTTGACTTTCTTATTGGTCATGTCAACAAAAGAGCCAATGATTACATGACTATGAAATATTGTCCTTCCAGAAAGGCTGAAGAATGATGTCTAGACTGCGTCTAAACTGGGAACAGACATTGCTTAGGCTCCTGTTCAAAGAACTGTAATTGGCCTGATTCTTTTATTGGACACAGATAAGGTAAATCAGGATTGCTGATTTACAGCAGCTTCAATGATATCCATGGAAACGGTACAACATAGAATTTTTGGATGGAAGGACTGGGTTGGGTCACTGGGTAGAGGGGGCTCTTCACCATTTTTCTCACCCAGTAAGTTGCACGCAGTGTCACCTGAGGAAAGAGAGGCTTCCCTGTCGTGCATCCCTCCTATTAAGAGCTCAGCTGGTAAAGCTGTCAAGCAATGAAAGAAGAGTCTGACCAAAACATTTTGTTGGTAAATGGGAAATGCTTTGCTAATGAGCCTTCCAGTTCCTTGATGGGGTAAGACACACAATGATGAGTATGCTTCCTCTTGCTCTCTGATGACTGATATTTAGCCATTCAGATATGAAAAGGCATATTTTGAACTATCCTAATTTTCCTGCACTTTTTCTTTCATGTTTTCCATACTTCCCATTAGTTCTATAATTAGAATAATATTTAGTTATCTAAAATGACATGGTTTAAGTGTGACTACTGTGTCTGGAGATAATGTGAGCAAACATCGACATAAAATTTATAGGTACAGAAACATAAATAATTCTTTGATGAGTCCTTTCAATCTTAATATAATCAGTGGGAAACTAAACCAGTTGCCCCCCCCCAACCATGGAAATATAAACTCACAGCAGGATTGGCTGATCGCTGAAAAACTTCGTTTTGGATAAAAGCCATTTTTAAGCAAAGAGTTGTTTGCTTAGCCGGGGAAGTTTGGCTGTAGCAAGTAGACATCAGAATTGTTTATTATTGGAGCCCAGAAGCACATTAATTATGTGATTTGAGTGACTGGGTAGCATCAGCCCTGCAGGCTTTGCATGTCAAATGCCCTCATCTCGCATGGCGTAAACTGACCCCTGAAGTGCGCGTCAGTGCACTAGAGGTTAAAGGAGGACTCTCCTCCATCCCCACCCAGGGTCTGCCAGGGTGGCTGCGCTGCAAATTTATGTTTTGGGGAGATCAGAGCGCTTTGATATACTGCACGGGGCAGCAGCATAGCTTCAATTTCACTTACATGTTGTGATTTCCTATGAAAGATCATCTGTCATTGCGAGTTCTTGTAACACATTTGCAAATAAGGTCAAACAATTTGTTCAGAGGTGAACACGGTAAGTATAAACACATTGTAAATATTTGAGTATGAGTTTAATGGTGTTTGAGAGGCTCGCACAAAAAACCTCACAAATAAAATCTCTATATTTAAAAACAAATTAGCAACTTGCACATTATTTTAGCCTTTGGTGGGCATTCATCATCATTACGGACACTTCTGTTTATTTTGGTTTGCGCTGGGGAAAAGGGAACGTTTAGACAGGTCCAGCGAGGGCGGGCAGCGCAGTACAGTGGTGCTGGCTGGGCCCTGCCGCCCGGGCCCCGGGGCTCCAGCCAGCCCTTGCAACTAGCAGCTGCCACCGCGGGCCCGCACCCGCCGCCGTGCGGAGGACGAGCCGTGCCCTCCCACACAAAAACCCATTAGGCTCGCCCAAAAAATATTTTTGGAGAGTGATTATGGTGTACGGGAGCACTGGCTCTGGTTTAGTGACACTCTTGGATGGGAACAGCCCAGCGATGGGCGGTGAAGGGACGGGCAGGCTCTGCGGGCAGCGCAGGCCTCACGGCGCTCCTTGGCTCTCTGGATGGGGAGCGAACGGTGTTTCTGTGTGAAAAATGGCAAGTGATCGCCTGTGCTGCATTTCGTGGACGTGCTTCACGCTCTGGGGAAGATAAAGTGAAGCTGACCCCCCTCAAACTACCTTAGTATCGCTATTCTTAGGACTGGAGAAATCCCTGATTTACCTCAGACATATCGATCAAAGCACTACTGGGAATTTCTTGTAGATCCTGCTCTGATGTGCCATCCCCAGTCCTGGCATAACCTCTGTAGCAAAGGCTCCTTATAGAAATACTTATCGCCATGTTCCTGCCGAGGAAATTTCTTTCACAAGGGCTGTCGGGTCCCCTTCATACCACTATATTTTGATACGGCTTTTGGAGAGAAGAATGAAGGAGAAGATGTTTCCGAAGTATTTCCCCCAAATTTACATCCCTGAGTTGTCTCCAAGCAAAGCTAGATTTGAAGAGTCTTAAACCTATTGATTTCTGATTCCAAAAAGGTTAAAAAAAATGGCCTTGAAGTAAGTCTGAGAGTCACGATTTTCAGGTCTGCAATATCCATTTTCTGATTGTTTATACAGGACCCAACCCTGCAAATACTTCTCCACGTAAAGTGAGGAAAACCATACCAGAATGTAGGCATTTGCAATCTTACGTCTCCACCTACTAAACTCTTTGAAACAGAGAACTATGTGTATGTGGAACAGGATCTAAAGCATCTGGCACATTTAGGGGCACTATAATAAATCATAATATTAATTGTGTATAAATGTGCAAATTGTATTATACGAAAAATGTAAAAAACAGTGGATTAAAATATAAATATATAGGTGGGACTCCTAGCATCGAAAGCGTCCTCTCTGTCCAGTGAAATACTATAAATGGTATAGGTAAAGAATTCCAGTTCATTAATCTTACTTTTGATCTTCTTGAGTGAAATTCACCCCAGGGTTTCATTTGGTCTCTCCTGAAGCCATACCATAAATCACATGATGTATAGCACATAAAGATAATTATTTTGCTAAGGTTTAGGCTAAGTATTCCACTGCCATGTTGCCATTTTTAAGATTTTTTTTTTTTTTCTTCTGTGGCATTATAAATTGCAATGCTCAGATACGCTTCATACCTGTTACAGGCTATGGTTTGAAAAAATGGATTTTAGGTGCCAAAAAAACAGGGAGTGCTGGCAGCTGCTTTGGGACCTCTGCATTAGCGAGCCTGCATGTGGAGAGCCCGTTTCCTTCGTGGCTGCGGCTGGAGGAGCGAGCGCTGCACAGCCTTTCACGGCTCTTCAGGGAAGAGCGAGCTATTGCGTAGGGACGGACCTTCCTGTCAGCCTGTGAGACTCCATAAGCCAAAACTGGTGGAGGACTGGACTTAAAACTGTTTCTTCTCAGCCAAGATCACACCCTTCTGGAGATTGCTTTGTCCCAGCACAGAAGTGTGAGCTGCTGCAGTAATTCTGCCATGAATGAGAGCCTTTCTTTTGAGTCATATACTTTTGTTTCCAGTCTACGGTGTCTTGGCTTACTACTGAGCTGGGGATTATCCCCACAAAAAGCCAGAGCCTGGAAAATGAGCCATTTTCAGCAGCTATGAAACTTGGTTTTTAAAAAGTGTTTCACTCTTTATATACATATATAAAAACATGTATATAAAAAATTGGTTTCACTACAGTGAAACTAAGTAAATGATTGTAATAATAAAAATAATATAATAACATATTTTAATACTATAATGTAATAGGAAAATGTGGTGCCAATAATATTATCATTAATATTATAATTATTAGTAGTAGCATAATACTCTTATAGTTAAAGCTTCATTTTTCTGGGTGCTGGTCAAACATAATGAATTAGACTGTCTTTTTTCCAAGCAGCAAAAGCCCCAACCTTACAGGAAACTCCATGCAGACAAATCCCAAATGAGCACAGAGGGGTGCTTGGCAGCTTGGGGAAATGACCCAGCAATGGCTGTAGCAGGACTGGGATCCAAGTAGGGGCCATAGGAGAACTGGTGAGGAAGAAAAGGTGGGAACCATTACACATGTACGAGGAGACATTTATATCAACAGTCTGGATTCAGTTCTCTCCTCTGCTACCCTCAAAATCCTACCAAAACCACTGCAGGCAGTAGCAGAGTCAGATGGGTACAATTTATGGCAGAATTTGGCACAGTGTGTTTCTCCATTCCACTGGGCTGGGGTCCCTCAAAAGTCTGATCAACTAATACATAAATGCCTTGTGTAGTTATATTGTCCTGTATTAATGTAAGTGAGATAATATATTGTTATTACTTCACAAGTTCTAATACAAAGTTAATGAAATAAAAATCCTTGGCACTGCAGAAGCTGTGAAACTGTATACACTTAAAAGAAAATACCGTAACACAGAGCAGCTCTGAACTCTTTAATGTTTTTAAAAAATTCCTCCAGTCCTGGAGGGTCTCTGGAATTTCTTTCATACTGGAGCACTCCAAAACATTACATGTCACGCACCAGAGACTAGGCTGAAATCATGTCCTTTGCTCATCCTTTTAATGCCTTACTTCTGAGTCTCCCATCAGGCCCCCTAAAAGAGGATTGTCAATGGCACAAACAGATATACCTCTGACTACATCGAATGCTATGTTGCAGCCTTTCTTCATCAGAATCAGACACTTCAGGTTCTACGTTAAATCTTGAAACGCTATGCGCTGGCTTACAGACATTAACCCTCCCTCCTCCCCAGTTGCCTTTTAGTAGCATCCTGAAGCGCAAGTCAGGCTTAGGGCTCTGTTAATACTCATTTAACTCACTATTGGCTACAGAAATCCTTAAAAAGCCCCATTTTGCAAGAGTATGACATTTATACAGATGTATCGGACTGAGTGGGGCAACAGGGCTGAAGTGTGCCAGCAAAGAGAGCAGAGTTCACGTCTGTGAAGAATTTGTTTTGCTTCCTTTCCCAGATTTATTTCAAGGTTATGTATATCTGGAGGGGTGGCCCAGAAGAGATAAGTCAGTAGGATATGCAATTTTAAAAAGGGAAAGAAGGGAAATCTTCATGGAAAAGCCAAATGGAAATAAGAAGGAAAGACGAACAGAAAAAGACCACAGGACAGAGAGAGTGAGGCTGGAGGAAAGCCATGAGGAAAACCTGAGGTTGGAAAGAGTATGGAAGCAGGAAGAATGGCCATGCAGTAGTAGGAACAGGACAGTCAAACTAAACTTCTGGACATATTACTGCCCCAGCTGTTTACCCTGAGATGAGAGCCAGCTTAAACAATCTGGCCTGAAAAACTGCAGCAGGTCAGCAGCTGAGTCACAAACGGGTCTTTCTTGCTTCAAGATAACAATTCATGACACAAAGGTGGAGTGACTGGTATATCTTCATCCATCAAAATCCAAGCTGATGCTGTAAGTCTGCCCAAAATCTAGTCTAACAGCTGCACAGAGGGAGAATAAAAAAGATTCTGCCTTTTTCAGGATGAAAACGAACTTAGCAGAATTAGCTATCTCATGTGAAAAACCCTGCTTGCCAGAGTCACATTATTTAAAGCTTTTGATTGACCTGAGAAACTTCCTAAACTTTCTTTCCTCTGCCTCCTACTCCCCATGCTATGAGTCTATTTTATTTTTAGACGTATCATGACAATAAATTTAAAACTCCTGGATCTCTCAGCTCACTCTTCCTAGTTGGCGCCTCATTTGAGTAATGGGTCATGAAGTTGACATTCCTCCAGTGATGTATTGCTTGCTAGAGTGGCACTGACCAGGAAAGGCAGGTCAAATAGTCTTTTAATTTAATCTTTTACAGCTAGAGATGAGAACACTATAAAAAAATGCCAAAGAGGATATCCACGTGATACTCTCGCTGGGGAGAGTATCCATGGGGGAGAGAGAGAGACAACATCAGGAGCCATGGAGAGCTATATCTCAGGAAACATGGCTTATTTTGGGGACGAGCCAAAGACGAAATAACAAGTGAGAGGGAAATGACGGAGAGGTTCTGGGGAATTTTTCACTAGCTGATTACCTTCTGTTTAAAGGTTTGGCTCCAACTTCTTTTTAGGTGGCTTCATCCAGAATACCCTTCACAGCAGAGGAAAGCTGTTACTTCTGGGAAGTTAAAGCTGAGTACATTGAACTTGGTTTTCTGCCTGTGATTTTGATTAATAGTGTTTCTTAAAATATGCGTTGTTTCTGTTGGGCCATTACTCTTGACGGCATGGTCCTAAAGTTTCTTAGATTGTTGCAATTTATTGCACTGTTTCTTAAAGTTTAGTGTGTGCTCTTAACTTCATGAGGAGCTGGAGTCCACACAAAAAAACAAGAATAAAAAAAAAAAAGAAAAGGAAGAAAAATAGTGGATTGCTTAGCAAGCCACTAGCACTTTGCCTAGGATTAGGAGGCTATGTTAACCATTTAAACAGCCAAATTCAGGATGACATTATTTGTTTTTAACAGTTTCCACTCTGCTTGATGGAGTAAAGTTTGTCTGATCAATTCTATTCGTTTTACAATTTGAGTAGGCATTCCCCAAAACCGAAGAAGAGAAAGTATTCCTTTTCAAAGTTCTGAATCCCTTCTCTCATCATTACTTTGCCATTTTATTATTCCCCAGGCTGCCTACAAGATATGTCCTTGGTTTTTAGCTCCTTCTAGCTTTCCTGTCTCATTGTCTCTCTTTCACTGAAACACAAAGTTTTGTAAAACCATCATCAGGAAACCCATACACCAACGCTTGTCTTGAATGAGCAGAGACACATGTGCTTGTGCTTGCTAAGGATACTGCTATAGTTTCAGCAATCTGATTCCAGAAAGGAGATTAATGGTTCTGACAACTGTCATAGATGAAGGGCCATATTTCTGCTCAGTCCATAATAGTACTTTTTGTTGTTGTTTCAGCCCCACGCATTGTTTATGCTGATCCATCTCTTCATGCAGAAAACGAAAAGTCTATATTTCATCTCTGCTGAAGTCACCCCACAGCATTTTAAAGTTTGAGGAAGAAATTCTGACACTGCTATTCATTCATCACTGACACTGGAAAATGATGAGATATTATGAGAATGTCTCAAGAAAGAAAAATGTTTATATTTGACTTCTCATTTCTTGACCCTCTGAGGTTATTTGCTTCATATTTTCAACTTTTATCCACATCCTGGAAGGCTAGCAAGTCACTCTATTTAATGGAAGCTTAGATTCTCATGAACTTCCCTTATTCCAGCAGCTAGGGCACAGAAAAACACAAATATCACAAGACTTTGTGATAAAATTGAAAAACCTGGCAGCACTTTTGCCTCCTGCTGATTAGCTCTTTACTCCATGAGTAATCTGATATAAACCAATGGAGTAAGTAGATAGTATTCACTGTGAGTAAAACTGGCAGAAATATGTCCTGTTTGAAACAAAACATGCTGAAGAAAGCTCCCAACCTGATAGTCTTGGTTATAGGACATACACTGTATAAAATGTATGCACATATACACACACACATATATCTAGATACACACATATACCTACACTGTTAAAAATAGTGCACCAGGTTCCAGACTAAATAGAACTACTTGGGCTATGGTTCCAGTATGACCACACCTTGTTAAATAAAACACCAAGTGATTATTTCTGTTAATCTTAAATCAAGTGAACTGCATCTGTATTGAAAGAAAGGAATTTGTTTATGGCTTGCCTTTTAAATGCCAAGCTGCCACAGAAAGAGCACAACTGCGTGATCACAAGATGATACACAACACGAATTGACACACATATACCAGGCTGGCTAAAGGAAGCACAATCTTATAATTACAAAACCCTGGTTTTTGGAGCATTTAGATTGCTTGGTTGTATAGATCCCTTGATGTATAATAAATACATGTGGCAGCCTCTCCTTTAGACAGGACACTTGAAAAACCTCTTTCTCTCTCTTCTACTTGATCACTGATTTTGACACTACTTGTAAGAACTTAATTGCCTTTTAAACTTCAGCTCCCTGTGTCAAATTTACTTGAAATCAGCTAGTGTTGTAAAAAAGATTGTTGTGGGGACACACAGTGTGACTGCAAAATAAGAAAAAAAAAAAAAAGGCATGTATTCAGCTAATAGAAGTAATTCTGGTTTATTTCTGTGTTCTATCACAAATCCCCATGAGAAGCACTAGCTGGCATTTGTAAATGGCAGCTGCTGCCTATGAGCTAGCGCAATCAATCTTCATGCTGCTGCAGCTATCCACATAAGAATAATCAGTGACTGTGAGTCAACAGGCTGAAGCATGTACCATTTATTCCTATCCACTTGGAATTATCAAAATAACAGCTCACCAAGGCAGAAAAGAAGGCAGTAGCTTCTCATTTTCATGTCATATCTAATATGAATACAGTAGTTTAATACAGGGCACTTACAAAGTCTCACCTTACACATTCATCGCACTTTATTGGTTCGATATATTCAGAGGCAAATGAAACCAACCCAAAAGACAATACTGCATTAACGTCTTAGTCATTCTGAACTCTGGTATCAGCTGCACTCTGGAAAAACTTTATAAACTGATATTTGGTTCCAAACATATAATCTTATTTATCAGTAAAGACCGGAGTATGAATTCTCCAGAGCATTTATACTACTGACTATAGGACAAAGTTCTGCTAAATGATATTATGGAATTGCCATCACTGGTAACATATTTAGGGATAGGATTTTTACATGTATATAGATTTAGAGAAGATACTTTTCTATCAGGGATAAAAAACAAAAAATAAAGGAAAATAAATAGATGGTAGAATCCTTACCAGTCACAAGACTTATATCATGTTGTCAGGAAAAAATGAGGAATTGTCTTAAAAACTTAAAAGTTCCTATGTAGATTTGAAAAGCTGAATCAATCCAAACCTTTGTCTATTCAAATACCACAGAGGACCCATATTCAATTTTGAATGTTACGCCCATGTTCGGGCAGTTACATGTGCCAATGAATCACAAATTGACTACTATTAATACTAGATAAAGTAGTATTTTCTTTAATTTAAATGTCCTGAATGCCTTGCATCTGAGTTCGATCAGATGCCTTGTTATGTTTATACGGTGGAGCAAAGAAGAAGGAAATTGATGGCTACTCTTCTCATTGACATTCATTATTTTGTGTTTGAAATCATATTTTAGTCTCATTTAAGCCAGTCATTTTCAGCTCATGGGCTGTGGATAAAGGGATTCATGGTGTAAAAAGTCTGCAGAAGGTAACTGCAAAAAAACAACGTCAATGGCTCTCATGAAAATGGGTTCCCATGTCTCATGCTGAACAGGACTGACCATGCATCTGGGAAGCATATGCTTATTTTAAGCACATAAGAAACCCACAGATTTGAATGTGGGCGCTCCAAAGCTTAAATTTAGGAAAGTGTGTTTTGCCTGATATTTTGTTAACCTTGTCTTTTGGATGTCAAATGCCCATAGTCAAAGTAATCATTCATATGAATCTTCACATAACTTTGGTTTTGTTATTCTTCTCCAGATGCTTTCTATGCATAGCATGTCCATTTATATTGAGGCATCCAAAACTGAACTGAGGTGCAACTGGAAATGTATCATTCATAGTTTTCTATTAAATCATTATTACAGTGAGATATTACTTCTGTAAAGTATTTCTCTAATCCTTCTCTTTGTTAGTTTATTTTGGAAAGGCATATTCATTAAGCTGTAATACTCACCATGATTCATATCTGTTTCCTCAGGGAACCGTGTTAGATCAAAGTCCATTACGATAATGAGAAGTTTATTATATTTTCTAACATATACTACTTTTCATTAGAGCTGCCAGAATGCTGATAGATGGATGGAAGAATGAATGCTTTGGGTGAATACAAGTATTTCTAGGAGTGTCTAATGGTCCTCTTTAGTTGTTACCGATCCAGAATAATTTGTTAACAAATTGCATTAAATCTCTTTTTTCCAAAATAATTCAAATAATAAACAGCAGCCCGGCATGTTTTCTCATTGCTCTTTTAGTTTAAAATCGGTTATTTACTATGAATTCCAAGCATCCTCTAGGTTGGCAACATGGCTTGCTATTTATTTTATTTCAAAGCCTCTCACACAGGTTCCTGTCAGAAGCCTTTTGAAATTCCACATAAATTATGTTCGAAAGATACATTTCATCTCTTGCTTTATGCACTTTTTCAAGGAATTCTTGAAAGATAGAGCAGCACAATTTGCCCTTACAGAAGCTGTGTCAGTTGGTCCTTATCATATTATGCTTATCTTA
Organism: Aptenodytes patagonicus; assembly: GCF_965638725.1. NCBI lineage: Eukaryota > Metazoa > Chordata > Aves > Sphenisciformes > Spheniscidae > Aptenodytes > Aptenodytes patagonicus. The sequence continues at coordinate 104,257,552 of NC_134951.1, forward strand.
ATGTGTAATCTAGTCTTGAAGTAGATTCCATTTGAGGTCTTATCTTTCCCAACTAGGGTAGATTAAAGAGGAAAGTCTTTGTTCATTGAAGTGCTGTGACTTACTTGCTCTCAAATCCTTGGAATTCAGAGACAGCCCTGCAAGACCGCTGTCTAGCGAAAGGTTTTATGCAGTTGCTTAACCCTGAGCACAAACAGTCTCACTGCAGCCAGTGGCCCTCTCTCTCTTGCTTAAAGTTGCGTGTGTGATCAAATACCCTTCAAGCTGTGTTGGGCAAGTAAAAAAACTGAACCTCGGGTGAAGAAAAACAGCAGAATGCAACTATCTCAGGCAATCAGCACTTTTTTCCCCTTTTCAATATAGTTTTCATATATCATATTCAACACGGATCATTCAGAAGCTTTCTCTTTAAATATCCTATTTCATTAGTTCTAGCTTCCTCAAACATAGTTTCTGTCATACCTAAGGAACTGCCAAATGTTTCCACAAGAAGCACATGATGAGAACATTTATTGGTGAGAAAAATGAAAAGAAAACACGTGCCTGACTTTTCCAAAGTTTGATAGGAGTTCTGTCTAAATTTCTGTTTTCCTCACATGTACAGCTTCGAAAAGAACCCTACGCCTAACACCAAACCGACAGAATTAGCCTTTTTGACATTTTTCCAGTGACTAGCAGAAAATATGCCCCCTCTGCTCCACCTTCTGCTATATCTCTTACTGTGAGGTTGTTTAGTTTCGCTGTGTTAGCATCCAATGCAAGTCATTTTTGCTGCGTGTAACTGGGTCTTTTAACTGTTGTAAACCCTTTGAAGTTTCCTCTTTCTGCCAAGAGGTCAACGCGGTCTTTCTTTTGCCCTTTCAAAAGGACCTTTCATTCATTCCTGTGTTTGGTCAAGTTGTTGTGGGTTTTGCTCTGGCCTGGCACCACGAGTCCCCCCCCTACACAAGCAATTGCTGCTTTCGTTGCTACTGCTGTTTGTACTCCTTATTGCTTCTTTCATTTATCTTCGCTGACACACCAAAGGAAAGAGGGGGCTGAAAGGGGAGAATTTGGCTGTAAGCTAAATTGATTGCATGTTATATTTCATGGAAGTCTGGCAGGAAGAGTTGAGTGATCTCAAGAGTTTCAGGAATATTTTCGTTCCTATTGTGCAAATCAATCAAAGCGCGGCTCAGCCGGGGCTGCCCGCCCCCCGGCAGCCCATAGCAGAGCTTGCTGCATTGTCAACAAAGGTTTGAATAGAACAAAAGTCTCCCAAGTGGACACTGCATTCACTTGATGGGGTCGCATATTACCCAACATTTAATAAAACTCACATGAATTTGAAAAGGATTCCCAGATAGATCAACGACTGGAAAAGTAGTAAATTTAGCCGGTAGAAGGGATGCCCTAAAATCAAGGTGATGCTGTTACATGTGGCAGTTACTCTTCCGTTTAGATAGTACGTATCATGGGTGTCTTGGGACTATTAGAATGAATTCTTGCCAAATAAACATATCTACCAGTTTCCCGTGATGGTTCCACCCACCCTGGATCTGTCACGGAGGAATTCATTTAGGGTGGGTTGCTTTTTCCCAAGCCTTCATCCACAGCACCAGCTGAACAGGCTGGTTTGGATCCTCCGCGGCTTTACACGCTTCTCTGTGGCACAAGCTGTAAACCAGCAGAGCTAGCGGCTTCAGAAATGATGAGGCTCAAGCAACACCTAAGCGATTGTCCCCCTAAGTGCTTGGGCAGAGATGGCTCTAGCAGATCATGCTCCCTCCCTTTGCGCCAGAGCACTGTCTTAACCCTTTCTGAAAAACAGAACAACTGCTGCCCTGCCCCTCTCGTCCTGCCTTCTTCTTTTAAGCCCAGGAGATGCCCAGGCTCTCCTGAAAGTTATAACCGCTCTGCTAAGTGGGTCTTCCATCAGGGCCTGATAAAAAGGTGATCTTAGTAACCCTGGTTGCTGCTAAAGTAACAAACTCTTAAATTCTGGCACATGTGAGGTTTTAATTTCGTGCCTGAAAACAGAGAGTGAGAAATAATGACTCTGCATTCTTTCTTAGCGAATGCACAGCCTTAGGCTATCTAAAGAACATAAGGCCATATGATGTGTCACTGTTCAAAAATTCAAAAGGAATCCAAAGGAGTACTTTGTGCTTGTTCCCCCCACCTTATCTAGTTCACCGCTAGCCTTGGCAATCACTGTCACAAGTGAGAGCTGAGGGAATGCTGCGTCTGGAGTCATCACTCAGCTAACAAGTTAGTGCTTCTGCAAGATACATGGCAACTTGCTGACTGCCAGCACCTTATTTTGGACACAAGTCAGACTAGAAAGAGGAGCGGATGCAAAAGCTTGCAAAAACCCGTGGCTCTGGGCAGGCCTCCATTCTGCAAAAAACTTCATGTGCCCAGGTTGGGTTTTGAAGGGCAAAGCTTGTAAACTCATTTGTCAGAACCTCTTGCGTGTGGGGGTCATATCAATCACCCCCCTCTGCAGCAAGCCACAAAATATCTCACTCATTTGGAGTGTTTCCTTTTTAGTAACTAACTTTCTCAGAACAAATACATGTCCAATTAACGTATTTATGAGAGGAGGAGTATGCAGGTACAATTTTAAATCAATCTAAATGTGGAATATGGGGAACATAAAGATCAGAGGAAAATCCCTGAAAAGGGACATATAGGGACATACTTTAAATGTAAGAATTATTGTCATACTGTTTTCTTCTTTGTCTTTAAAGAGCAATCACTTATTTTTAGTAAAATATTCAGGACTACGTTTTCCAGCTGGCTGCCCAAATTCTTTCCACCAGTGCCATGTTTCTGCAGCCAGAAGAGCAATAGTGCACAAAATGTGCATAGGCTTGCCCTTTACCCTTGTTATGCACAGTTACTCTGTAGAGTAATTTCACACCACCACAGGGCAGCCCCCTGTTTGAAGCCACCCGATCCATCCCAGCCTCACGTATTAACACTAGAAAAGAAAACACTGTCACCTGGCACACTTCGGCATTCCAGCAAGGATGCTAACTGTTGAATCCATGGATGCTAAGCTAAATGTTGTTGCTAACCAAAAGTAAATAAATCGCCTGAAGTGCACAGCTGTTAGATCGAAGAATAAGTACATGGGATATACTTTTACTATTAACCTCCGAGTTAATTGTTCAGTTCTCTGCCTGCACCATCAGTTATCAAGCCAACTTTGTTGACTAGTACTGAACGAGCTGCTATGTACCAGGGTTCAAAACAGAGGCATGCTGATAAGAAAAAATGTGTGCCTAAAACTCATCTGCTGTTGAAAAACTTCAGGGCATAAGGTAAATACTTCTTTCACTGTGTCTTAAAAGCAATTTATGAAAGAAATAGACATATAAATTATGAACAAATGATCATGAAAAATATATTGATATTGCATCGATGCACTTTAAAATATTTAAACCTGCTTCTGATTATCTTGCCATTGTGCTTGCCATTTGGCATTTACTGCTCCTGATTATCTTACATGCTTTCCATTTAGCATGTAACAAATCCGCTTGAGTCTGATTAAATGTAAGCTAAAATGAAATACTTCCTATTTCCACCAAATACTATTCTGATTTGCATTGTTTTGTTCCTTGGTTAGTTTGGTAAAGGAGGTTGGTGGATAGTTTAAAATCTGTTCTCACCACCAGCTGGCACACTCCATCAGGGGCAGGAGCAGGGCAAGGGAGCGCAGGAAGGGGGGGAAGGAGATGGAGGCAGGTGTGGGATGCACCCCACATCCTGGAGCGCAAAACCCTGTAGGAAAAATTACCTGCAGCCTCAGTCAGGGCTATGGCAAGCCCACAAGAGTTTGTTTGATGAATTTTGCCTCTTTCCGACATGCAAGTCGGTCACAACTCAGTCCACTTAATCAGATACGCTTTTAATTTTTGGCTGGAGTCACTGATAGGCGCGTTTGGGTTGCGCTGCTTAGAGGAGATTGGCCAAAAGGCCTCGGATCGATTTGGCTCTGTTTCTGCACTGAATGTGTGAACGAATACATCCGGAAGGAATCATTTCATGCTTTCCTTGAAATGTGTTTCCTCAAGTTTTCCAGTAACGCACTTTCTGCAAATATTTGAGCCTGTTAAGTCTGATCACACAAACGTTATGGAAAGCAAACACCAAATGGCTGTGAGCCAAATAAATTAATTTAAAATCTGGGGAGGACATTTGCAGAATTCAACCGATACCACTATCTATAGCTCCTGGGAAAAAGAGATCTCGGTTCCTCTTGCTGAATGTGTGCTATTATTCTGTGTAATTAACTAAGAAGTTGATGGATCAAGGATTTGAGCCCCAACTCTGTGATATACTGTAAGGGGTCAGTAGTGAGGAATATTTCTGTCTACTTAAGCTTGGGCTTAGCCTGTAGTGCCACTGTAGTCTCACAGGGCTTTTGTGTGTAGGCACCGTGCTGAATCTAGAGCTGTGCAATTATAAAATACCATTATACAATCGTTTAAATGTGGGTAATTTAAACTAGGCCTCCTGCATTTGGTGGTTCCTATACTTTTCCCCTTCCTTTTTTAACTTTATCTATTTAGTTATTTTCTATTAGAATTCTGGAATGTAATCAGCTGGAAAACCAGGCACACAGAAAACAGCGTTGTGGGGCTTCCAGCCAGCTCCAGCACTGCCCCAGGAAACACTGGGGCACCTTGACTTTGCCTGGTATCAGGAGGCACTCAGCACCTAGCATGACTGGCCAATGTAAGTGAATGCTGGCAGGAGATTGATACACTGGGATTAAAGGTGATACATAATTAGTCCATATGACTTTTGCTGATAATAATTGCAGGTAACTGGCTGCATTCTGCTAATCCAAATGGCTATCGCTGTGGGCTGAGGGCATATGCTATCTGCAAAGGTTTCATATTTGATTTCAAACTAGGAGTTATCCATTAATAAAACAGAAAGCGATTACATTAATGTGCTCTCTGCCAAGACTGCCTAGTAAAACACGTGCGGAGCTTTTTGCCGGTGCTTCCCTGCCGAGCAGCACTGCCCCTGCTCCTCCCCTCTGCAGCACAGCCAGGCACAGGAGGGCTCCCAGGGAATGGTAGAAACGCCTGAGTGATTCACTGCGGGGAAATGCAGCAAGTAAATACTTGAACTGTGTTGTCCAGTGAAAAGGAAACAAGACCATCTTGCGGTGGGAGAAGGGGCATGAAAAGATGTTAATCGCATGAGCAGTAATCTCTTGGGCTGTTCAGTGTGCCACACTTGGGCTTTGTTTGCCTTGACTTATCTGGCTTACTTATCCCAATCTGTGTGATCATGGAGGTGGTGGAGGGCCTCCTTAAGTGTGCACGAGATCAGCTACTGGAGAAGGGCAATGAAACGTTAAGGAGGAAAGGTGGTATCATAAAAAAAGGCAACCTTGAAGGCCACCTATCTAGACAAAAGGGCTCAGACAGGCAATAAAAGCAGAAAATCACTGAGACAGCAGTGAATTATGAAGGCTATTAAAACCCACAACTGAATTTACAGAATCAACTTCCCCTGATGTATTATAAAAATGCTTTTCCCCAGGAGCTGGAGATACCAAAATTTGTATTGCAGATTAATTACGGCTTTATTTAGCAGAACTGGGGAGGGGGAGTTCAGCTCGGTCAAAATAGCATGGATATTAATAGTGTTAAACTTTCTGAATCTCAAATACTGCCAGGAAATCATTAACATCACATTTAACAATTTCAGGTACTTCTGGTTTTGAACTCCAATTTTATTATTTATGGAATCTTGATTGCAGAAAAAACATACCCAGCACTTGTATTTAGATTCTGTTTACAAAGGAGCTCTGTGTTCTCCCTAGAACTTGCATAAGAACAGAAAAGTAGATTATGTGGTTTCTTAATAGTTCTTCACAAAGAGTCTTCTGTTTCTTACAAATGGTTTATGCAAATGTATTCTCTGTACTGCTTCAAGCAGTACTCATGGAAAAATGACATTTTGCAATAGGGAACAATGAATATTCAATGCATCATTTCTTAGGTGAGCTAATGGACAGCTTGTATTCCATGGCCGCCGCCATTCTCTAATTTTGAAATTTTGACAAAGGGCAGGGAAGTATCAACTGGCAGCGGGAAATGAAAAGCACAGTATTCCAAGAAAGGCAGTTTGGGACTTTAAATTGCAGATTGGAAGAAAAATTTCAGTTTCTGCATAATAAACTAAAGGGCTGTTTTACAAAGGGGCAGTATGGATAAAAAATGTAGCTGCATCCTTGAAGTCACAGCTACTGCTGGACTGTGGAAGGGCAAGAGGGTGAAGGCTTCACAAAAGCCTCCCACAGATATTAATCCTTGGTGTGAATGGCACAAAAAAGAGGCAATTTGGAATGTACAGGCCGTATCTTACAGGCCTTATTCATACAAGCAGGCACACTGAAGTCAATGGCTTTGTTTGTATTGGGCTAGGACTAGCCTGAGAGCAAAGGCTGCGTGAGGAGCCCTCATTTTGCAGTCCAGTTCAGAAAGGATGGGTTGGCAGTGGGAATTTGACCTTTTCAGGACAAAATAGGCTTAAGCCATCAGTTCACATACAACTGCTGTATGTGAATGGTAGTGTAACATGGTAGAGAGCAAGAAATCGAAAGGAGTAAGAAAGGCAAAGTAAAGTAGCTATAATGTGAATGTTTTAAGCCTCCTTTGCCTCTCATGCACCTCACGTGACAGCAGTAAGCTTTTTGAGTTGAGTCCCATGAGTGAACATAACAGTTTAGGGAAAATAGCCAGGCTTCACTCGCTCCGCCTCTCTGTTCTGCACTCCTGCAGTTTTTTGCAAATGTTTTTCTAGTTTGGAGATAGGACGCGAGATGTTCTCAAGAGTAAGGGAATCTCAGCTTGTCCAATTCCTTAGCCATTTGTATTTTGTTCTTACTAGTCTTCTACAGTTACCAGGAAGCTGGATAACCATATCTTTGAAACTTAGACATATGGAAATAAAGAATCATTCATAAAATCTTCATGCAGATCGAAAAGAGGATCAGATCTCTTATGTTCATTTAGAGGAAAGGTATTCAGTGTATGAAACAGGCTAATACCTTTGATCGCTGGGCTTTGCAAGTTTATCACATTAAGTGCAGTTGGAGATTGGAAAACAATTTCATGCATATAAATGTCCTAGTAAGTACGTTTGATTAACAGGTGACCTCAAAAGAGAGATTTTGGACATGCTTTAAAACTTGCATTCCAAACAGTGAATTTAACAGCAATGTTGTAAAAAAACAGACACATTAGATATTTCATTTCCACACAGTCATTTGAAATTAATAGCCCAAATTCAGTGTTCAGTTACCTAACCATAATTCCTGAATTAGTTCAACCTATCATCCATTCATTCAACAAGGTAATTGTGGACCAGAACGCAGCAACTGAGATTAGAGGTCCTGCACTACAGGATCAGATAGCACTGAATCTGCTTCAGTTGTTTTTACAAACTATGTCCAGAAAAGTCAGAAACTTATTGCTTAGTCCAGATCTATACAATAGTAATATATGTCAAAAAGAATGCAGTATTGCACTTTTTTTAGTTCCATCAGCAGTGGCACTTTAAGAAACTTTCCTAACTGTTCAAGAGGTGAGTAATAAGAAATTCCAATCTACACCTAGCAATATCGTCCACTGCTAGAGGTTTAAATTAATCTTCAAGGATGGTGAAAAGCCCTGCCTTCTTTGTAGAGGCTGAGGCTTTGCGAAATATATGTTTTTAATGGCCTTATGTGGACTGTATGTGCTAATACCAAGATTCTAAGCTGAGCATTGTTTCCAGCTTCCCTTGGACCGCATTTCTGGCTGATGAACAAACAAATATTGAAAGTAATTCACAGAGGAAAAAAATTACTGAAAACACCAAAGACGTGTTCCATTTGTAGATTTAATTAAGATACCATGTCAATAGAAAAGCACTCAGTCACAGAATAACGATTTCCTGCTGCTGTATATGTACCAAGCCAAAGCTGAGGAGTTTATTTTCAAAGTAGGAGATATTGGTCCTGCCACAGTTGCCAAGACAAGTGATGCGACACTCTTGTAGATAATGACTGGAGTTGGTTTAATGATTTAACCTCGTGGAAATCCTGACCTGCTGCTTAAGTGTCAGAAGAAGGGTCAGGTCCGTACTTACTCTTTCCCTTAGGGTCAGTTGCTGGCCACTGTCAGACATTACAGACGGGGTGATTGGCTTTTTGGTCAGACCCATCAGGGTTATTTTGGAGCAGATGAAAGTTGTCTGGGTGCCAGACTCTCAGTGTGACCACAGTTTTGGATACCTAACTGCACGTGATCCTTTGAAAGTCAACAGGACCTTTTGAAAGCTAATTGCTGCTTAGTGTGGGGGAAGGTACTGGAGTTTGTGTCATCTGCCCAATTTGCTTACCTGGCACCATTCAGGAGAAGTCCAACTTACCTCTAAATGTAATTCGCGTGGTGAAGCTGGGGCTTTCTCAAACGTAAAACCATGGCCAAGAAGCTGCACTGCTTGCTATGGGTCACAGCTGGGAAAGAGAAGGAAATTAGAGAGGCTGGAGTGGGTGGATCACTCCAAAAACCTCGCAGGGGCTACAGTCCTCTGAGACCTGTACAGAGCCCGAAGAGGTAAGGAAGGCCTTTTGCAACATGCATCTAGGGGCAGAGTGAAGACAGATTCGGGATGCTGAATCCAGTCCCGATCACTCTTTCCCTCACTGGTGCATTCAGCTCAGGCTATGCACAGCAGAGGGTTTAGACCAGCTAATCTATTTTTAGCAAGTAGAAGGCCAGTTAGGTTATTTTCAGCAAATAAAATGAGATGTTGTTTTGATTTGCAATTTCCAGGGACTATTCCCTTCCGAAGAGTAAAGAAATAGGTATGTATGCATCTTAAACATTAAATGAAAGTCCTCAGTTTTCCCAAATTATTGCACATCAAGTGGCAGCTAAAAAGGCAGTATTCTCATCTCTCCATCAGGCTACTTCATTTGTTATAAATAAAACCTTGACGCAGACAAAGCCAGAAAACACTATGTCCCGATAACTTTCCCCAGACAGGCACAGATAGGTATTATTATGTTTGCGAATCACATTTCTGACACTGAGCCTAACATGAAGAGAAGATGGCTTAAAACTTGACCAGAATCAATACCGAGACTATAACAGGCATTGGAGTGCAAACTCAGGCTCCTGTTATTGTAACCTCAAAGTTTCTCTCAAATTCCTTCTTGGAAGTCATGCTTGCCCTACTTAAAAAGATACTAAAATACTTCTTGTATAACTGTTCAGGAAAAGCTGTACATAGGGAATAAACTACTGAGCTGGCATTAATTTCATTTTACTCTAGTGTTCTGCAATATGACATATTTTACATCAGCTCCACTGCGTAGGGTTCTTCTATCTATCAACTTAAAGAGAAAAGTTTGACATTATATTTATTTCTTGGATAATATACTGGATGCTTCTGAAGTCTACACTGAAGCATGAAGTGATAGTGTCTGTTGAAGCCATCAGTTCCTATTGACAAGTCTGGTTAAATTATCAGGTTGTATGTAATTTTATTTGAGCGTAGGAAAATGAAGGTTATAGCCAAGAGCTTGGTGGGGTTTTCTTTCGTGAGATGATGATTTATTCATTTTGGCTTCAATAGCTACGGTGTCAGGCGTATTTTATATTTTTCCAACTTTGACACTTCAAACATTTGATTTCCCTTTGCAACTTCCAACCTAAAACATGTTTCCCATTATAGATATTCAAGTGACTGCCTTGCGCACACTGACTCATGAGGCTGGTTTTTATTTTCACAAAATATATAACCCTATTTGAATAAAATACAGATGGTGTCCAATACATTAAACACAGCAAATTTGCCAGTCCCTCCTTCATCTCCTCTGTGTTCCGTTCCCCAGATTTTCTGTGGCTGTATGAAATCTTATCAGCCTCAACAGCTCCGAGAGGACATGGCAACAGAAATTTGATGCCATTCATATTTGGTTTGCTACAGTAAATAATGTGCAGTTTTTTAATTATTAGTATTTTTCTGTAGGAGTCTGCATTCGGAGCTCTGCTTTAAAAGTGAGCTGCATGCCCCTTGGAAGGTAGTTTCACATGGTCCTGTGGTAGAGTTTGAATTAAGGGCATTCAGCATGGAATATGGCACCAAATAACTTTCCTTCCCAGGTGACAGCTGGAGCAGATTCAGCGGACTCTTACATCGCCAAACAATTCGGAAGAAACAAAAATGCAATATACTGATAGTATAGTAAATTAACTGATTAAATTAGTAAAAGCTGCTGAAATTAGTTGAAGAAAAATTGTTCTGGGCTTGCTATGAAAGCATAAGGATCATAGTATACACACGCATAAAAGTTACTTGGAATGCACAAGATCCAGGTTTTTGAATAAGATTCTATCAGCATCACTAGATGGCATTGGAGGGTGCTTTATCTCATCATAGGAGAAAGGTAGCTTTTGTCAGCAGTCCATAGTAACTTTTATTGGGAACACTAGTAGTTAAGGAATTTATTCCAAGCAAGCTGAAGGCATGTTCTATGCAACTTTGGTGAGGGAATTGCAACACAAAGCAAGAACCAAGGCTGGCTGGGCAGTCACTGCATTGCTGCAGTTTCCTTCTGTCACACACAAGGAGCCCACCATCTCTGAGCTAGATCTGTAAGACTGACATTCAGACAGAAATAAATTGCAAAGGGTACCGAAGAAACTGAGAACTGATATTACATGGGCTGGTGACTTCAGAGAGGTAAGAGTTAATCTGTTCCTGACATTTAGGGTGGAATTTTTGGTACTGCGTATTTGTTTTCCCCCCAGAGCAAATTATACAAATCTTTATTATATAAATGGTATCTCTGTTTTTCTTACACCTTTTTTACTATATAGTTCTCATGTCCCTTTCCTATTACTTTTAGAATGAGATCTGTTTGCCATCCTGTGGTATTTTTGTTTAGCATCAACATCCACTTTGGAATTACTGCTAACTTTAGTCGTCTACTCTTGCCCATTGATTGTTACTGCGGAATCAGTTGCACCACAACTACAGTGGTTTCTGAATTGCAAGATCATTATTACACTTACAGAGTTCTCTTTTATTCATACTCTTTAGTAGTTGGTAAAAAGAAAGCAGAGAAGAGTTTGTTCCCATATAAACACATGATTCTAGGACTGTATATCAGAATAATTATAAGTCATGGAACATATGTTGCAATATAAGGCAGCAAAATGGTGTTTCTTTTCACATCTGCCACCTTGACCCACAATCTAAGTCATTAAACTTTTCAATTCTCCAGGTAGACTGTGCAGAGTCTGTTTGCAAATTCATTGCCTATACGACAAAATGGGCATTATTTTTTTGCCTCCGTAATATTCTCTCTGCTTAAGAGCTGTCTTTTATCTAAATTCTGTAATGAATCAGAAATCAGAGCCATATACAGGTGAAAATCTGACATTTAATTGAAGTGTTTCCATTCTTCAAACAGGCTTTAGGTGTGTCACTCTTACGACAAAAGGCCAGCATGGTAAAACATGTAGAAATAGTAGCGTCCACGCTGAACAACAGCTTGTGTCCAAGAATGAGGTAACACCTGCTAGTAAGTCATATAAGGTTTTTAATAGGTCATGAACTCGCACAAACCCAAAGTCTTGTATAAAACATTAAGTACACCGACTTCTAAAAGCGCCACTGTGCCCCTGGTCATCTATTTGTCTGACTGGCTGCTCCACATTCCTTCTAGTGTATTTATAGAAAGCTGCAATTTGTAAATACCAATTTGTACCATTATCTTCATATATGCCAGGTGCTCGTAATATTGAAAACTGGAAATTGTTCTTAGGGCATACTCGAAGTCAGCACAAGGATGATAAGTAAGAATGGCATGATACCTGTTAAACAGTGAGTGTAAATGTATAGAACTCTCATTCCTTTCCTGAGATTATTTATTAAATAGTATATCTTTAATTTGCTGCGTCTTGATAAAGCTTCCATCTTAAAGTAAGGGAACTCTTTATGTTGTCACTGTTTAACTCTCACAGGAACCTACACGCATGCTCACGCACACACGTGTGCGTACATACGGGAAAATCAGTGGGGTTTTCCTCACTTATGTGGTCCAAATATTTAGGTCTAAGAGGCAGGTTTTATTTAGCTCCTACTCCATACCTACTTCAAAATCCAACAGTCTGATTCTGTTTTGTGTGAATATAAATCAAGGATTAACTGAATTACACTGGTAAAATCAAGCTAAGTAAGATCAGACTCTGGCTTTATCATTTCAAGTAGCCACCGGATAGTTTAGTCTTCCTTCTTAGCCTCACAGTCATTTGCTGAAAAACTGTGGTTAGCAGGGATTTTTTGTTTACAAGCCACAATTTCTAATAAATGTGGTGTTTGCCCTCTGGCTTGACATCAAAGACAGTTTCATGATGAGGGTGGCTCCTGCTGAATTATATTTCCCTTCAGTTTGCATGGGGAAGTGGAGCACCTATCACACAAAGGCAATTGTTGACTGTGTTCAACTACAAAGGGAAGAGATACAACATTTTGTTTCCTTCATATTTTTAAAATGCAGCTCTTAAAAGCATCCATGTCAACTTGAAAAAAGTAACTTGTACTTACTTGCAAGCAACTTACTCATTAGAGTTAAAATGCCAAGGCCCATGTCTGTGCTGAAGGATGGGTACGGACCCTACGTGCCCTGGGAGCTCTCAGAGGCAGTCAGCCCGAGGCAGCCCAATGTGTCTCGTTCCTGCTTAAAAACTCAGAGAGAGAAAAAAATATGTTGTCTTAAAAAAAAGGATCAAATGATCACATCTCAAAAAACATTAAGCAGAGTATGATTGTGAAGTCTTTATATACTGCCTGCTTTTCGCAAATTTTCCTTTTCTTCTTTGAGCTCCATTTTCTTCTTTCTGCAGTCGATTGATGAAAACTTCACCTGAGTCTTTTCAACCCAAATTTGTTCAACTTCTTTTAACAGTGTTTCACGTTTTGACCAAAAGGTTAGGGATATGTTTTCCTGGAAAAACTTGTGAACAGTCTTGCCGCTCCATTTTTCCTTTTTTTTTTTTCCCCCTGGTAGTAGGTTTTAGTTAGTCTTCAAAGAATTTAGTGCTAAAGAATACAAAATAAGGCGCTCTCCACTAAAGTTTGAACATCCCTCTATTCATGTATTTCTTCCTGACAGGCAACATAACATGATCTTTGGATGTTCGCTATCACCTTCCATATGCTTTGAATTACAAGTCCTCTAAATCATTTGCTTTATCTAAATTATTATCAACAAGAGTTTCTTTTTTGCTCTAAATAGCAACAGTGCATGAAGGTGCGGGGCCTTACAAACATTAATAGGGTCAGCACCCCACATCCACCAGTAGAAGTGGACTAACAGTATATATTTTCCCTCTCTGCAATTCTCCTTGTAACGCATGCCTCCCGCATGTCCCCAGGTTACAGCAGGCTGTGGGAGAGGAGCAGTGCAGGACAGTGCCGCGGGGAGCTGCTGGGGCTCTGCTCTCCATAACCGTAGCAGAGAGAGCCCACGTGGGTAGCTATGTTTTTCAGGATGCTTGTCTGTGACTGACTGATTAGTCACTGTCTACTCCTTTGCTCACCTGGTGTGAACACAAGGCTGCATTCACCTATCATGAGCGGTGGTACAAGTTGATACGGTGAATTTCAGAGGCAGGGACAAGGTCTTGACTGTGCACCTACCATGGTCAGGTCCTGCTCCAGGACAGTGGTCCCCAGCGGTTACCACACCACATACAGTAGCTGGCAATAGAAGAACTCCTGCCTTCACTCCGAGCTGCTGTCCTCCCTGCACCCCACTCTGCCACCCTTCTCACAAATCTTATGGGAAACTTGGTGGTCGCGGCTGGCAGAAGTACTAAGCAAAATGCCTCAGTGAAGCAGGGAGAGGCAGGGCAAAGCACGTCAGGAATAGTCGTACTTACACTAAACTCCTTTATCTCCAAGGTTCTTTGCCAGTGTCTCACTGCCCATCCAACCCCTTCACTCTCTCTACAAACTTACCCGAGCTCCTCAGCTGGCAACAGGGCCCACTTGTTTTCAGGCTTTCTCTCAGGGTGATGAATGCTTGTGTGATATCACTAATTTCACCACAGATTTCTCTTAGATGTGATGTGAGTTGTAACAACCTGTTTCTGGAGCTGAATACGAGACCTCAGCTTTCCACTTAAAAGGACGCATTGAAGTTGGGGAGAAAGCTTTGAAAAATGACCAGAGAGAAAACAGTAGGCTCAGACAAGATACAGAAAAATAGAAGAACACATTTTTATTTTGGTCTAAGCAAAGACCAAAGCTCTCAGTGTGTCTCCACTACATCCCTCGGGACGTAGGGCCAGAAGTGATGCCGAGCAGTGCCTGCGTCATTGCCTGGAAGTGGTGGGGCTAGTGTCACCCCTTCACCAAACTGTTATGGAGATGGAGGGCAGCTCTTGGAGGCGCTCTGAGCCGCAGCCCATCCGGGGCGTCGCGGCGCTGGATGGGACCAAACGCTCAGCACGGCCCCTCACAGAGCCGCAGCACCCACTGCTTCATGCAGCTCTCACTTCTCCAGATGAACTCAACATCCTGTTTAGCACTTCATTTTGTGCACAGCCAATTGGTTTTTCACTGAGGAAATAAGCTCTCCCTGTTCAGCGTGACACGTACATAAATACGTATACACATACACACACGTGCATGCACGCACGCAGACGTCAGTCGTTTAAAGCCCTGTGGGTGTCTTCTTTCACATTTCTATCTTGTGGCTTGAGGAAGCCAGGAAATGTAAAAAGCAGTCAAAATGTTAGGGTGAAAAAAACAGGTAGAAATGCCTTTTCCACAGAAAACATGGAGCAGCTCCCACGCTGACTGGCCCAGACCTGCCAGCTCACTTTGTGCCTTGCTTCCTCCTCCTCTTCCTCCTCCTCCTCTGTGACTTCTCAGGGGTTTCCATGCCACAAACGACAGGCAAGCACTTTGCTGAATCAGATCCACTGCTGCCAAACACACTTTCTCCCCATAAATTCCGACTTTTGCCAGTGCTTATTAGAGCTATTAAATTCACTTATTGTAGTATCACGCCTCTCTTACTAAGATTTTAATCAGCATTTCCATTGGAAAGCCTTACTCTCAAAGAGTTATAAAACTGCCTGTATAAAGTTGATTACCGCTGAAATTTAGAATCCAGCTTCTTGGCTCATGGCTCTGTTTCTTTCTTGCTTACTTGATCTCTGTTTGCAAAAGCTGATGTAAATTGGTTTGGCAAGTTTGTTTAATTCCAGGGATAAACAATTCCTGACTTGAGGCATTTTTTTCCGGTGCGCGGAAAGTGATGGAATGAAATTATCCTAAGTTACCTGCCTACAACATTAAAGAATTACCCCAGATACCTTTTTTTTTCTTTTAAATGTTGATATTTTTTACCTAGGAATGCAACTAAAGAATTTAACCGTTCACATTGTTTTTAAACGCTGAGTATTTTTGGAGCAGTGTACAGTGCTTAATGGTAAGGCAATCACGGGAGGTTAAAGACTTTCAAAATACATACCAGCACCTCAGTGCCAACAACCCATATCACTTCAATGAACTGTGCAGTATGTGTTGGCATGATTTATGTAGCAATTTTAAAAGAATCTGTAGTGTTTGTTTATTACCACAGCATGATTGATGGGTTCCTAAGTGCACGGCGACACAATCAGCTGAGCTATTACGGCTGGGAGTTTGATAATTTGTGAGTTACAGCCGTTACAGCATGTCATTTCAGTCAATTGCCAGAAGTCGTTAGGGTATCGGTGACCTCAGAGAAACCGCGGTGAGACGAGACCCGCTGCCGACTGTGTCACCATCTCTCCTGCGTAGTCACACAGGCTATGAGCACTTCTGCCCAGCTTCCCTGGCTCTCCTGCGCTCCTTCTCAGACCCTCCTTGGTAAAGCCCGGTAAGAAAAACCACCATTTAGTCCCATGAGTAATTCCTTCAGATTCTGCTCTCATCCTCATCCCTTCCAAATGTTAAAAGTCTGCTACTGATGTGACTCAAACTACAGAGAAAGAAAGGCTGTTCAAGCCTTGTCTTCTAACGGTTGCTTGCTTTGCGACAGGCAACTGCGTAGACAAAGCCACCGCGTACCCCCAGAAACACACCCCTTACTGGGAGCCACTGGAACAACCTCAGTTCCTTCCTGGAAAAAATATCCCAGGCTTAAGTTTACATACAATACGTTATGTCTAAGCCTTCACTGGATGTAGGCATTTATTTGCAACTCAAAAAAATCGAGTATGAAAGGAATTGTATTTATCTTTTATTTTTTTTTACAAAAATAAACAATTTGAGAAACAAAAGCACATTTTTTTTCCTGACTGTACAAACTACAAAACAGTATGACATTGGTCACTTTAGCATTTACTTTATTGCTTTCACTGAAAGCAAATTCTCTAGACACACCATGCCTGTAAAACGCATTTTATATAGAATTAAGGCTAGCATTCATTTGCCATTATTAAGGTCATTTACTTCATTCACTCTAAGAATTAGCAAGCGATGTCTTAGAAAACCAAGGATTTGATGATAAAAAATACGAGCAACTGCAAGATAGTCATTAAACTAGTACCGTTCCACCAGCTGGATTGCTTTGCCAGTCTGTCAAAGATGTGGCTTCCTGAACAATTCAAACTCGATTCAACAAAAGTCTTAAGCACAGGCTTAATTGTAAGCATATGCTTAGGCCTATCCCTATTCAGCAAAGCACTCGGCACTCGGGTAAGTCCTTACCCTTTCAGTGGGACTATTCATATGCTTATGTGATTTGCTAGACCTACAAAATGGCTCTTTTAAATTAAAAATGAAACTTTATGATAACATTGGAAGCAAAAATGAAAATTAGCTACAGTCCTGCAATTCTAAACATAACCAATTCCTTCCTTTTGACAAATACGCCAGCATTGCATATTTGATAGCTTTAACACAAATGCTGATTGTCTTCAGAAATGTTTGCTATTCAGCTTACAAACTGATATGCTTCAGTTACTCTGTTGTGATTGTACGTGCCCAAATAAATATCAGCGCGGAGGATACAGACTTCCCATAGAAATGATCGACTTTCATCCCTGTGCACACATGCACAGGTCAGAAACATTATGCCAACCTTGGTTAGAAAAGCCAGAGCTGCCAGCTGATTTGTAACCAAAATTATACCCTAACAGTGTATCGTATCTTGTATTTTGCTTTGTTTTTAAAAAAATCACATTTTCAAAATGTTGTTTTATTGCACATTAATCCTGGTCACGCAGGTTATTTCTTTAAAGTTTTGTTTAGCACTCTATAGATTAGAATGAGTAATAGTGCAATTATCTCTCCGGCCACAGCCGCCTTATACCTAACAGCTGCCTATATTTATACACAAACAGCTCTCGCCACTCACGTGTCAGACTGAGCCACTTCAGCTGTCAGTCTGTCACCTTCACATATGTTATCTTGTCAGGATCAGGCATGATATGATTTGAGGCCATCTTGAAGAAGACAAGCTGCCGACCTGCACCGAATAGGAAAAGGCAGGGGTGGGGAAAAAAATTAATTAGAAGTGATGAGCAAAAGGTTGCAAACTTAAAATATTGACATTTCATATTCTTCTTCAACCTATGCATTCTTCAGACAACCCGAGACTGAACTCTTTCTTAACTTCACCTGGTATAAAACTGAAATGCTTTCATCTAAAATGACACTGAATCTCCCCTGCTTTGGTATGTTTACTCTTGATCTAATTATGGTCAAGATACGGCTGCGCACAGCTAACACGGTAAACGAAGAAGATTTTAATACAAATGTCACATGATCTTTAAAAAACGTATTTAAAGACTCTCCCACTGATAAAAATAGGCTGGGGTTCAGGGCATTCCTTTGATTGTACAGGAGCATTCATCTTTGCGTGCTTGAATCTTTGCAAAACCGATCAGTGCAATGTACGTTAAACATGACTTTCTCCGAAATAGCTCTTGCTGATCACTCCATAGCTCTGGGTTTTAGACAAGCTGGAACAAGGTTTCTACCCCTCATACAAAAAGCACCAGCAAGTGCTAATGGCCTGGGCTGTGTAAGGCACCAGCCACGTAGACATCCGAGGCCAGCGGGGACTGAATTTGGTGAGGTTTCACTCAGCGGTATTTGTGGGAGCCGCAGCACAGTTCTTGTATCTCCCCACGCTTACTGACCTGGCATCTTATTCACATCCCTGCCTCTCGATGAGTACCTGCCGTCCCACGGACCCGCACTGTCATTGCCTTTCCTTGGAGCAGAAGCCACAGAGAGATTTTTCCACAGCGATTCAACCTCTGCCTTCCCTCTCTCTGAACTTCAGAACATCAAATGCTATCTACGCCCAGCCTGCCTCTCTAGGGGGCTCCCATAACACTATTTTCTTGAAAATATCACACAGCAAACGGGATGCGTCGACTACTGAGCAAATTTCTGTGCTGCAGATTTCAGGGACTTGAGTGCTTATGCATCAGGAGCGACAAGGTAAAGGGAACGGTAAGTAAGACTAGAAATATTGCTAATATGTCTCATTTGCTTTTAGTATTATAACCTGAAACAGGAGCTGCTCTAAACTTCCTATGAATTTCCCTGTGCCATAATAATTACTTTTTTAGTATGTTAATTAACTTCAACTGACTATAAATAGTCTGACACGATGACCTAGTAGTCACCAGTTAGCCACAGGCAAGCTTAATATAAATTAGTTTTTTCTAGGTTCCATGGAAGTCTCTGTTCAAACCTCTCAGAAGCACAAGAAATGCAGAAAGCCGTAGCAGTACACTGCCTAAACACTCTGAAATGTATGAACTGTCTGAAGTTTCTACTAGTTTGTGATGCTTTCAGAGCTGGGGACCTGCTAGGCATGTATATAAGCCTACCTTTGGTGTGTATTTCTGTTGCTCAGCTAAGCACAACTAAAGCACCCAACTGCACACCGGGTAAATTTCGACTTTAAGGTTAAGACGTGTTGTGATTGCAGATGCACAGAGAGAGAGCTGAGCCTCAGGCCCTAATTAACTTGCCACACTAAAGTCTCTGACAGAGCGATGACTTCAATCAGCTTTCCCAAGGTGTGGCTAGCATCAGCCACCCTTCCTCTTGAAGACAGGAGCAGGGGAGCCGACCTGGCCCTAGCAGAAAATGGCAATCGCAGGCAGGGAAGCAGCCCTGTACGTGTGGAGACAACATACAGAAGAAAAACTCACCCTGACTTCAGGGGGGGGTTTATCTCAGGGGAAGATTATGAAAGAACACGGATTTGGTCCACTGCACCTTATAAAAACAAACATGTCTTTTTTCTTTACCCTTCAAAGGGGTGCAGTTTGCCCAGGGGAACACTGCCACCTGAGCTGGCCGGGGCCGGCCACGGGGGCACACAGCTCTCCTGGGCATGCAGGGAAGGGGCGAAGGGTTGGGAGCCGACTGTGGCATTCAGCTCTTTGAACCCCTCAGCCACTCCGGAGCCGCAGCTACTGGAGACTTTTAGCAGAGACTTGTAACATTTTTGTTTCTCAGAATGCTCTGGAGTTGCCTGAAATAAGCACAAGTCTGGTGCAGAAGCAGCAAGCCAGGGCCAATTCTCCGCTTGATGTCAATCGGCACCGACTGCCTGCCTTCAGGGGAACCACATGAGGGCTGCCAGGCCCACAGACCTTTTGGAAAATGTATTTCTCTTTTCAGTGAGTATATTCTGTTAGACAAGAAAATGAGTTGTAGTAGCAAATGGGATTTTCCCCTGGAAGTTCTACGTCTACTTCTGCGTCTACCTGGTTTTAAACCCTCCCTCCTCACTGTCCTTTAGCCAAAGCCCTACTGCTAGAAGCACAGTGTTCCCACCAGCGGCAGGGCATCTCTGACACCAGCTGGGAAGTCCCAGCTAGATCCATGGGAGAACCTGTCTGGTTTTGTGTCAAACCGCAACAACCATATGGATTGGAAAGATTTCTTTAAATCCAGTATGTTGGACCATGTCCTGCACAATTAACTGCGGAAACAGGTCACAGGCTTTTGTTGTTTCTGCTGCTGTGTTTTAAAATAAAATGTCAGACCCCACGGTTTGGAGACCTATGGTCCATGTGCTCTAGCCCTCTGGTGCCAGCTCCTTTGAGCCTGCCCGCAGGTTCCTGCTCCCCCGACAGCAGGCAAAGAGAAGCCCCACCAAAAATCAAACCGCCTCAGCTGGAGCTTCAGAAACTTCTAGCTGCTGCTGGCAGCTCCCACAGCCCAGGGCAGCACGCTCCCCAAACTGTATTAGAACACTTAAAGCAGCCAGAATATGTGACTCGGATGCTGTTTCTGCTCAGCAGCATCCCCGACCTACCTGTCCACGTCGTCTGGTTAGTTAAGACGAAAGCTTTGCACTGGGAGTAGCTGTCACAGATTTCAATGGCTTCGCTGACGTCAAACACGGAGAGGAGGCAGCCCTTATGATGGTAAGATGGCCAGCATCTGTAGTTCTCATCAGGAATAAAAGCTTCAGGCACCCGTCTGTATTCTGCAAATAACCACAGCAAAGCAATCGTTTTGAAAGCTCTAGCAAACTGCTTGTTTTTAACAGGCAAGGTTTATTATAACAGCTTAGGAGGGGGATACATGACGGAAAAGGTGACGGGCTAGACTGTACCAGCCTACCAGCCCCAGTTTACTCCCAAACGTGTTTATAGCTCTGCACCTTACTTTCCTTTTCCTTTCTTCTTCCCACCATTTTTTCCAGAAAGCATCTGTAAATAAACAGTCTGTGCACAAAACCCTTTCCCCTTCCCCACTGCGTAGGAGAGGCCTTGGTTTTATTAGGAATTTTACAGGAAGAATGTCCCATTGAATAAACAGAATCCACTTGAATGAACTGACTCACTGTCCTACTTCTTAACAGTGAGCGGGATTGTCGGGGTGAGACCCGACCAGGCGTTCCCAGCCCTCCCTCTCCCTCAGAAGAGCATGCTATTTTCCTCCGGTCCCTTTAGAGAAGGAAGAAAAGACAGGCTTTTAATTAAGCAAACTTTTTTTGCTTGCTCAGATCAGCACAAAAGAGGAGTCGCTTGATGGGCCTCCGAAGAGAAGGGGGAAAAAAAAAAGTAGCGGGAGCATGTCAGCGTGGTCCTTGCCCAGCGCCTCCGCGCTGCCCTGCCGATTACTCCTCTCCCTTGGCTGCCGTTCAGTCTCACTTGCCTTTATGAGCTGCCTCTTGTTCTCTGTTCACAGCTCCTCTCACTTTCCCAGCCGCTGACGGGGGTTTCTCTAATGAATGCATCAGCAAATTCAACTAATCATTTATAAACATTTCTATTTAGCGTCCAGACGCACAAATTGACGGTTCCACCCCGTCTCTCCCCCCTACCTCCTCTTCAAAAAAATAAGTAACATTCTATATTTCTTCTAATTGTATCTATTATGGAAACCAGAGCTGCCAGCCCTGACTCACAGCCTATTCTTAAGTCACTTTGGTTCAGGCATTTTCTGCCTGACATTGCAGATTCAGCCTGCTAATATTTCAGGCAGCACATTGTACGAACACCACCGAGTCGGAGGCAAATGCGTCTACTACTCTAAACTGCCAGTATTTCAACTGGGAAAAGAAGTACACATCCACAAGTGCTTGTTCACATCACACAATCTGAAATAGTGGGAAACAAATGCAGTAAATGCACTCTTTTTTAAAGCCTGGATGATTAAAAGTATCATAAGAAACATTCACAAACAAAAAGCAAAATCAGAGCTTATCATGTCCCACTTAAATCAAAGGCAAGAAAGTTTTCAGTAATTCAGAAAATGCAGACTCATACAGATGAAGAAAAAAAAAACAAAATAAAAATGCAGTTTTACATTACAAATGGTCATGTCTCCATCAAAAATACCTATGTATTTCTTCTGAAGAAAAGTCACAGCATAAATCAAACTGCTACTGGCTGGATAGGTAAAGTCCCTTTTTTTCGAATTTCTGTATCAACTGTACAGTGTAACAATAATTGAATGTAACTGAATAATATTCTCTTATCTCTGTATGGTTAACTGCTGAGTATTGATTTGTACCTCACAGCCAAGGTCAGTAAAATGATATGTGCAAATGAAATGCAAAAATCAATTCACCGTTGTTGGCACCATATACAACTACCTGTATCAATGGGCGTGCCACGTTGACTGGATATAAAGTGTGACTGTTCACAGCTTTTCTTTGCACGGCTACAGAAGTGCCACCTAACACTGCACCGCGCCAAACCCCATGCCACAGAGGATGTTCACAGAACGATGGCACTTGCTACGGCAGCAGCAGATGAAGCATCTGCCTGATTCTCCCTGTCAGCAGGGAGCATGCCCCCGGCCCTTCCCGCAGGCGCTCTCGGAGCCTGCCGGGCTCCGCGTCAGGGCTGGGAGGGAGCTGCAGCATCCCTCGGCACGCCGTCAGGGCACTAAGCAGCGCAGCCCCACGCCACGTCATGTGGTTTTTCTCCACGCGAGGCAGGAGCCCGTCTGGAAGACCCTTATTTTGAATTATCAATCAATTTTTAAACTCTTCTGCACACGGATATGACTCTTAATATGCCTATAGCACTTTCTTTCTTCTCAACACTGTTCCCGGTACAGCTGTCAGGGGTTAGGCTCTCAGCTGACGTAAACAGATTTCAAAAGAGCAGCGCTGATTTACGTGACCTGAGGCTCTGTCAGAGGTAGGAGATAAAGTCCTCCCTTTCCATTGACTTTTTCAAGGTGACCGAGCCTGGTAAATCATTTGGGCAGCTTGGACACATTAATCGACAGAGTTGGGCCAGCAATAACTGCGATGGTGATGGCGAGGTCCTGGCTTGTGGGCGGCAGAGAGGATGGAAACCTCCACACTGGTACTTAGGGTGGTCTTGCCGTGCGGCAGAGCCCCGTGGCTGTCCCTCCTAGGCCTTGCTGCTCCCCGCCAGTTCCTGCATGAGGGAAGCCACCACCATCTGCAACGACCTCAGGGTGCCGCACTTGTGGGAACAGGCTAGCCTAACACGTACACAACAGCGCGACCCACATGCAGAGAGCATTCTCCTCGGCTGGGAGATCACCAAGTGCCAGATAGGTGAAAATGCAGCCACTGGAGTCTCAAGTGAAAGCACAGAGGCACGCAGAGTCTGCAAAGGCAGCTTCCGGCAGCTCCCCCGAACCGGCACAGACTGCTGAATGCCTGCAGTTTGGGGATCTGAGCCTCCTGCCTACGCTGCCTGCAGGGAGGGGAGTGGGATGCAGCAAGGGGGAAAGGCAGGAAGGCAGCCCCTCTCCCCGCTCGCATGGCAGGCAGCAGGGATGGTTGCCCAGGAGCGCCTTCCCCTGGGAGCATCCCGGTGGGAAGGCGGCCACGAGGAGCAGTGAGTGGGACACGCGATGGCCCCGCACCCTGGCTCATGCTCCCAAAGCAGCCAGGTGCTCCCGCTGCCCCGGGAAGCCAACATGGGATCTCCTCTTAAACTATTACAGTCAGAAATTATCAGAAACCCTGCAACACCAACCGAGCGCTGGGTCTGAGGAAACCGCGCTTCCCTGCAAAACTCACTTTATCTCGAGCAAGGCAAGGTACCTGCCTTCCCCATTCGCACAGTGAAGGCACGTATTCCTGGAATCTCTTGTTTACACAGTTACAAATTAGGGAGCTGACCCCTTAGCCCTCATTTGTAGGACTTGTGAAGAAATGCACTCCTCTCACGTGAACTAGGAGGGGTCGGAAGAAGGGTGCTCCTGAAGGATGCCCCTCCGTTGAGATGTGCCCTGGCAATGCCAGGCACCTGCTGCTCCTCCTTGCACTCCATTAGCCCCAGCCAGCAGGAGAGCTGGGCTTCCCCTACACCTTTAAATGATCACCCTGGTCACTACAGTGCAGTTACTTGCTCAGTTAAGCAATACTCCACTGGTTTATGGACAGCTCCAGCTCAGGTTTTTGTCCTGCCAAGACCTGAAACTTGCTTAAATGGAGTCCGTGGAATTTGAAGGCTCACGGCAGTAAATCACATCATAAAAAGGTCAAAGTTCTGGTCGATTTCCAGACTAATGGTGTTTAAAACCAATAAATACTTGCCTAATACTATAAATGCAGCCATAAATTTACACTTTTGCGTACATACACGTAGCTTGACACAGAGTACATAAAGTCTATCAAGGTAATGGCAAGGAATAGATTAGACATGCAAGATGCCCCTGCCGGTATCACAACGGAAAAGGAACCATTTTCTCCAGCTACTGATTTTGTGAGGATTGAAGCAAATAAATGTACGCAGTAAGCCTGATCTTGATGTCACTTATGACAGATTTACTCCAGCTTAACATACGGGAGCTGATTTGCTGCTCACTGTTACACAAATAAATCCTCCTAGGAAACATCTTTCCTGCCCCGTAAACATTTTGAAACTTCAAAATATCTTGCTATGCTGAATCTGGGCAATCCTCAAAAGTTTTGTTTTGCAATATTTTTAATAGTTTTAAAATATTTTTACAAGTTTGCTCTGGTCAATCAAAATATGCTGTTTCAATAGGCCAAAATCTTCTTAGAAGTTTCTCACAGTGCTAGGCAGCCCCCACAGCAGCCGCAGCGATTTTCCAAACGAGCATCTTCTCGTGACAGGTAAGAGAGGCATCTTTAAAAGCAACCTGCAGTATCACTGACCAGGGCAAGAGCTACAAAAGAAAGTCAATGCTTTAAAATCTTGTTCTAAATTTTTTCCATCAAAAATCACCTGCGTTGTCCCAAAGCCGACTACAATCTATAAACATACTCATTTTCACTGCACTGGACTGAATCATATAAATAACTCCACAAGTATATAATAAACTATGTGAAACCGCCTGTGGTTTCCCCCTTTTAGCTTGTTTGAATCACCCTAAATCTGACTTTAATCAGTCCTAATGACCGTTTATTTCAGCCACAGCAGCCAGATTGCATTTTTACTACCAACTACAGCTACTCGTTGGAAATTTGCCCAGTCCTCTTTTCTAGTTATCACCTGCCAATACACCACGGGTCAATGACACAAACGCAGTAATGTTCATCCTTGAGAGAGAAATCATGTTGCTCCTTTTCCTCCCTCCTCTTTTCCTCCACTCTCGAGAGGACCACTGGCAGTCGACTCTGGATTTGCTTTTAATTGCTTTGCTTACAAGTAAGCAGAAAGAGCCTGATCTTGCCAATCTCAGCAAAAAGTGGTATTGAGCAGTGTTTTGCTCTACAAACAGTCCCCACCGATTCCCAGGGAGCTTATGGAGAACAGAATCGGATCCTAAATAGACAAGAATACACTTATGTTTTTAGTACGTTTCATTTTACGCTGAAATTTTCCTCATGCTTCAGTATCTCACATTTAAACATGCTTCTGACAATGAGCCTTGCAAAGCCGTGTGCGCAGTTGCGCTACGGAAAGCTGTTTTTTGGTATGTTTGAGAAAATGACATGCTAGGCGTATCCCGCGTGTCTCTGCTTTCAATCATTTCTGACGAATGCCAACTGTTTGGAAGGACAGACAGGCCTGGCAGGACATGGGTTTGCCGTCAGACCAGGAGATAGCCCTGCTTCTCTGGTGAGTATTTCTGTCCTTTGGCTGCCTCCCACGTGCAGGCTGGAAGCGAAGTAAGGCTTGCCTCTTTTTATATGCTTCTATTGTGCTTACAGTAGAGCCATATTTAAATCAGTATGCAGGCTGTCACCGAAACACAAATAAATAAGGAGAAGAACGACATGTTCCCTTACATTTTATTCCCATTAACATGACACAGCTGGAGTGCTTTTCCTGCCTCGTGCCCCACGTCCCAGGGCCGCTCACCGGGCTGCGGAGCTGCTCCGCGCCCACGGCCGCCTCTGCAATGCACACCGATTTACTGAAGGCAACTAGCCCAAACTAGTGCCACAGATGCTTGTAAACTGCATCTGGCCCGCTCGCTCATAAAAACAATGATGCTGATGATGGACGAGCCAAAAGGTGCCTAGGGTCACGTGTGCGGGGTATTTAAGCTTAAAGACAGATGCCTACAGGATTGTAAAAGACACTCGGTGACTTTTTTAGTGTTCTTGAAAGGAGCTGAGGACCTAACCCATCAGCAGAAAGCATTTTGCTGTACGCTGCCAAGTTGGACCTAGAGAAGTTTAGCGACAGCAGAACACGTTGCTCAGTGAACAGGGCATATGGTTTGCACGACGGTGGAGATACGTGTGAGCAACAACCAACCGGTCACTATACAGCTATACAGCCCCACGGTATTTCCAGTGCCGTACGGGTGCAAAGGAACCTGCTCCTGTATTCCTCTGTGTGCCGGGATTGCCTGGCTGCTGCTGCGAAAGCCCTCTGTGCAAGGCAGGGCGTAGAGGGAGACTTTCTGCCCGTGCTTGCAGCCCTGTGCACCTTTCCCCCTCAGCCGGCCACAAAGCAGCCTTGACGTTCCCGGGAAAGAAACACCAAATGCACAAGTGCCAGATAAAGCAGGAATCTGGGCTGCAAGGACTGGGCTGCAGTATGTTCCTGGCTGAGCCTTCAAGCGCCTTCAGCAGCATACTTTTAGCCTTCGCATTGTGGCCTGCCGTAGGATATACAAACTGCCTCAAACAATATTCCAGCAACCTTGCAAAATTTCTCTCTCGCACATACACATGTGCACAAACACTGCCCCCCTCCTCGATTTCAATAATTCTTGGGTGGATTTACAATTTCCGAAGCAGGTTGCTATAGTGACCCTGCAGAATATTTTTTCAAAACACTGTTGTACTGTAAATGTTTACATACAGCATAATCCTGCCAAATTGTCTTAAGACAAAGGAAAACATGAAGTGTCTTTGCTTTATGTCCAGCCTTCCAGCTTTTTAGGCATTGAGAATGTACTTTCAACTAACAGCAGCAGCTAATTATGCCTTTCTTTGGGCTTGCACACCCTCAGGCCTAATAATGGGTCATCTATTAGCTTTAATGAATAACAAAGCTATCGGATTTACTAGTGTTAGCTGATTTCACGCATTTCTGAGTAAATTCTGAGTTAACTGAAGGGCTGGGGCTTAGCTCAAGGGCCAGACACCCAGTTGGTACAAATCAGTGTCACTTGATTGAAGTAATAAAAATGTTGATACTGGGGCAGGACTTTACTGATGAACATCTGCAGATTTTTTTAGTCGTCTTAATCTGGGCAATTAATGGAACGATTTAATCATTTTTAGATAACATGTGTCAGAAAAAATACATGATTCCTGTTTTAATTCACATTCTCCTGGATTCCAGCAAGAGAGACCAACAGTCAATGGAATATAAAAGTATTTGCTCACGGTGTTGTTTTAAACACTGTAATGTTCCTATATCAACATTAACAGTAGTGTGATTTATGATTACAGAACACATACGTAGCTATCGAATGTCTCCCGCACCTCTACTCTGTTTCTAAGATACTAAAGCAAAGTCCAGAGCAGAATATAATTTACAGCACTATAAAATCTTTTACAACTGAAGCACAGTGAAAGCTTAATATCCAAGACCTTCTGTAATATGACTATGTCATCTTGTTAAACTTTATTTATGGGAACACTAGGGTTGACAAGAACTTTATGTCACTTCCCTACTGATTATCAATATCACCTTTCTCACTTCATGGTGTTCATAGGAAGAGGTCTTCCTTTCAAAAACATAGGTTGAGATAGATAACAGACTGTTTCCTCAAAGTTTATGTTTTAGTTATGGCCTTAGATCACTTGCCCAAGATCATGATCTCTTCTTTCCTAGTACGAATTTACAATGCTCTATCCAAGACAATGGATAATTCAAAGCATTTAGACCTAAGACAAATTCTGAAGCACCGTTACCTGAACCTTCTACGGTTTCTTTCCCTCAAAAACCAAACCAAACCAAAATCTAGCAATTCTTGTATCTGAATTCTCCTCCAGTTCTGCTTTTAAGATTTCAAAATAGATCATACACCAGAAAGGCTTTATTTTGTCACAACCCTTTAGATGCCAGAGGAGACTGGCATCGTTAATTCTTGTCTATTTCTACTGCTTGAGAGAGTGAAAATCTTGGGAGCCAGTCACCTTGTGAGACTTCCATCATCTGGAGCAAAATCGATGTGAACTTGTGCCTGCCCGATCTTGGCACAAAGGCGTACGAATGCAAAGCTCTGATTAACTCCTGTCTGGCCCGAGAACAAAACCATCGCCTCTGGTTTTATCTTAACATAGCACTGGGTTGGAAAACACTCTCCTTGAACTTTCATTACGCTGTAGAGCAATGCAGAAAAGTTTTTAAAAAATCCAACAATCTTAAAAGTATTTTTTCTTTGCTTTCAGAGAGTAACACAGTTACTAGACCTCAAATAGGGCCAAAGCAAGACCTCAGCTGACAGCTTAGGAAAGGATCACAGTTGTCCCTTTTCCCACCCACCTCTACCTCCACCACCCACCAGGAGTTACACAAATTATTCGATCTGCTCAGCATTTCAGCCCTGGTTTCGCTGGTCAGGACGCCAGCTCAGCTGGGAACGTCCTGCCTGCGGGAAGAGGTTGATCACTTGGACACCGGTCCTTTCCAACATCGCTGTCACCCTCTCCTGCAACTTCACCGTATCGTAGGAGAATTTCTCATTTCATAATGTCTGGATAATTTCTAATTAATAATTTCTTATTCCATAATCTTCAGACTGAGAATATTAAAAATTAATTCTAGCATGGTATTACCAATCAAATACTGGTTGAGGAAGGAATGTGTTCAGAGTAAAAGTGATACGAATGAGTAGGTAGGCATATTTTCACCCTCACAATATAACTTCTTCATACTTTTCTGGCAAGGAAAGAGAGGCTTAAAATAGAAATAAATTACAACCCCTTTTCTGTTTGGTTAAAGTAGCCTTAGAACAAACAAGAAACAGGCCTGCACATCTTAAAGGCATGGCAGCTAAGTCTGAAAATACTTCTCATCTAAGTGTAAATTCCACTAAGATATCTGATTCCTCGGGCTTGCCGCTGGTTGAGAACATTTTCCTATCAAGGAATTCAATACTACACTCATGGTCTTTCATGCAGACTGGCCAAGTATGTTACACAAAGCATCTACGGATTTTTAACATCTTTGCTCACGCTGTAGAGTGCCTAAGCCCATGAGCAGTGTCCTACAAATAAAAAGGGCTCCTTGCACAGAAGGGCGTTACTAACCGTGAACACGGGCGGCGGATTCTGCATTATATTATCCAGGACTCCTCAGAATTAACTAACACAAAAATGTGTAACTATTACAGTAGCCAAATATACATGGAGATCTGCTCCATATTAGTAGAAACCTGCACTGTTACATTTACTACCGCTGTCCTAGGCTTCAGTCCCCGAGATTCTTTATAAACACGACAGCCTTCTAAAATTCAAAACTTCATCTTGTCCTGATGCGGCAGTTAAATCTGGAACCAACCAGCACCACAGAAAAACTTCAGCCCTCCTGGCACTTCTTCAACAAAGGACGTGTTTGTACTATTGATTGTACTGCTGAAAATAATTTTGCTGTGTTGACAGGCCTCACTCAGCACAGATTGTGATGAAAAGCTGAAAATTAGAAAGTTAAATGAACACCTGCAACAATTTTCCTGCCAATTTTACAACAAAATAAATATTGAATTATTCTGATAAGTGGGTCAAATTCATCCTTGGTGTCATGGCCCTTTGAGGTTAACGGCACTGCGACAGGGATGGATTTGGCTCCTGTGTCTCTTTCACAAAGCAAATGCTTCACGGAACTATTCAAATCCCCCGTGCCAACATTCATCTTCATTTAGAACCCATCTTTCCCTCTTTACTGAGCTTTTGCAGCAAAGCCATAATTTTCCTATCAACTTGCAGTCAATTATGTTGACAATTTGACACGAATATTGTACATACACAAAAATAATTTGCAAAACAGCTTTTCCAGTTGTTAGACTTAACAGTCATTTCCATCATACATCATCTTCTTTGATGTGTATAATTCCACAAGCTATCCTTCTGGGAGGACTATGCATCCCTCCATGTCATAGCAGCTTGAATAGCATTTTACATACCTGTGGTGCTGCAGAGATTTTATGAAAAAGATACTATTATGCAGCTTCGTTTTCATCCTTTTTCATTATATTGCTAGCAGAAGCTGAGGGACACATTATTTTTGTGAAGCAAAAATTTTGTTCTCCCAATCTACAAGTGCTTATGTAGCAAGAAATTCCTGTAAGTCCCAGGAAATCCACAGAGGGTTACGGCATCTTGACTAGATTCCCCCTAACTCGTGTTTGGGGAGGCTCTCGTACTCCAACAGCAGAGAAGTGTGTGGATGTGATGAAAAACATTTTCTGCAGATCTGCTATGGAAAGCAACGCTCCATTGGGTTTCTTTATCCCCATTACAGCCTGCTCACACCTATGGATGTGCATCTACCTCATTTAGTGAGAAGGGTTTCAGATGGCGCCCAGGAAGCAAAAGGCAGACAACAGATTATCACGTGCATGACTTCAAGGGCCACCGAGCCCCATTTTCTGCACATTCGCCCTTTCAAACCTCAAAATAAAGGCAAAGTCTCTGATTTTTAGTTTCGAGAAAGACTACTTTACCAGCTTTCGGCATCCGGGTTGTGTTCTGTAGGTACTCTCCACTCTTATACAGGTTCAAAACTCTCTCTAGCTGAGCAGCTGTCTCATCTATTCCCCAGTGAAGTTCTCCTTTAAAAGCACAGAAAAAGAATGAGTTAGATGACGAGCAACCTGCACAGGACGAAAATGAGGTTGCATAAGAATAAAGCCCTAAGCATCAGAGCCCAGCGGTGCCCTGCTCTACGATGGCGTCATGATGCGGACATGAAGTCCATGAGTTACTACAAACTGGGTTTCACACCTGACATGAGCCAGGCATGTCAAAGGCTGGCTCGTCCGGCTGGGAACCCCAGGCCTGCGGGCAGAAAACACTGCGGTGAGCTCCCCACGAGGGATGAACTTTAGCCAATACAGGGAACTCAAGAGGTTTTGCTTGTTAATTAGCTACAGCCCAGCACCATTAAAGTCCCCGTTGAATACACACAGCATAAGGTATAAAACCCCTAGAAGAATGCACTGAAAACCCTCAAATCAGATTTACTGATTTGTTGCAGTTGCACATGCAACTACTCTTGTCCCAACGGCACTGTCTTGGTAATTAGTAAAGATCTATGGTAATGTCACTTGCCTCTGGCTTCTGAGGTATAGAAGCACCACCGGGACCATTGGCAATGGGGAAGTACCCTGGTGTTATCATTAAACTTCCCCTTGCAATGGACAGGGACTTGTCCAGATCCCACAAGGGATTGCATTCTGATGCAGTTCACCCCAGTGCTGAGGTGTCAAGAGGAAGCATATACCTCTGTGAAGCCTAGATAATATCTCAAAATGGGATTTCTCTGATATACGGGGCCTTCTCTGTATGGAGGGGATTTTACCTTGGATAGAAAAACAATCTGGTTCTATTGCAGTGAACATAAAGCAGCATCCCCCTCATCCCAAGCGTGATAGTCACACTAAAAAAGGAACTCCTTGGCTTTACCATGTTTATTGCGATTACCTGTTGCATTGACTATCTTATCCAGTAACGGTCTTAGTGAGGATGGCGCACTGTGTGGCAGAAGATATGTAAAAAAAAACCTGCAATGGAAAAGTAACCCATATTGAAAAATTTAAAAAAAGAGTTTACAAATGTCTGGTAACTACTGAACAACATAAGGAATAAGATTCCTATCGCTTATAAGCCACTGACCTATTCAGGAAATATAATCATATTCTATAATCAAATAAATATATAGCTGAGACTATTCACATAGCTGTCTGGCATACCTAGACCACGCTGTTATATACAAGGCGGCCTTGTAACTATGTGTAAATGTGCCATTAATACAGAAATTTGCTACGAAGCCCCATGGATTGTAACTATTTGCAAAGCTGTCTGTACTTTAACGAACTAAAAGGACACCATCAACCCCAGAAGTCTTGGGGTTTTTTTCAAACCTTGAAAGTGCATAAATCAAATTTCTGCTCATTTCAAATAATTGACTATTATTTTCTTTTCTACAGTTTTCTTAGACTTTCAAATGAATTGCCAGGAGAAAGCCGCCTTCTATTGTTTTAATGCCACTGCAATTCAGAATGTCTTCTCTGTTCTCATCATTTATCTAAATTCAAGATGCATTTACGTAGATATTCATCGATGGATGTATATTCTCCATTTCAACATTTCTAATTACAAAAGAAAAAACAATATGCCTTCACCATCACCTGAAGTACACTTAATTTTCACGTTGTTCCTTTAAATTTCTATTACTCTGCCAATATTACTACCCACTGCAAACTGGGTAGTAAAAAAAACAAAACAAAAAAAGTTCAGGATCTGACAATATAAACAGAACTATCAGACATAAATATTAGGTAATGAGCAGAACAGGAACACAATCGGGAAATTGCCCTGCTTTACATCTAACCTGCAAAGCAAAGTAAACACTTTTTCATATACAGAGACCACATTGTCAGACAGAAACCTCCAGGGACTCATGCTCAGGAGGGAGACTAGCCGACGTCTTACATAAGCACAAATTAAAAAATTAAGCTACTGATAGCAAAAATTGATCATAGACACAGGAATTATTGAGCTGACATATTCCACTTACACAATGAATGTTTCCTTGGGATTTTAAATCCCTTTTTCATCCCTTACAAAAATAGTATTTATGATTTTCCCAAGCGGGATTATCCCCAGGTAGGTTTTCTTAGCGATAAGTATGAAACAGCCAATATAAATACATACAGAAATCTAAAGAGCAGCATAACATTTGTAATGAATAATTTGGTAAATTTTACCTCACTTTTTTTGCTTAGAGATTATCCATAAAGCAGAGTCCGGCTGATCGTGAATAGTTCTTTGCAAAAATTCAGTAGCTGTCATTTACTTTCCTAAATGCTGGATGGATGCGAGTCACGGAGGTTATTGTTT
Source organism: Aptenodytes patagonicus (assembly GCF_965638725.1). NCBI lineage: Eukaryota > Metazoa > Chordata > Aves > Sphenisciformes > Spheniscidae > Aptenodytes > Aptenodytes patagonicus. The sequence continues at coordinate 104,290,532 of NC_134951.1, forward strand.
TTCCATGGCTATAGAAATATACGACTTGTTCTAATGCAAACGCCCACATGTGAAACTCTGACATGTAGAGACACTGGCGCCTGCACAACCTAATTGCAGGAACATTTGTTATTCATTGATTGCAGGGCCAGTGGCATCCCTTGTGATCTGCATAACACAGATTGTCAGATCCTTTTACATTTGTTCCTACAGCCTTTTTTCCTTTCTTTCTTTCTTCTTTCTGAGAACTATCTGATCTTAATTTAAGAATTGTCAATGATGGAGAATTTGTCTCAGCTATTGGTTAATAGTTCAAAATATTAATTATCCTTACTTTTAAAACTGTCCAGTGCTTTGAAAATTGTTCCTCCAAACATTTGGAGGAAAACCCATGAAGACACATTTGTGACAGAAGGTAACCATCTGAAAGTCAAGACGGGCCAGTTCTTGCATAGCAGAGTTTTTTCCAAAATGTTTTCTCTCCTTTAATTATTTACCTCATAAAGAAACCAGCTAGATAGGCTGATTACGCTTTCAAGGTTAGGGCCTGCTGTATTTTAAAATTACAAGGGGTTTATGAAGTGTTTGACATATTGCTGCTTTTGACTTCCACCTAACACCAGCAATCCTTCACTGAGGGCAATCTCTAACCCTACAGCAACAGAGTGCACCCATGAAAATATGAAATTTAGTAGCCTATACCTAATGAACGGACGATTTAGCCTTCCAAGACAAGTGCGCAGAGTTTGTTGCTCATGCCCTAGCATGGGTGGTCACAGCCTACTATAGCATGAATCTGCTGTTGAACAAAAACCCACTGTCCCTATTGAATTAAGCAAAAGCAGGGGCTGAAAACACTGGGGCACTGTGCGTGCGTTACACACTGGTGTGCAGTTCAAAGGCAATATTAAGAACTGTAATAGAAAAAGACTGCTTCCTTCAGCGAGACCAGCAACCTGCCGCAAGCCCACCACACCGCAGACGTATCTCCACTTACGACCGAGATGGATGGGTTTCCCATTAAAGGTTTCTTAGCCAGACCAGTAAAACGGTCTTAATCAAAAGCTAGCAAGCTAAGCAGGATCTTTAAGCCAAGCAAATGGAAACGGAAAATTTTGCAGGACACGTTAAAAACTGTGCTGCACAACTGCAGATGGCTGTCATGTGGTGCAGCCCATTTCAGTGTGGTCAGCTAATGCAACACACATGCTGGTGAGCACCCTGGGACCAAAGCAGAAGACGCTCTTTGGAGCAGCCTCTCCTCGCTGTGGTCTGGCAGGCAGTGAATGGCATGATACTTGAAAGAGAAGTCTAAGAAATGAGCACACCATTATGGCATTGCTTTGAGATCTTCCATCCTCCTATCTGGATCAGACAAGGCGGCCGCCTGCCCCAGCAGCGCCCAGCAGCCGGAGCGGTGGCGGCAGGAGGAGTGTGGCACTGAACATCGGCTCTCGGCTCCCCGGAAAGCAGCGACACGGCTCCCTCAGCATCCCGGCCCAGCCCTCCGAGGGGAGCGATGGCCGACGGGGCAGAGCCGAGACCACAAACACAAAGCCATCACCCAGGAGGACTCCGCTGTAAATTTGGAGAAACCCTTAAAATTAAATTCGGAAGACAGATGCGTCGGCTGAACGCTTTCTTCAGCGTGGCCGACTGGTCCAGCGTGACCCGTCACCCACGCGTTCCCCGTCGTGGGCATGGCGCTGCCCCAGAGCAGGAGCAGCACCGGGAGCCAGTCCCCCAGCACCTGCCCACGCAGAGACGGGGGCTGTGGGCAGAGCGGAGGGGGGGCAAAGGGGAGCAGCCCTTGCTTTAAAAGGTTTGGGATTACGCCCCAGATCGTCAGCAACTGAGGGTGCTCTTCGTGGCCCCGTGGCTGCACCGGGGACCGTTATAACCCTACCGAGGCAGGCTCCAGTGAGGCAGGGAGCATCAAGCCAGAGCACAGGGCGAGAGCTGAGCTCTAACTCTGCCGCTGAAGCCAGCCCTTTCCTCAGCCGGTGGTGGAAAACGCGTGATGACCCGTCTTAACTCACACTGAAGAAGAGCTGCAAGAATTGTCTCGCCACAGAGCTAAAGGGCCCCCACCTCCACAAGCGCCTCTGTTTCACTCCTATGAAAATTTCTACTCGTGTGAAGAATTCAGTGGGATTCAACCAACGCAAAATTAGACTGAGTGGTGAATCACACACAAAGTATGCAAAACATTTCCAAAGTTATAAACGCTACGTATTTTCACAAACGAAACAATTATTCATGGCTTCACTTACTCTTGGGTAATGGTTCTGAGACAATACATACTTGTTGATGTGAATAACTACAGAGGATGCCGGAGACTTTTGGCCCACTCTTAATTCTCTTTTACCTTATCCGATCACGTACCTGTAGGCGTTGTAGAGATTCCTCTTTTCGTTCATACTCTGACACCGTCCCTCAACCGAACAGGGCAGGGTGAAGTTCCTCGCAGGGAATTCCATAAAGCAGTCGCTGTTGCTGGTGCAAGAGCTCTCCTCGATGCTGGCATCATCCAGATCCGTCACCTTCAGTTCCCCATCCACAATCACAAACTGCCGAGGGCGAAAATCCAGTAAAGTCACGGAGCCAAGAGGAGAATGAGCCAAATAATGCAGAAGCCGAACTAAGCTGAGACATATCTGAAATGCAGAAATGCGGGTACCTTGCGTTATTTTCTCAGTACAAAGTATATAAATGAAACCACTTTAGCTGAAGATACATTCATAAATATATGACTTAATATAAGCATTATAACTTATCCTCAAAACTGAATGCTGCAGCTAAGGAATTTTTCAAAGGATTAACATAGTTGATTGTAAAACCCTTAGAGACTTGAAACAAAAATAAGCTTCTTTACCAGTGCTTTCCCACACTATTCTTGAAGCAGAGCTCATTGTTGCTATTCTTACTTTTAATAGAAATAAAAGCATTAAGTTTTAATAACACATTACGCACAGGCCTTGACCACGCAGCCTGATTCTGCTCTTTTACAAACTCCAGGTCTGGCAGTTTTGGCCGGACCACCCTGCGCCCGCGCCTGGAGCTCCAACTACAGACGGTCTCTGTATTGCCTCCATAGTGATCCCGCCTTTTGGCTGCTTTTGTAATTTTTTTCCACTGATTCCTCTTATGTTTGCCTTTTTACAGGGGAGAAGGAAGCAAATTCCCAGAAGGAGGAGCTCCACAGCTTCTCCGTAACTCTTCACTGTGCCTCAGGGTAAGCATATATATCCGTCTACCTTGGTGGGTCTACCTTGGTGGACCCTCATGTGTCACTTTGAAGCTGGGGTGGGAGCTCTGTGCTGATGCTGCACTTTTCAATTGCACGTTAGAAACCTGAGTAACTATTACTAGACAGCAAACTTGATGAACGTTGAAGTCAGCCCCCTTACCAAAGTACTGTTTTCAATTCATGCATTCCTTTAGAGCGCACTATACAATATATGAATGCAAACGTAGCATTAATATGAACGCAGTTAAATACTGGAATTTTTATTCTATGTATTAAATTAATAACAGGTCTTATCCAGTCTAGCAAGCTTTTTATTGTTTATATATAATCTTTGTTTTCTTTTAAAATACACCGTTAAGGCCACGTGCGTTGAAGCAGTCAAATCCAAATTCAATCTCGGGGCATAAACGGTATACTCGGGGGAGCGCCTTAATGCGTCCTTCATAAGAAAGCTGAGCATGTCTGAAGTTATCCCTCACAGACCCTTCACCTGTGGGACATGAGGACTATCTCACACTTCTATAAGCATTCTCCTGCTTGACCAGACTAGAACATTTTTATCCTACTTACAGGATACCACAGTTCACATGGAGATGCCTGTAGGTGTAGATGAACACAGGCCTGGTTATGGAACACCAGACTTGGACCACCCTTTCCTCCCTCTGGAAGGACACAGGATTCATGTATGTGCCATCCCGCAATACGCTGTATATAAAAGGCACATCCAGCCCAAACTAACCTATAATGCACGTATCTTCAATTGCCAATCAACCCAGAATTTAGCTTGAATAAAAACACAGGTTGTCATCTGAAATTACTGCCTTTTCTCAAATGCCAAAAAAGCCCCTGCTCCTGCACTGGCAGCCTCTGTGACCAGGCTGAGCCCCGATGGGCTGCTGCCCCTGTGTACCTGCTGCCAGCCTGGGACTGCAAATGCCTCTGTAGGACAAGCTTTAAGCACACAGATGAAGGCTTTGCTCAGTATCACACAGCTCTGCTGAGCGCAGAGGTGCTGATCTGGGGAGCAAGCTTCCTGCTGAGGCCTTCAACACAAGGAAATTATTTGTAGGAATAAGGTCAATATTTATTTATGCAGACGTTTTCAGGTCTGGATCACAAACAAGTCTCACATATCAAGACGACAGAGTTTTATCTCCTCCTTCTTCTCTGCGTTAATTGCATCCTAGACAAGCTAATGAGCATGACATTATCTAAGACGTCGTTACAGCGGTCACAGGAATGTTTCATCTGTAATTCCACCTCTGTGAATCAGCTCAGCACCTTCATCTAACTCTCCTTCATCTCCCTTTGCAATTGCTCACTCAGAAATATCCATGCTGGAAGGAAACCTCCCTATTTATTACCCATAACCTAACATATCTCTTGGTCATTTACTTTGTACGCAGTTGCCGTCACAGTCCGTTATTTGCATTGCCTGGATCAGATGAGCCAAAGACAGGTCCTGTATTTTGGGAGCCGTGACGAGTACCTCTACCACTTAACTAAGTACTTCTTTCAGGAAAAGGGAGCTGAAGCTTAGCGCAGGGAACACATTTGCTCCATCTATATTAGTAAAATAAACTCTGCCAGGGAACATTCCTAGGCACAGAAACTTAATCCCACACGCACACTTGCTAGCATGGTCTCTGGCCCGGGTCTGACCGGGACCAAGGCTGCTCTCCCGCACAGCCCCCAGATGCGATCCAGAAGGCAGCACGGCCCAGGGACCATTTCCGACGGGCGTCCTGCGTGCAGCCACCCAGCCTTCAGGGAGTGCAAGAATTCAATAGTACAGACGTGGGCTGCACCTTGCTGGTTCGTCTCCGAGATCAGTCAGGCACACTTTTAGTTTCCTGGTACAGATGTAGCCATGCAATCCAAAGTGTTTTAGATGAAGACTGCTGTCGCCTTGCAACGTCTTAGGGAGTTAACCTCAGCCGACGACACATCCCAATATACACTGAATGAGACAGCGCTGTCTTGATCAAAGCACTGCTGCAGTCTGGCTTCATTTTGGACAAATTAAGTGTGACCTTCGTGCTCCTGGTAAATTGCCAACGCGGTGGACAACCAGGGCTTGAGATTTGTGTACATTTATTTCACTCTTCCCCCAGTAAAAGACAAACAGAGCAGGAAGCAGTAGAAAACAATTACAAAACCAACCTATGATAAGGATCAGGAGAGAAATGTAACATCCTCCTATTGTTTAAATCCCAGTTGCAGAGCACAAACCTCAATGCCAAAAATCCTGGGCCTCGAGCTTTAACAAGTAAGAAATGTTTGAAGCTATCATGTAAAAAGCATATAGCCAGCTACAATTAGATAACATCGACAGACAAAATAGCACAATATCTTAAACGCTGCTGAAAGGGAATGCTAAATGTTGTTTCTAAACCAAGATGTAATCATAAGCGAAGCAAACGTTTAATAAATGTGAATTGCACTGCATAGTACATAACCCGTTTCATGCTTGATGTTATTTTGCATTCATCGCTCTCCCAAAAGTCCTTTTAAAACAGTTGTTACTCACTCGAAATCTGTCTTCCCAGGAAGTCTGTAAAAGCTGAATCATCTCTAAAGGCGAGCCTAGTTCAGTGATGGTCGTCAGCGTGTCTGGGATGTCATTGCTATCTTGGTAACAATAGCCATAGAGCTGAAAAAAATCACAACCAGGCACTGTCAGTGTAAGTATCCTGGCATGCTTTTACGTTTCTCCGTGGATGAGGTGCAAAGTGAGCATTTCTTACAAGGCTCTGAGGTCTACACATTGTATTGCCTTGAAGTCCCCCCAGTAGCTTTTGTATCCTCTCATTTGAGTGACGCTCCCTTGAAACTCCCAAATTAGCTAGCAGAGTCTCTTGTGGGCATCGTAACAGCACAAGGTCAGTGAAGTGCCCGCTGCATACCCCTCTGTACAGGATCTTATACCAATGAATGTTTAAGAGGGAAAAAAAAAAAAAGATTAAAATATCCATGAATGCAGAAGCAGAATTCTATTTGAGGAAAAGTAGTTTAGCCTATGCAATACTTGGCTAAATAAGACTGATTTTCTGCTCAAAAGACATCGCGAAATAGCTTTTAATGACATTTCCCATAGGACTACTGTTTGTGCATTGAGTGGCAATGTGTATTTCAATGACACGGTAGCTTGAAAAGCAATTGAAATGCCAAAACTTAACTTTTCCCAGCCAGAAATTGCCTGTCGCTATACTTGGTGGACTTTTGTGTGCAGTATCGTTAAAGAATGGCAAATACTCCAAAATATTATCTACCAGCAGCTTCTTCAATTTAAAAGCATTTAAATGGCAATTTCGGCCATGCTCCAGCTCCTTCTTGTATTTACTTTCCAAAGACATTTGAATGATTAATTTTCACTTGCACAAATAATTGCACAAGAAGAATATTTAAAGACTGTGGAGAAGAGATGTCTTGCTTTATATGGAGTGGGACAATGTCTGACAGGGCTGGGGGACAGGCTTTTACAAACTCCCTGCCAAACCCTGGCAGACAGGCAGTTAAATGAGCCTGATAAGGATCTGATTGCAACTTTCCAGCCAGAACAGCATGCACATGAAATAAAATTAAATGTAATCTCTGCCCCCAGTCAAATAAACCATACAGTAAAAGGGTCTGTGTGAAAATGCAGCATTAAAAAATGCCCTGCTGCTATTCCTCTACTGCCTTGCCCCGAGTAATTTGACTTTTCAAACCTCTTAGTTTTAAAAAGCTCAGGGAAGATGATGGGGGTCTCCCCTGAGCGGAGGGGACTCGGATATGGCCCTGCAGAAGAAGCCAGGCTCATGCAGACGAGAATGGGGACCGACCCTAATTCGCCAGGAAAGCAGAGAGCCAGACTAGAGAGTGCCATCGCTGGAGGGAGCGGGGTGAGGCTGAACACAACCCCTGTGAGCAGATTCGAGTATCAAGCACATTCTTATGGCTTGTGACCCTCCCAGACAGAAAAGCAAAGACCAGGCTAAAGCAGCAAATACGGCGTTTGTTATGAACCGTTCTGCTAGCTCTGACTGTAGCTGTCTACATTTAAAGGAAAAAAGGGTGCCAAAAAATGTAAAAGAAGTAAACAATTTTTCTTTTTGGTGTAAAAATGGTGCTGCGTTTCAAAACAGCTGCTTAAACACGGACATTAACCTAAACAAAAAAAGAGCTAAAAGATTTTATTTTAAAACATGCCGAAAAGATTTTGGCATCGATGCACAACAAGAGAATTTGTGATAGATGCCAATACGAACATTTGAAATAGGAAAAGGGACCTTTCTCTTTACTGCCACAACCATGACAAAGATTGCAACCGCAATCATTTCTTAATCTAGAGCCATTCAGACCGGACTTGGGTTTGTTCCTTAGCATCCGTGACGCCATTTTTGTGCAGCTTATTGACAGCCGTTAAATCTTCGTGTGCCGCTAACTATCTTAGAGGATCACGTCAGCACAATTCTGTTTAAGCCTTCTGAACTAACAAAAAAATGAAATTAAATTAAAATATTTAATACAATATATATCTTTTCTCAGAGACAAGCTGGATTCTGCTTTCCTACGAGGTATTTCACGTCTCTCTTGCGTGGGGGTGTGGGGGCAGACTAAGAAGGCAAGAGGCAGCTCGGTAGGTTTGAAAACCCTCACTTCTGAGTGTCAAAATCTAACATCTGTTTCTGTATCATCTGCAGAGTTTAGTGCTTGTCTTTAGCACAGTAATACTATCCGTTGGGGAAAAAGCCATAAGGGAAATTAGCAAGCAATCCAGACTGGGAAATGACAGTACCGCAGTAACTGTTGGTTCACAGTAACACTGAACACAAAAAAGATCTCAGTCTTCATTACGCATTCTCAACGTTTGTGAAAACCATTCCAGGGATAGAAATACAGACGACAAACAACAATTATACGTTCATTTGATTATAAAAACATAACACATACATATCTGTACACACTAAATACTGAGAAGTTAGTCTTACTATCTATTTATGTGCATATGAACACAAAAGTAGAAATGAATTACAGTATCTATTTGTGTCTATTTTATCTCAATCCATGAATGCCAAAAGTAATAATAATGATTTAGATTTGTTCTCAGAGAGCTGGAACTTTGCTCGTAATTCTTTCATTTTAGTATCCAATTTGTACCTTGGCAAAAGTCTTCACTGCCCAAGTATCTGAGTATTTGGTGTATATTTTACTATATTAATACCCATTTAATCACTTCAGTCATTGTGGAAGCTTAAATGACCTGATCCAGTTTTGGTTTCATATTAAATTGCTCTTTATTCTCACAAGAAAATTTTCTTGCATAAGTACTGCTGAACTTAATCAATCTTACAAGCTGAAAAACAGTACTGAGCAAGTTAGCGTAGGTCTAACTCAAAAAATATATAATCTAACCTGAGCCCTTTATTGCTTTTACTTAAGTGAAACCTCTCCAGATGCGGTGTTATTACATAATTATATAGAGTTATAAAAGCACAGAAGTCTGAGATATAAAGGATTTACTGGGCCGTACTTATACTTTTCTAAATGAACTCCTGAAACTAAATGCAAAAATGCACATGTAATTACATGGCCATATTTGTATGTGCAATTACCATGATTACAAACTGGGCAAGTCCCAACAGCCAGTTAAGCATCTAAAATGGTTACATTCATCCCCTCCTGATGAACCACCACCCAGCATACAGATGTTACAAAATACAGAATATATATAGATGCAAAATATTCCAAGACAGTAATTCTTAGGCCTTTTGTTTAAGCAGCTGACTTATTAAGAGACAGAAACAAGTACAGAGGTACTACGCAAAATACTTTTTTTTCCCCCCTTCCTTTTGTTTTTGTCCAATCCATTTTAAGGTCTGAAATGAGACAAAATGGTTTGTATTCCCAGACGGTGAAGTAAGAAACAGATAGCTGGATGCATACAATAACAAGAAAAATAACCACACGGGGAAACTGAATATAGCTGGAAGCAAAAGATGAGCCAAAATATCTCCCCTATCTAAAATTCTATTAGGTTGGACATCATTCTCAGCGTTGCAAAGCTACACTTTAGATATATTCAAGAGTGATGGTTTTCATACGCCTTTTCAGCATGGTTCCAATTAAATGAATGGAAAGAAATACAATCCCACATCTTTTTGCTATCTCGAGTCACTGCATTTAAATGCCACCCCAATATATTTTTGTGTAGAATCTAATAGCAAACAGTCACAATAGTGGGATGCCTTTCTGTCTGTTTAGAAAAACATATGCCAGATATGAAATGTTGACCTGTTCTCACCTCATATGCCGTAATTCATTTCGAGTAGCGCTGTTTACCGAATCCTTCCCTCACTGTTTGGATTTTCTCAGTCATAAAGGCTCGGTCCTGCATTAGCCTTTATGCACCCAAAACTCCCACTGACTTCAATAGTTTTTAGGCACGCTGGGCACACAGGGTCAGCCCCTGCTAAAGTTATATTGCTTTCTAGGAGCCCATATCCCTACAGCCGGTCAGTTCACCTCCCTTTACAATTCCCTTTTACTACAAATTATGGGGACAGAGGTGCCCCTTTCAGAGGAGCTGGGGCGGGGGGGGGGGGAAGGCGAAAGCAGAGGTCAGACCCTACACAAAAGCCGACAAGCTTACTGAATAAAAACACAAAATAAAGGAGCTTATTAAGCTGTCATCAGCAGGCTAAGTCTGTGCAAACAACGGGCCCTCCTGCATTAGCGTAGGCACCCTAGCCGGATTTTCAGAAAAATAAATATCAAGCCAGAACCTCCACCAAAGTGTTACATTTCATTTAGAGAGGCTGCTCAGCCGGGAACGGGGGGCCTGGCCACCTTCCCCAACGGGGACTCCGCCGGCTCGGCTCTGCCCGGCTGCCGGGCTGCGGCACAATCGCTGCCCCGGCTACTGGAGGGCAAAACTCCCCTGTAAAGATCAGGCCATTTCCCTAAAAATTACAACACACCGCGAATCTTTTTCTTTGCCTTGCTAGGTTCTACCCTTAATGTTGACAAATTTTAGATTTTTCTCTACAACCATACAAGCTGGAAATGTCCCCCTTTTTTCTTTAACGAACATGAGATTTCCATGACTCCAGGAACAGGAACTTCGAGAACACCGTTTCCAGCTGTAATATAAGTGACACACTCAACTGCATTACACTAGAAGTAATTTCTAGAAACCCAATTCTCTGCTCTTTTCATTTGGACTTGCCCAAACTAACTACAGTAAGGCCTAGCTGCTGCCCACAATAGAAAAGGGCAATTAAAAAAAAACCTCACTTTTATGAAGAGCAACAGTAGTTAACACTTGCCACAGCCTTTAATTTCAAGAATAGATGGACACACGGTTACTTAATCAAAACTCCTTGTGTCAAGACTGTATTTTGTAGCGACTTGGTGCCCAGGGGAAATAAAAAGCTCCCACTGACATTGCTAGCCATTTGATGAGCCATTTGTTTGAGCTGCTACATGTCAAAACCAGAACAGCAGATTTTAGAAGCTCTTGCCCCTTTATTGCTATCAAAGCGAATGTAATATTTTTTATGCAGCCAATACTTGGATTCACCTTTCATTCCTGGAGCACTGGGACAGTCCCTGCGAGAGCAGGAACATACGGCACTGCTTGATACAGCTATGATTTACTAATACATGATTTGAGATGTTTATGTCACTCTAAGATCTAGTCATCCCTCGGGCTTTAAGTATTTCCCTTCATTGCTGATGGTATATACATATATAAATATACACATACACACAAGCACATATATGTATATATTTGTGTATATATGATATGTATGCATATGTGTGTTTCTATATATAATATATACACATATTTGTATATACATTTTAGTATTTTTTTATATATTAAAATATTTTTATATCTTGCCATACCTACTCAGCCCAGAAGATTCTGCAAACCTGTAACATGCATCTCCCTGGAAAAAGGATGGGTTCCCTGAAGGGCCTAAACTTAATAAAGATCAATCCAACATCAACCTTCCTGCTACAGGATATATAGAGATGATGCACGGGAAGTGTGTTGATTTTCCTCATTGAAATCTAGCAATCAAGCCCTGCCAAGTGCTGAGCTTCATTGGAAAAAGACTTTCATACAGGGTGTCCCCAGCACCACGCAGAACCTTTTAAGAGCAGGACCAAAACTGTGTGCTGACAGCTGCGAGGCAGGAGTTCCTCTGCTGCTGGATACTGGAACCGAGAGCAAGCAGTGGGTAATTCAAATATTGAACTCTAAATTCACAGCTCTGCCTAGGCTTTTATTTACAAATGCATTATTACAATTAGCACTAAGCTCCAGAAGAGCTAGAAGGTACAAGGATCTCATACCTGGCACTGTTACTAAACATGGAAGTTCATTAATAGAAAAATTGGCATGTATTATTTAGAAACACACATGTATGTATATCTAACCATTTCTGTTAGTATATCCAGAGAGGTCCACAGACATCTCCATATATTTTATATGTATGTGTGTGTATACATAGCCATATATACCTGCTGTTCTGACACATATTATCTTGGCTATAATCTTATGATTTAGTAACGTTATCTCCGTTTTACTCTCCCTGCTTTCCTTACACTCTGAAGTGGAAAATTCCTCTACTAAAAACATTTACAGCACTTTGAATTTGCATTGCACTGCACAAGCTCAAGGCCCAACCCTGCAAATATTTAGTCGCACAAGTAGCCTACTCTTGCAAAGCCTTCCAGTGAAGACAAATAGATCACTCACACAACCATGATTTCAATGGAAACGGGCTGATATCACTGGAGGTGCAGTTCATTATCTTATAAATAGCCAGACCAGAAGCTCCCCTGACCTCCATCCACAGGACTGTATTCAGTTCCACTGCGTTGCCAGATTAACCCTTCGTTATGATGTGATTTTGCATTACAAAACTATCAACCTCTGTGCATTGCATGTTTGGAAAAGCTTGACTTGGATTCATTAGACCCATCTGTATAATTCTTCTTTCTGAGGTGTCTGAGCCATATCACTCTGTACTTTAACATGGCGAGCTTTAAAATAAGCTTGGAGTCTATCTGCAGCTACAGAGTCCAAGAAAAAAGCAACTCTTTCCAAACTATGTTGTTCCACATTTGGCCTAAAACAATATAAAACATCCATGTTTGGTATCTGCTACCTAAACTGAGTGGTTCAGCTGAGTGTGACAAAAAATAACAACTTCTTTAAAATTAGTCTAGAGTCAATATTAGTATTAGCATAGTGCCTGTGAGAACTAGTTCTTGTCAAGTTTTTCATGGCCACCACAGAAATGAAAAACTGCAATGGGAGTTAGATGCCACAAGGCACTGAACTGAACCATCAGATGACTGTGTCGGCACAAAAATCCATTAAAAAGACCTTTAAAAAACCCAGCTTGTATGTCTGACACAGACACTTCATAAGCCAGGGCTGCAACACTTCTAAGTGTGGGCCAGCTTACGTCTGAGTCCACCAACACTCTCTGTGTCTGTGCAACGAGCAGAGGGCCAGAGGAGCAGAGCTCTGTCCTTCCAGGAGTCATCTCCTGCCTCCTTGGCTAACCACCACAGCCCTACCGGCCCTTCCCAAAATATGGCTGCAACGAGAAGACAGGGCATGTACAAAAGGCCCACAACCATCTGCTGCAGGATAGGATAGGATAGGATAGGATAGGATAATTTCAGTTGGAAGGGACCTGCAACGATCATCTAATCCAACTGCCTGACCACTTCAGGGCTTATCAAAAGTTAAAGCATGTTATTAAGAGCATTGTCCAAATGCCTCTTAAACACTGACAGACTTGGGGCATTGACCACCTCTCCAGGAAGACCATTCCAGTGTTTGACCACCCTCTCGGTAAAGAAATGCTTCTTAATGTCCAGTCTAAACCTCTCCTGGTGCAGCTTTGAACCATTCCCACTCGTCCTATCACTGGATACCAGGGAGGTTTACCTAGCTACCTCACATTTGGGGGGAGGGACGGAGTGTAAAGAGAAACTCTAAAAAACATGTGCTTTCCCTTGCAATTCTGCCCTTGTCGTAACTAATTTCCAGGCCAGGATATTCACAGGATGGAGTGGCCTTGTTCACTCATTGTCGCTCCTATGAAAAAAGGCAAGCAGCAAGGGAGAACTGGATCGTACCCACAGCATCCCGTGGCGACCAGTGATCTTCCCGAGCCGCTGTGCAAAAGGAGCAGCGCTGGGCTCCCCTGAAGGAAACTGGATGAGGTTGCAAGTCATCAGCTCCCATAAAGGAGGCAGAAATTCAAACCAGAGTCTTCTGGAATTATTTACATGGCACATAAAACTGAGAAGCAATCATAGAAATCATTTAACAAATGATTGGGATTAGTTTTATGAATGCTGCTTTCAAAAGGACGGACGATGTAGCCCTTTTCACTTACGTGATGGCACGTGCCTTATGGAAAGCTGTTCCTGCCAACAGCTTTGCAAGTTGAACACCCTCTGCCATCCCATGCAATTCAATGGGAAAACACGTTATTTGGCCACTTCAGCATCAAGACGCACAGCTTGCCTTCCAGTGACATGAACGGTTAGAGCTGGTTTGCAATTGTATCAGCTCTGCACTTACAGCAGCTCTGGAGTTCTTGTTAACAGATCCTTTCTTCACTCCTAAAAGTGCAGGATAACATCTGGGCCTTTTGGGAAGCAGTCTCGCAATAAAGAAGCACTTTGTGTAATTCTTCTTTCCTCGCCAAACCGCATCTGTCTGCTCTCTCTGCCCTTCTCCACTCCACCCCGAGCTCTTTGGGGCTGTGGGGACATCTGTTAGCAGCAGCGAGCTGTCTCCACCGAGCCATCAGTAGGTGGCACTGCCTGCTTTTTTTCTCTCCACCCATGTAAACGTCCAGTGCTGACACCCTATATCGACCACCACTAACAATTTTGAAGGATGCCCAAGTGACTTAAACACCTTGTGTCCTGCAAGGTGCACCTACGGCAACGTCAAGCAGTGGAGTGACTGGGACAAAGAAGCAGTTCCATCTCTGCTCGCTGGGCAGCCGTGGTGGCAGCTTTACCAGAGGAACAAGGTAGCGAGCGAGCAGTGCAAACCTCTCCTGCCACCTCACCAGGATTTGGCAGGCTCGTCTGCCCACGACCTGAAGTTCCTCTGATCCTAACGCCAGTTAAACAGATGGTGTCAGCCCGGTCTTGCACCGTGTGTGGTGGCCTCATTCATTCATCTTTAGCCAACCTGTCCCAAGAGCAGCTCAACTGAGCTACTTTAGAAAAACATCAGAAAAAATTCCCTGTCTAAACCAACCCCCCTACTGATGGCTGCATGTGGAGCGCCTGGTCAGACCCCAGCCAGCCCCAGCCCCAGCCTGGAAGGTTAATCCTCATTAGGCGCTTGGTTTTGAAAGGTTTGCTCCCAAGAGCTGTGAACCTCCGCTGCCCCATCCAAAATTCAGCATGACAAATTCTCCATGTAGTCACCCGCCAGCTGGTATCAGCAGTCACAGCACTCCTTCCAGGCCAGCCGCTCCCAAAGCTGTCATGGTCAAACTCTAGCCAACTGCAGATCAAGGCTTGTTGCTGGGAATCCAGCACCATTGCCACCACAAAGAGAATTCAACGCCCACCCGCTGGCAACAGGGAAGAGGTCCATGAGTAGCTGTTTCCACCATGGCTTGATCTCCCCTCCTTTCTGTGAAAACAACAGCGGTTTCATGCAAGAAGGATGGGGAAGGACCAGACCTTCGAGTCCATACACTCCCTATGCAAATGTATTTGCACTGGAAATTAATTGTATATTGACCTTCTTCAGACTTGGAAAGACCGTCTACTTCCACTTGGAATAAGCAAACTGTATACAAAGCTTTACTATTTTAATTCTCACATTAAAATTAAAAGTACCCTATCCCGCTGGCTACGCATATGTATAGGGAAACGATCAGGGTAAAATGTCTGTTAATTATCACATGTAAAGAAAAGAAAATCTTATTTAAAAATAGGTATTTAAAAATATCATGACCGGCTAGCACATCTTAAGTCTACTGAACTTGTCAACAGCAAGGGACGTATTATTTTCAGTGCTATTTTACTCAATGAATTTTCTAAGTGATAAATATTCTCACTGTAATCATGACCATTTAAAACAAATCAGACAAATACACTAGAGCTAACTGAACCAATTCACATAGAAACTGCTTTGACATCATAACTCGGATGGTGACTTTTTTAGTGTTGATGCCATCTCGCTATTTCATCTGCGTGTTTTAACTTTACACTAAAGCTAAATAAGCCAAATGAAACGGCCTTGTCCGGGCAGTCAGCAAACCAGCGGTTCTGTTAGCAGCTGGTGTCTTCCACCGGCTTCAGACAAAGCCAACCCTTTTCCTTGAGCTTTTGTGTTTGTTTTTAAGAAAGCGGTAGCTCCTTCTTAAAAGAATCATTGTGAACTCACACTAGAAGTGCTGATAAACAGCTGCCACAGAAATAAGCTTGCACTTTTCCAAACGTCTGCACTTTCAAACCTTGCCTCCCCTCTCTTCAGCTTCAGCAATGCAAAGGAAGAAAGAATTCCTCCAAAGAACCGCTTATGCCCATGAATGGCTACAGCCTTAATTCTGATACTCCAGGGCTATAATTACATTATTACAGTAAATCAAACATTGCCTTTGTGTCTTTACAATCGCGCTCATTGTTTGAAATTAACTGCAAATGGTTCGATTTTCTTTTCTTCCTCAAATACGGGCAGGGAGGAATTAAAGCACACTAAATCATCTTCCCCACTAAAATGCGTGGAAAGCCAGGATTCAGACAGCAGCATTTGAACTTTGCAAGAAAAGAAACCGCAGCATGGAGGGAAAGGAAGAGATCAGGCACCGCATGTGACACAGAGCGACTGCAAAGCAATTAGGGGGCCGCTAAATCCTCTGTTACAATAAATCAGTGACCCGCTTCCCCGTCTTCCCCAGCGCCCTTCATTATAAAATCAACTTTAATGAACTACATAGCCCTCTCTTCCCCACTCCAAAGCAAACACCTTGCCACCGCAGTCTGCACCTGCCCTTCCCAGCGGCTGCCGCGCCAGGGAGCCTCGGGCAGCCCTGGTGAGCTGCAGCGGGCCGGGGGCTGCCTCAGGTGGAGGGGCCAAGGAGGGCGATGGCCCAGCGCTGGCACTTCGGCGGGCATGCGAGTGATGGGCAGAGCATGGAAATAAAAAGAGGAAGGCAAGCTGCCTTCGCCTCAGCGTTGGCTAGTGCGAAACCACCCTCCCTCTTGCCGGTTTTCCACGTTTCTTTTGATAGACTTGATTTGCCACATCTGCCGGAGCTGACACATCTGGCTCCTTCCCCAGGCGGAGGGCACGGTGGATATGTCAACATGTTGTCTGAAGGCAGTGGTACTTTCTGGAAAGAGCTCTTTTCCCCTCTATCATATATTGTACAATAATCAAGTCTTTTAAAAGGATGGCTAAAAAAAAAAAAAAAAAAAGCTGATTTTGACAAGAGACAGGCCGGAATGGGAACTGCTGAGACAGTAAGGAACAAGCCTGTTATCTTACAAACTACACTTCAGGCTGTCAGCTGCCAGAGATTTACCGGAAAACCCCCTTTCCTAGGACTGAACCTACACGAAACTTTTATTTCCAGCAAAAGAAACTCATGAACGCATTCACCCCGAATAGCCCCTGACCGGGGCCGGGGATGCTCCAGAGCGGCAGGGCACGGAGGACAAGGCAGCCCGGGGGAGGGCGGCTGCCGCCGCCGCGCCGCTCCCCTGCCCACGGCGGCCCGGCGTCGTGCGTGGATGGGTCGCCGGGTGCAGGGGACTCTCCCCGACCCTCCCGGCTCCCCGCGGCGGGGGTAGGCGGAGGAAGACCTCCCGCTTGCCTCAAGCCAGCCCCGGTTCGTCTCCAGCCCCGGGCGGGCGGCTGCGCGGATCCCGCCGGCTCCAGCCGGGGTGGCAGCCGGGCGGCGCTCGCAGGTGGCAGCGCGGGCGGGTGCTCGCTCCCGCCGCGGCGCGGAGGGAAAAGCATCGCTCCGTGCCTAAAACCCTCCCGGCTCCCCCCTTCCTGCCCCGAGCCGGGGCTGCTGCAGGCTGCCCGCCAGCCCTGCCCTCCCCCAGCACGGCAGGGTGGCAGGAGGGTGACAAATCTACTTACAGCAGCCGGCTCGTACTTGGGTATGCCGGGAGCCGCCGGGGTGGGGGGGGGGGGAAGGAGCAAAAAAGAGGTAAGGAGGAAAGGCAGAAAAGCTCCCGGCCTTTGCTGGCCCGGTAGATGTTGTGTGGTGCCTGTGGCATCTGTAGGCAGTACGGGTCCTACTGCTCCAATGGAAGCTGAAGCGCCTGTCAAAAGCCAGAAGAGAGGGGAGGAGATTTTGAACCGATTTCCTCTCCCTCGGCCGCAAACCCTGGACAGTGATTTCTAAGCCTTGGGCCAGCTTCCGCTGAAAACAAGCTACAAATCAGTCTTGAGGTTGGTAGATCCCGTCCCCTTTGAGATTTTAACAGAGACATAATCAGTAAATTTCACGTTGCTCGCTGGTGCCCATTTTCTGCACCAGTTTTACGACTCCAGCGTGACACCAGAGACCTATTCCTGGCCCATACGGCTGCCCCGACCGTGCCTAGATAAAGCCCGTCAGGTCGATTTTTATAGTCTCCTTTCAAGGCAATGTCTTATCAAACGTTTATCCCTCACTCACGCCGCAGTAACCTCGCCCCGTACGTCCCTGGAATGAGATATGTTAAACAAAACGGTCGGTGATGTACGGGGGCTCAGGGCTCTTCTGGTCTCAGCCGGGCAGCTCTGCCAGGGGCTGACAGGGACGGAGGGCAGACAAAAGAAAACGCGATGACAAAATCGCAACGAAACCGAAAACATATTTCTGACTTAAGTCTAATCTATTTTTAAATTAGGTGGCGTTGATTAGGGCATGAAGCCCTAATTAACGCGCGGGATTTTTGCCCATCAGAGCATTTTCCCAGCACGGAGGCTGGGCGTGTTTCTCCTCCCGGCGCTGGTGGAAGCGCCTGCTCATCCTCCAGCTGCTCCAGCCCCGGCCCTCCTCGCCAAGGGACACCCCACAACTCGCCTTCGCTTCCCCCTCCAGGCTCCACCTGACATCACGAAACGGAGGAGTGAATGAATTACGGCGGCTCCTCTACGGTTTGCTGCAGGGGGAGCGGTGCTCCAGGCAGCTTCAGCGGCGCAGCCCGCGCTGCCAGCCCGCTGCCGGGGGTCCCGCTGCCCACACACGCAGAAACGCCACGGCGGCTGCTGGGGACCCTTCACAGACAACGCAGCCCCCTTCCACTTTGTGAGGAGGACGGGCTGTTTACAAATTAATCTTTCCAGAGCAGAGAACTACACACGAGTAACACGGGGAAGA
Organism: Aptenodytes patagonicus; assembly: GCF_965638725.1. Classification (NCBI taxonomy): domain Eukaryota; kingdom Metazoa; phylum Chordata; class Aves; order Sphenisciformes; family Spheniscidae; genus Aptenodytes; species Aptenodytes patagonicus. The sequence goes on from NC_134951.1 coordinate 104,309,129, forward strand.
AACACTAGTGCCTACCAAAATGACCCGCAAGTTTAAAAACACACGCTTCAAGCTCGACCTGGCCGGCTCGCTTCCACTGAGGAAGAAAAACAATCTTGGGCAAGAAAAAAATCCCCTCCGCGTTTACAACTGTAGGGTGTATTTCCTGCTGTCAACTCAATCAGCAACGATGGCTGCACCCAAGCACGGGTTTCCCAACAAGAATTCATCACAGCAACAGAGGAGCAAGTAACACCCTTACGAGGAGCACAGCTCTTTGTAACTTGCTAGATGCTGTTCTCCTTCTGTACTATACTTAGACCTGGCACCACTGAGGAAAGAATATGGAAATAGGAAGGAGGGAAGGGAGGAGGGAAGGAAGGATTTTAATATCTATTTTCTTGTCGCGGATAAATCATGACTACCCTTTCTTTGAACAGTATATGAAATTCGAGAGCTTTGATCGCTGGGATCTGAAGTTCTCTTGGGGAGCTGGTACTCCTGCTGCTGCTGCTGAAGAAACACAAAACTCCTTTACTCGATTCAGTTCAAAAAGCACCTACTGTGAGACCGTCTGGTCTAACGTTCATTTTTTATTCTACTGCAACGCTCATGCTATGCGAAACGCAATAGGAATTTCCATACCAGCATTTACATCCAAATGGACCCGTTGAGATTCATGCTGATGTGTAACAGTCCTACTATGCAGCCCTTCTGGCAAGTGCCGCGGTGTCGGCGCGCTGACTAACAAGACTAACCCTCGGCCCGCCCCAGCCGGTTACTCCGTGGGCTGATCCGTGTGCCGGGGCTGCGTGCACCCAGCACGGCGCCCTCTCGGAGGCTGCGCCCGCCGAGAGCCACCGCAGGCGCTGCCAGGGGTGCCCCCTCTGCCTCCTTCTCTCCAGGGGTGCCCGGAGCAAGCGGCGCTTGCACCCAAGACGGCCTTTATTTCCTACATTTGGGGAGTGCTTTTTAACCTCCGAGTCCTCCCTAAGCCCGCTCCCTCGCCCCCTTCCTCACCTCGGTATTATTTACGAGGAAGAGCGATCAGAAAGCAAGCCGCACGGCCGGCCGTGGCGGGAGGACGCCGGTGAGGTTGGCCCTGCACCAGGCGGCAGGGGGAACGCGCCGCATGCCGCACCTTTCCTCGGCCTCGCCCCCGGGCCCGGCGCGCCCCGCCGGGGCGAATCACTTGTCGGCGGGGGGTGAGCGCCGCTGGCGGTGCGCGGCTGCCGGCGGAAAGCGCCCATCGTCGCGCCTCCCGCCTTCCCCGCGGACCCGCGCTGGGGAGGGGAGGGGAGGTGAGGAGCCGCCGTGCCCGCAGGGACCTCTGTGTCTGCCCCGCCGGCCCCCACCGCGCCTCCCGACGGGGCTGCGGCTCCCCACGGGGGAGGGTGTAAACTCCCGGGGGCTCCGCGGCACGGCCCCGGCCCGCTCCCCGCTCACGCCCGGGCCGGCGCCGCCAGCACCGACAGGTTGCCCGCGGCGGGGCCAAGAAAGCGGCGGAAAACCAGCGCAACCCACCCGCCTCGGCGGGGCTCCGCGGCCGCCCGCGCAGGACCCGCGCGGGGCCCGCGTACCTGCAGGACGTTGGCGTGGCGGAGCCGCTGCAGCAGGATCATCTCCTTGACGATCTTGTAGGCGGCCAGGCGGTAGCAGTCCCCCAGGGCGGAGAACTGCCGCACGCAGTGGGCGATGTCGTGCCCGCCGAAATCCACCGCCTTCAGCGCCACGGCCAGCGTGCGGTTGAGGACCGCCTTGTAGACCGCCTTGGTGTACCCCGAGCCCAAATACTGCACGCCGCTGACATTGCGGATGTCGCGGCAGCCCAGCAGCGGCGGCTCCAGCGAGAGCTCGGCCGAGGCGCCGGCCCGCGGCCCCGCCGCCGCTCGGCCCCGCGGCCCCGGCGGCCGCGGGTGCTCCGCCGAGGTGCGCGGCGGCGCCAGGTCCATCAGGCGCCGCTCCCGCGGCCGCAACGGCCGGCGCCCCGCTGCCGCCGCCCGGTGCTGCCGATAGCGCAGCACCTCCTCGTAGCGCTCGCGGATCTGCCGCGCCAGGGCGGCCCGGCCGCCGCCGCCCTCCTCCTCCGGCGAGTAGAGGGGAGCGCCGGGCGGGGAGGGGGGCGCCCCGTCGCGGGGCGGCGGGTGCTCGGAGCCGGGGATGAAGAGGACGTTGAGCAGGGTGCCCAGGAGGAAGGCGAGGCAGCAGCCGGCCGCCACCGCCGTCTTCCTGCGCCTCATCGCCACTTCGCTGCCGGCTTGTCCAGCCTTTCGGGCTTCTCTCCTCTCGCCCCTTCCCCGGGAACCAGCTCCGAGGCTTTTTTCTTTCTTTCTTTCTTTCTTTCTTTTCCCCCCCCTTTTTTTTCCGGGCTGTGCCGGCGGCAGAGCGGACCCGGGCGCTCAGCCGGAGCTCAGCCCTTACGGCGCGCCCGCATGACACTTGCCTCCCTGCTTTTAAGCCTCTGAAGCACTTATTATTAGCGGGACGCGGAGGAGGGCGGGGGGGGCGGGGGGGATCCCCGGCTCGCTACCCCCGCCGACGCGCGCTGATTGACAGCCCGGCCCTGCCCGCGGCCCGGCCGAGCAGCAGGGGGGCCTGGGAAACGTAGTCCCCCGCGGAAGCCCCGCCGGCCTCCGGCGAGCCCCGGAGCCGGGACTACATCTCCCAGGCTCGGCCGAGCCCCCCGGCGGGGAAGGCGCGGGGCGGGGCGGGGCGGGGCGGGGCGGGGCAGAGCGGGCGGGCGGGCGGACCCCCCCCGACGGGCGCCGCGGCCACGGCCCCGGCGCTGGGGCTGGGGGCGCCGCCGCCGGGGGCTGCCGGGCAGGGCGGGCCCCGGGCGCTGCCGCCGGGCGAGGCGGGAGCCGCGCGGCTGTGGTCCTTCCCGCGAGTGTCCGCGCGGCGCGGTGAAAGTCGCGCCGGCAGCCGTGTGCGCGGGATGCCCCGTCCCCGTCGTCCCTGGCAGCCGCGGGGGGGGGCACAAGCACCCACGTACCCACAGGGCCGCAGAAAGGCGGGGGTTTCCGATGCCTTTCGCCGGCACAACGCGGTCGCGGAGGAGGGCTGGGCAGGGGAGCGGGGAGACGGGCTCGGGGTGCCTGTCACGCACACGAGACTACAGCCACAAATCACGGTCTCGGCATGGGGTAGCCCCTGCCCTGTTGGAAATGTGAATTGCAGGGGTGAGTGCTAATGACATGGTTATCCATCAAGCCCACATTACGATGCTGTTAGCAACTAATTAACAAATACAATCGGCCCGCGAAACTTCCACAAAGGAAAGCCCATCAGCAAGAGAAAAGCCGTAAAGAGTCAGGCGAGGCAAAGTTCACCACAATGGAAGCGGGCAATCATTTCCAATGAGGGAAAGGGACGAGCCGTTTAGGTAATACACATCGGACATTCCAAAAAACAACAAAAAAAAAGGAGGGAAATAGAAAAGGAAAAAGAAATCGGCGGCGGCTCCCAGGAGCCCGCGTGCTGTGATGGCCAGCGCTTCCTCCAGAGCCGACAGAAAGCGGAGCTCGGGGAGGCTCAGCCCCCGGCCCCCGCCCGCCCGCTGCCGGCGGCCGGACCCGCGGGGAACCGCTCGGGGACCGGAGGCAGCGGCGAGAGCGGGAGGAGGCGGGCGGAGGCAGCCTCTGGAGGGGATGTGGGAGATCCACCGTCTCTCCCAGCAGCCTCGCCTTTCTGTCGCTGCCTCCCGAGAGCCCTCCGCAGTCACCGGCGGCACGGCCCACCCGCGGCCCCGCACACGGGGCGACCAGAGGCGCGGCAGCTGCCCGCCCGCGGCGGGCCGGACCGGGCGCCCCTTCCCCGCGGGACTCCCGGAGCCCGGCGCTAAGCACCACATAATAATAACGGGGGGGCGCGTAATGACCAATTAAAATAAAAAAAACACGGGGGGGGAGGGGGGGGGCTGTGCCCGGCGGGGCAGCAGGCTCCCGGGCGCGGCGTGCCGCCCAGCCCCCGCAGCGCGCTGCCCCGCGGCCGCTGCGCGCCGCCCCGCGGTACTCGCTCCGCCCGCCGGGGCGGTGCCACCTGCCCGCCCCGCGGCTGCGGGGGACCACGGGCGGGGGCGGGAGGGAAGGTCGCTGTGGGTGTTGGACAGCCGGGCTTTCATGCTTGCTGTATCCCGGGGGATTGGCGGTGGGTGGTTTTCTTTTTGGGGGGGGGGGCGTGGGTTTTTTTGTTGTTTGAATTTTGGGGGGATTTGGGGTTTTCCCCCCGCCCCCAATCGTTTCTGTTCTTATCTAGAGGGAGCAGCGGGTTTTTTACCTTTCAGCCGTGCCAGAGCAGCTTCGTCGCAGATCTCCCGAGCCAGCCCCTGTTCCTGCTGCGCTCAGTGGGATTTCACGGGTGTAGGGGAGGACAAGGTTGCAGGCCGGGATAATTTTTTGCAAAGTAAGCGGGTTCATAACGACATAAAATGCGTTTCCAAAGCTGTTGGGACACCTGCAGCCCTCCCTGTTTTGAGTGGGATCCCCCCGACCCCCGCAGGCGGCGGGAGGCTCGGATTGCCTTCCCGCGGTAGGTTTGGGAGATCTGAAGGTAGCGGGCCTCCCCCCGGCAGGGCAGAGGGCTCCCGGGGAGACACCGTGCAATATTACCCAGTCCGTCATCTTACATCGCACATTGCGGATCAAGTCACCGCGGAGGGGTCCGCCAGCGCCCGCTTCCCGAGCCAAGCGCAGCCGCCGCGCAGCAGGCGCGCAGCCCGCCGTCCTGCGCGCCCTCCGGGGGAATCACGGCGATTTGCCCGTGAGCGCTTCAAACGTGCACGCTCGGCTGGATTTATGGCTTGGTTGATGTTAGCCAACACTCTCTATTACTGCGCAGATAGGGCCAGAATAAAGTCGGAGCGGTTGTGCAAGCCGAGAAAGGAGGAGGCGCTGGAAACGTTACCAGCAAGCGGTGTGATCTCAGCGGAATATTTCTCACAGGCCAAACCGGGGGCGACCCGAGGCCAACAGCCGCTTGGAGGGGGAAGCCGGCTCCTCCGAGGGGCCGCGCCCGCCACGAAAGCGGATGGTGCCCCGGGGGGTGCAGGCGGCCCCGGGGGAGCGGCTGAGGGCCCCCGGCAGGGCCAGCGCGGAGGGAGGGGGAAGCTTGCATTGCCAGGTACCTCGCATGGCACCTGCACCCCTGGATGCTTTGGGGGCGGGTGTGTTTGGGGGGGTGTACATCTCCGCGAGGTGGAGGCAGCGCACGCTCTTCTTGCAGGACGGGAAGGAGAGGGTCTGCAGCGAAATGGGGAGGGGTCGGGCTTTGCTTGTCGCCGAGAGAAGGCAGCGACTTACGGAGAGCAGCCCAAAGGGCCGGGGAGCAGAGCCGCCCTTCTTCTGCCTTCCCCTTTGCCTCTCCCCAGAAACGCGCCGCTTCGGGCCGGCCAGCGCCTGGCGCCGCGGAGGCTGCGCGCCCGCGGAGGTTGCGCGCCCGCCGCCGGCCCGCCGTGTTTGCGCAGTTTACGGGAACACAACCGGACTGCAAAACAGATGCTCCGCAACCCATTAAAGTGGGCCACCTGTTTTTCACATCATGGCCCATCTCAAAGCCGGTTTTCTTCATTATATCCCTCCCGACAGATACCATGAAATACATCACTCATTTAGATATGGGAGCCGACCTCTGGAGGACGACTTGCGCGGAGCGCTTTGATGTTGAGAGACAGATTTCAAAAGACAGAAAGCCCCTTCCATGTTTCTAATTACCCCGCGCCCGGGGTCTGCCACTGATTAGGGCGGCGGTGCCGGGCGAGGCGGGCGGGCGGCCCGCGGGAGCGCAGCCGGGCGGCCCGGCCCGGCTGGGCGAGGAGGGGCTGCCGGCCTCCTTAAACCGCGCTGCCGGTAAAACCAACACGGGTGCATAAACGGAGCTAGCGACTGAAGTCAACAGCGAGCTGCGGCGAACGGCAAACAGCCCGTGCCGGCGTGAAAACGGGGCAAAAGCCTCTTCTGCATCCCCACCGGCACCCCCAGCCTCCCCGCCGCTGAAGGAGATTCAGGAGTGGACGATATTTGCTCCCGCAGCCAAGGCTCTTTTGCAAGACGGCGCGCTGAAAGCATTACAGACCTTGCTAACACTTCTGCTCACATGCGAGCCTTTTATCTCGGCAGCGCAGTTGGAAAAGCTGAATCACCGCGGAGAGAGTGAGGACTGAAGGGTGTTTTTTCATATGCAACAGGCTGCTCTTTATTTGATCTTCACAGTCCCTATTTCTATCAATATTCCTAAAGCTGAGGGATCAAACACGGAAAAATTAAAACCATGCTACCACGCTAAACAAGATTAAGATCGTGGCAATATATTGACTGCTCCTTGGGGAAATGATTTTGTTGCTGCAGGAGCCATGGCCGTCCTGGAGGCAAAGCTTGTGTTTCAGGAATGGGCGACGGGAAGGAGAGGTTTGGGAGTCTGCATCCGAACCCGGCCAGGAGCAATCCCAAGCGCCCGTGCTCCTCTCCCCCTCTGTGCTCCCAGCCTGGCTGCGTGGGCATCGCTGGTCTATGGAGTCAAGGAAATTTGCCAAGCTAAGCTCAACTATCCCTGTTTCTACACCCACGAGCAGGCATCTTCAAGCGAGTCCCACTGTTGGTCTCAAGGGATTTTGACTCCAGGCCCCAAAAAAGAAGTCCTGCATTTTCAAGCGTGGGTAGCTTCAAGATTTCACTTAAAAACCACAACTGGAAACATGTTTGTGGGAGCTGGAATCCTTCAGAGCTTCTGCTGGGGAAGTTTGTTCTTCCAGAAGTGTTCTGCGCTCACATCACTCCCCTTTGACGCTTAGGAGTTAATTTTTTTTTGAAGGGACTTCATAACCTTTTGAATTCCTGGCCACCTGTTCTGGCTGCTTGTGTGGAAGGAGAGCTTTTTTTGGAAAGCTCAGCCTCAGCCATGAGGCCAGAAGTCCCTTGAAAACGCGAGTCCATGTCCTGCATACCTTTTCACTGAGGGCTCCTCCAGGTCCAACCTCTCCGTCATTCCCTGCTTTGCCAAGGTCTTGTCAGCTTTCAGGGCAGGGTGGAAAGCTTCTCTTTCCTCAGGGATGTGGGGCCAGAGGTGGGCCCTTGCACGTATATATTTTGTAGCCTTTTGTAAGTTTTCTTACATGGCAAAATCTTTGTAGTGCTTTTTACTTTAAACAAGATCTCTTTTTTTTGATGTTGTTTCTTCCTTTTCTCTCAGGAAACCCACTCCCTTGTATATTTGAAGCAAGCTGAGATGCAGCCAATTGTATTAGTTCTGGCTGGAGCAAAAATGCATAATGAAACACTGGATGTGTGGTGCGAGTCCAAAATAAATGGTCACTAGCAGAGCCAGCAAAAAATCTGCAAGCACAGTCAATCTGCAAAAAAGGAAAAGCTTGGACTCTACCTGCAGTGCTCTGCATTTTTCTAAAGGGAAAAATTAACTTGGGGTTTAGAGGGCTTGGGAAGAGATGCTGGGATACCGTGCCTTTTTGATTACATTTGTGAATTGTGATGATTCTTCCATTTTTTTGTGCATACAGCATCTGTAAGTGGGAGAAGGTGTTTTATCTCCTAACCTGTATTCTCAAAGCACAGCAGTGTGGTTTTTATGTGCCAGATGTCAGTGTGCCCTGATTCTTCAGGCATTTGGGATTAAAGCTTGCCTGTATCAGAGAGGTGTTACAAGGATAACTCCATTAACGCGTGTGGAAATCTGGTACTGCAGCGATAAAGACCCTGTAAATATTTACACAGACAGGCAAGCTCATGGAAATTTTACATTATTAGCTTAACTTCATTACAAGGAAGTAGTTGAGAAAGTCAGCAGTATATTACATTCGCTTTTATTTTTAATTAAACATTGACAGCATATCTGGTGCTCCTTCAAGGCACAAGATTCAGAGAGTCGCTGCTCTAAATATTTTACAATCTGCAGGGAAATACCAAGTCTGAAGCACAGGAAAAAAGTAACATAGCCACTATAAGAATAAATCTTGCCAGTCAGACCTTTTACACTTTTAAGAGTTAATAAAATAGTGGGCAAAGAAGAACCAGAGGATATAATTTATTTGGACATTCAAAAGCCTTTTGATAAACACCCGTACAAGAAACTGTTAAGGAAACTTGGTAACCACAAAGTGAGAGGTAAAGTCCTGTCATGGATTAAAATCTGGTTATAAATGGGTATGGAATAAATGGCCAATTCTAGTAGGGAAAGAGATTAATAACGAGGTGCCCTAGAGAGCAGGACTCAGACCAATATTGTTTAATGCTTTATTAATAACCTGGGGGTGAATAGTGAAGTGGCAAAAGTTGATGTCAATAGAAAAGTACTTAGCTTAGGTCAGGAGCAACTTCAGAAGAATTTAATAAAATGGCAGGACCACGTGCAGAAGTATGAGGGCAGCTTGGAAAGTGCCTTCAAAACCTACAGCAGCGCTCCCGCTCCTCCTAGCACGCTGGGACTGGCAAAGGGACAGGGCCTGTCCCACGTCTCTACAAAGGTGATGGAAGGTCAGCTGAGGACAGGCAGATGTTTCCAAGCATCTCAAGTACTTTTTCACTCCTGGTTGCTGCCCAGCTCCCCTAGTTCGTTATGCCAGGAGGAAAGACTGAGCTCCCATATGGGAGGCCCCTCCACCAGTCTGTGAATAATAGCCCCATGAGCTCCTCCAGTAATTGTTTAAAGAAGCTGCTGTGAGTTCCCATGGCTGATTCTTCCCTGAGGACATGCCAAAGGCTCTAGGTCACCTCTCACAGGCATTTCAAAAATTACATGCTTGGTCCGATGAGAGTGACACGACAGCAAGCCTCAAGTCTGCTTAGTCTAAGAACATAAGCTCCTGGGTGCTGCCTGGCACCTGGAAAAACAAAACCTACCAGGACAGCTGGGGTGCAAATATCTATATGCAAATAGTAGTCACATCATCTAGTGCGTAACAGGGTGAAGGCACCGGCAGCTGCCCGAACTTACTGCCACTGAGTGTTTGGGTGAGTTGTTTAGGTGAGTTGTTTACTCTGGCTTTTTCTTCCCACTGATTTCACTTGCGGTGTGGCTGTGTCTTGCTAGACCTTGTTGATGCGGACTGCAGCATCATGACCTGGCGCAGGCCTGAATTCACATTGCAAGCTCTTTATTTAAGCCTGATATGCAGACGAATGTACTTAGCAGCAGTCTGGACAACATTTGATGGTATCTTTGTGTAATCTAATTGCTGCCAGTCCTCTGTTCCAACTGTTCTGTCTTCTCCACAGTGCCACCCAAACACAGCACAGGCTCCCATGGCTTTTGAAGGTAATGACATTCATGGAAATTCAAACGGCTGTTTTTCACAGGGATTTATTATTGTTTTGTTTTTACCCAGTGGGTCATTTCCAAGGATACTATGCTGGAAAAGAAAGCGACTCATAAAGAAAGATTTTTAAAAATCCTCTTGATATGACTTGCAAAGTATTTTGAAGTACCAGCCACAAAAGAAATTGTTTTTAAATCCCCTCTTTCATCTGATGATTTATATTACATTAGAAATGCCCCACGTCCCCAGCATCAGGACCCCAGAGTAGTAGGTGGGGTGCCAGTGCTGCTCACAGAGGACTCTGTTCCCAAAGGGAACTGGAAGGAGTCCCACCCCAGGTGAGAAGTGGGAAGTCCACAAGCACGCGGGAAATGATTTCTCTCTGATCCTGCAGCACCCAGGAGACAACCCAGGGCTCCCTCCCCTCAGTGAAGCACACCGCCTTGCCTTGTCCCCACGTTTGTAGTTCAATCCAAGCTCTTCATGGCTTGTGGGCACTCTTGGGATTCTTACTTTTACTTCTTTCTTTTTTTCATCATCTGAAATGAAAAACCATATACACATGCACATAATGGCCATTCAGCCTAATAAACAGTAACCTAATACTTTAATGCAGGGGGATGGGCTCCAGGTGTGAACAGGCTTCGTTTGTGGAGCTTTATAAATTGACATCAAATGAAGACCTGCTCAGAAGTGAAGGAACAGCTTCAGCAGCGCAGGGTCTAACCACCCAGCACGTGTAACCGGGGGTTCTGCCAAGGATCAGGTTGAAAAGGAGCAATTTTGCAGGCCAGGGGTGCATGCTGTATTTGCTGCTGAGCCTGAGGCGCGATTTGCTCTGGCCACGGTTCACTGAGTTATTATGGGAAGCAAAATGTTCAGGCAACATCATGGTAACATTTGCAATAAGTATGATACTACAGGAGCATAGTGCGCAGTCATGCAAATGTGAAGGTCACTGAATGGCTTGGGATTGATGGTTTAAAATTGGTACATTTTACCATTACCACCGTCACTTTTCTCCATAAGTACCATCCAAAGAAAAGCTTTGGGAGCTTGTTCTGAGGAATCAGGATAGGCCGGAGTCTGGGACAAACAGTGGCTCTGGGCAGCTGCAGCATTAAAGCAAGAAAGACTAAAACGCAAGTATTTGACTTCAAAATGCGGAGGCAGAGCCCTGGCCTTTCCCTGGAAGTGGCTGCCCTCTGCCTGCCTCGCTGCCCCCGGTGCGATGGGACATACGGCTGCCTCTGCTGTGTCTTTAGTGCTGCAGGCTCTGCTTGTGGTCTTCTTGTCTTTCCCATCTTCACCACTGAGCCTGCTTCTCCCAGCACACCCCCTTTTCCCTCCATGCGGCAAGCCCCTCCGGTCATCGCTTCTGTTCCTTCCTCCTTGCCAGCAGAGAAAACAGCACTTTCTCAACCCTGGCCTCCTTCTTCTCCAGGCTTTTGAGGGCTGCAGCGACTGGCTGCAGCGACCAAGCCACTTGAGCAGGGCAATGCTGATTCCTTTCCTCCTGACTCCCAGAACAATTAGGAAAGGCTGGCATTTTGTTAATCCAGGCATAATTAGTCACCACCAATGCTCCTCTGTTTCCACAATCCTGAAGAGCTTTAGGAGCTGTGAGCTTTTATACGTGATTGTAGAAGATACTGATGCAGATATTTTGCCAGGCCATAAAATCCTTTTTTTAGAGGGCTTAAACAATTTGGGATTAAAATCAGGACAGAAATACAAGGGCCAGGCTGGAGAGGTACAGAAGGAGGTTGTCTGATCTTCGTTGTTCCAGCAGCATAGAGTAATGGAAAGGATCAGGAGCAGAGTATTTTGTACTCAGAAGACGATTTCTTGCTATCTACCAGTTCACAAAGACATGGCAAAGAGGAAGACCTGGATCTGTAGTTCATTCCTGTGCCTTTGGTATCTATCTCCAAGGATGCTGGCAGTATAATCGCAGCAGTGTTTCTTAGAGATGGCAATGTGTTACTTTCTATGAGAGTATCCAAGACTGCGTCCAGGAAAGATGTCAGGTCGCTTTACAGCCTTTCGTTTGAACAGACAAGATGTTTGAATTGTTTCTCAGAGTCACTTAAAAAAAAAGGCATGTGAAAATGTCAGAGAATTTCCTCTTTCCCTTTCCCACCCAAATACAAAATCAAATAAAAGCAAACACATGGGACAAATACAAGAGCAGCCCCCTCTGCACGTATTCTCTGTGATACACAGGCTGTTTCCAGATGTATGGATTAGACCTCATCCAACTACTGCTTAAAGCTCAGCCTTAGCATATTGATTGAATACTCACCGAGTCAGAAACTTCTGGGAAAACTAATGCACTCGGTGGTCAGTCTCCCACTTTCTGCAGTGATACTGGTTGCTGTGTCTATTCTGTGACCCTGTTGCCATCTCTTCATTCCAGTTAGACCATTTTCAAGCTTGCTAAACTATAGATTTAAAGTTCCTGGAATGTAATTAAAAATGAAAAATAAAATATGTGATTTTTTTTGTCTTTTCCCTGAATGTTTTTTAATCAACTGTTGCTATAGTGTAGGAAATATATAGCCCTGACAGCATGAGCAGTGAAGTACACTCACGGTGAAAAAGCACAGCATCAACACTGCATCATGTATAAAAACACAACTGCATTGTGTGGGAAAAAAAAAAAACCACAAGTGTTTAAAAGCACTTCGGTATCTGCACTCGGAAACAGTTCGGGATTTTCACGTATCATGTGGATGAACATCTCACATAACTACTTTTGCTAATTGAATATTTGTGTGTGTGTGGTTGCACCCCAGATGAGAATTTTTCAGACATAAATACGCCTGCAGTAATAGTAAGTACATGGTCAATAGGGCATCGCTGTACTTGTGCAGGGCTCGTGCCCTAGGCTGTAGTTGTTATTACTGCCTGTATCAGAAACAGTGTGGCCAGCAGGAGTAGGGAAGTGATCATGCCCCTGTACTCGGCCCTGGTGAGGCCGCACCTCGAATACTGTGTTCAGTTTTGGGCCCCTCACTACAAGAAGGACGTTGAGGTGCTGGAGCGTGTCCAGAGAAGGGCAACGAGGCTGGTGAGGGGTCTGGAGAACAAGTCTGATGAGGAGCGGCTGAGGGAACTGGGGTTGTTTAGCCTGGAGAAAAGGAGGCTCAGGGGAGACCTCATCACTCTCTACAACTACCTGAAAGGAGGTGGTAGCGAGGTGGGTGTCGGTCTCTTCTCCCAAGTAACAAGCGATAGGACGAGAGGAAACGGCCTCAAGCTGCGCCAGGGGAGGTTTAGATTGGATGTGAGGAAAAATTTCTTTACTGAAAGAGTGGTGAAACATTGGAACAGGCTGCCCAGGGAAGTGGTGGAGTCCCCATCCCTGGAGGTATTTAAAAGACGAGTAGATGAGGCACTTAGGGACATGGTTTAGTGGGCATGGTGGTGTTGGGTTGATGGTTGGACTCGATGATCTTAGAGGTCTTTTCCAACCTCAATGATTCTATGATTCTATGATTCTACTGCCTAACATGGTGCTTAGTATTTTTGGTCCTGATTCCGATCCTAACGTGCCTCAGCACTGATCTCTTATTTTTGAGTAATATTGGAATGAACAAGACTAGACCAAGGTTCTTGTGGCTATAGATGTACAAGAGGCACCTCGGCTTTACAACAGCCAATTTTACAGTGCTGTGTCACTCACAGGATTTTTATCTTCACATTATGCACCAGAAGAGCCTGGGCATCCCAAGAGAGAGGACAGCCTACGAATGGGGGTCAGGAACACCATCGGGCTGAGAAAAGAGCTACTTAAGCTCATCAGCAAGTAGAGAGTGCAATATAGAGCGAGGTGCCTGGCTTAAGGCTGAAAGGTGATGCCTCTGCACTTGGGATTCAGACCCTGAAACACCCCTGGGCAGGTGGCTCCTGTGAAAGAGAGGAGACTGAGGCTCTGTACTGCTACCTCATTGTGTAACCTGGTGGTTAGGAGTGTCACCTGCCCTCCGGGAGACCGAGATACCTGAATCCCTGTACTGCCTGACCAGAGTTCATCCCTCACCCCTCACCTCTTGCTGGAGTACTCTGGCAGGAGAGTACAAGATAGGATTCCCTCCATCATGACTACTCAAATTGGGCTGTGTACTAAAAGCTATTAGAGAAATTATTCTGTTCTCTGGTGGTTTTTATCAGCTGCTGCATAAGAGAATTGAGAGTCAGTCTCTGGTTAAACGATGAACAGCAGAAGCAGAGACACGCAGCACACACACTTCCAGCAGCTGCGGCACGTTTAACTCTAAGAGCACAAAAGGTGGATTTAAGGGCCAGTCTGCTGACGTTGGCTTTAGAAGAGTAAATGCCCTGACTCACAGAAGCCCAGCGGCGCTCTGCGAGGCCGGCTGAGCCCCGAGGATGGTTGCAGAGTCAGGCCCTCTCCATGTGCTCACACCTGCACCTATGGGAACAGGAGCATCCCGCAGCCTCGGCTGGCAGAGACTGACCTGCCAACAGGGTTTGGGCACCTCTGGGTTAAGGGTCAGAAAGATTTCTGAGGATTTTTCAGGTTCTGAAGATTTCAGGTGCTTAGAGAGGCAGTTAATGACTACATCTCTCTGTGGAGGTGTTTTTCTCACCACATTTTGCAGATGCCTTATGGATGTACCCTCAGTCAAACGTGGTTACACTTTGCAGGGGGCTTTTTATTCCCACCTTTCTCTAAAGCATTGTAGATACCAGCCAATAAAGTCACCAGCGTTGTTTTGCAAGTAGAAAAACTGTATACTTGTGTAAAAAAGCCCTTTATTATTCATAAAATATTCCTTGATAATTTGGCTCTATTTATCCTGAGAATTAAAAAAAAAATGCTGTTATTCAGGAAAAAAACCCACTTAAAAATTGTTTTAGTCCTCAAATCTAGGTCAAAGACCGGAGCCACCTTTGAATCTAGCAAAGTCACGTTGAACTCAACTGCTTTTCCAGAAATGCTGAGAATTTTATATTCTTTGAGCACCCTGATGGGCTGAAAATATTCCTGAGAGATTGGTAGGCTCTCAGCTACTGCTCCAATTCATAGAAATTAAACCTTCCATCATCTGGTTTTTATATTGGGAAAATGTCGGCTATACTTCCTATCACGTATATTGTTGCTTCAATGCACTGAGCCTTCCATGAATTTCAAAACACATAACTCAGCTCTCAAGCATTTCTTTTGTAAATATTGATAATGGTTTCAAGTTCTTTATTAAATAACTTTTTAATGAGTTTGAGGACAAAGAACTATTTTTTCACAGTCTCACAAAGATAAGAATCATAACATATCTTTCTGTACCATGGAACACATGGTTCTCAATACCTCATTGTGCAGCATGGGTTTTCCTCACTTTTAAAAAGTTTACTTTAACAAAAAAAAAAAGCGCCCCACAATACCAAGAAATAAAATCTAAGCAAGCCATACTAAAACGTCCAAAATCGCATGCAAATGCTATGTGACAGCTTTGCAGGTCAGTGCGTGCTGGCATTTGGAGCAGCATTAGAAAGCTCCCTTTACCCCTTTAATCCGACAGCAAGAACTACAAAAAGCCACCGTCACTCCTTAATAAGGTTCAATGTATAAACCTCTCCTTGCTCAGCATTATTTATTGCCTGCATTTTTACCAGAAAGGATCCCTGTGTATACACTTAGGATCGAAGACAATAAAATATTACGGCGAGGTTCACCAGGGGAAGTTTCCAGGGAGAGGTTTTTTATCAGTTTACAGGCATGGTCAAAGTCTTGCAGGGGAGTTCCTCTTTGGAGCAGGCTGTAAACAATTTACATGGGGTAGGTAAGAGGAAGTCTTTAGGGTGCCTTGAAAAATATTAAGTTATAGAAGTTCTGACCTCTGTCTTCTAGACCTGGCCCAGAGGACTGATGTTTACTAGCAAGCATGCGGCTCTCTAGGAAACTGCATACTGTCAGTGGAAGTAGGTTTATTTTTTTAATACATTTCAATTAAAAGTTGGACTGGGTAGCAGCATACTAAATCAAATATGCTGTACAACTAATTTTCTCTATAAAACCCCAAATGTTTACCTTTGAACTTTTACCTTTGAAATGTTGCCTTCAGGCATATAGTGTTCCAGCCAGCTGTAGTTTAAACGCATGGTGCAGGTTCTGTAGCTTGCTTCTTCATTCAACACTCAAAATCGTTCATGTTTGCTAAGCGGAATTAAAAGCCGGCTAGGAACAGATTACTGGTCCCCTGATATTAGCCTTTCTTCTCACACATTCCCTTGAAGACTTTCAGGTCTAATAATAACATTTTCCCGTGCTGGTCCTATTGACAGCTTGAAACCTTAATGACGATCCATTTGAAATGTAAATACTTGGCCTTATTTGCATGTTTATTCAAGGGAATTTGTATTGAATCATTTAGCTGTGACTACAAACAGAAGTCAAGAGACAAACAAGGAAGTTTAGGTGATTTTAGATGGTGTTTTAGGCCTGGCCCACGGCAGGACATGTTGCCAAAATTGTGCTTTCCCAGAAGGCAAAGAGAGACATCTCAGCCTTTCCAGTCTCCACCTGCACAATTTTTCTCGTTAAAATTAAATACAAGGGCATGCATTGGCACTGCTGGTTGGTTGGCTTGTTTGTTTGGTTTGGTTTGGTTTCCTGCAGTCAGGATGGCAACAAAGCCACAGAACATCTCTATTAAACATGTAACCAAAAGATAAGGGTTGGGAAAGGAGCTGTTGTTGATTACTGGCTAGCGGGTTCTTATTTGCATCTAGTATTTTTATGATGCTGAGACGGCTGCAGTGTTTAGGATGTGTTAGGGCACCGAGATCATTCCAAAGGTATCTTTTTCAGCCGTTTCCAGTTAAGGAGTATATATTACTGAGTTGTGAATTAGAAGAACCATTCAATCTTCCATCTTTGTCATTGTGCCAACACACGGGAAATGACCTCGTCCGAAAAGCTGAGCACCTGCAACTCTCATTAAGATCCGTCTAATGTCACCCATTGCTTTTCAGGCTCCTAAAAGGGCCTCTTACAATCTACCTGCTTCAAATTCCCCGAGGATTTATTGGCTCAGAACACAGATTACTTGTCTTGGTATCAGGGATTTCCTTTCTTTTGAACAGGAACATAAAAACACAAAGAAAGTCTAAACTCAAGTAATGTAAAAATATTGTGTTTGATTCCAACCCATACATTCAAAGTTAGAGCTGAATGTCTGACTTAAACTTGAAATGCGATGCCTTGACTCTGCATATGATCTTACGGCATATAAAACGTTTGGAAGCCTTTGAAAAAACGGAAATATTGTAGGCTCTTATTATTATGCTTTCTTTAATGCATTTATAGTTGGCTCAATAGATCTTTACATTTATCAAGCTTGGGTAGCAAGTTGCAGGACTCATGAAATCTGTGTAGTTACTGATTGTAATGGTAGTACCGTCAAGTCTGTTGTGCACTTTACCGATGATGTGTCTTTAGGTGAGAGGATCCTCGCACATAAATGGTATAGTCCAAAAGCTTGATCCAAATCTTCCCAAAACTTTTCTGGTTTATTTCAGTGACATGCAGCACTGAAATTTATTTCAGTGATATGCAGGGCTAAAAGTTTAAAACGCTGAGGTCTCCTTTCTTAAGAGGTGAGCGGTAAAGTACAGGCACCTGCAACTTTACACTGGCCTGAAATTGCCCTACTTTCGCCCTTTTAAATTCAGACAAAGCAATAAAATTTAACGTATACATGCACTTACTGCATTAAAATTAATGGTTTCATTTCCAGACTGATTACTGACCATGAGCTTAAATGAAATTAGTTCTCCTAGAAGATGGCTAAGTACCCTTAGAAGTGAATACTGTTTTTTAGACATAGTTAAAATGCAGCATAGAGAGCAATGAAAATTTCATGCTCAACATGCTCAAATGCCTCAGTGATCTCAGTTTTTTTTGATAGGTCCTGACAAGAAATAATCTCCGAGCTCCATTCAACAGCTCACTCAAGTTTGAGTTAAAAGGAAAAAAAATATCGGTTGTCTTGAAAGGTTTAAATATAATCCCTTCTAATGATTTTTTTTTTCCATTGCTCTATGTTCACTTTTAATCCTATCAGAAGTCTCTGTAAGAACACCTAAACAACTTTATACATGACTTATTTTAAAGAAGAGACCGTACATTCATCGAGCATGTTCAGCAATGTTCTCCCAGGGGTGACTTTTGTATTACAAGAGTAAAACTTTAAAGCACATCATTAATTAGCAGTCAGAGCTGGCTGGATGTGAATGGAAGTGAAGAGCTTGCAATCAGACCAAATTAATACAGTCAGGTAGTTTGCAGAGCCTGCAACCTTACGGTTCCATTCAGCCAGATGCTGTGTGACTCCTGGAAGGGAACAGTCCCTATCCCACAAGTCTGTTATCAAAAAGAAAGCCTTTGCCATTCTGTGAAGCGATCTTCAAGGATTTTAAACGATCGAAAAGCTGATACTGTTACCCATACAAGTACTGATCAGCGGTTCACTCTTCAATCAGTTGACTTGAAATGCATGGAATTCCTTCAAGGCTGGAGTGTGTATCAAGGGGAACGAATGTGTTCTCAGGTAAGACTTTAATCGATGAGAAAAGGTATCTGAACTAGGAGATGACTGGAAAACACAGTGTCAAATAGCCTTGTACTGTAATTTCACTGCGACCCCATAAGCTCTGAAATCAAAGCTAGTTCCACTGAATGCTGTCTGTGCTCACAGTCCTATTCAAAAGTTGGCAAAGTACTATCTTCACAGCTAGTCACGGTGAACAGTTAAAGTATGATGGCATTGTGTTTATGCGTGGACTGTTTATTACACTTGCAGCACTTTCTAATATAGCAATCTTTCCTCGGTTTTGCGTTCATTACATGTGCTCATAATAGATGAGCGAAGTTGCAAAATGTGAGTTGTGTATCAAACTTTGCAGAAACATCAAGAATATAGGGGCTCTCCCTGTGCATCTTCTGTCTAACATGTTGATCGACATACATGCAGGCTACATATTTAGCAATCAACATCTAGCAGCCTTCACAAGTTTAGCAATCAACATCTGGAAAGTTGGCAGGACCAAGCTCGGGATTTGGATTACAGCTTTTTTCACAAGGTGTGCAATTGTCCTAGGCAAATAAAGCCCTTAAGCCCCATAAGGAGCTTTAGAGTATGCAATTACTTTAAAGGACAATCATTTAAAGGACACTGAAAGCCTCACAAAGTTTTACAGCCTATGTGGCAAGAACTTCTGGCTCTTAACTGCCAAACTCAAACCAATTATAACAGTTTGTCTCACGAGGAAAAAAATATCCTGATGGATGTTCCCAGTCCTACACAAAGTTCAGCAGTTGGGGATCTCTGGATGGAAGAGTACAGGTATTTTCCTTTAGTTCCTTCTATTAGTTACCTGCCAGGGAAAAAAGAGTTGTGCAGGTAAACCAACATTCCCCTTATATTCTCCCTGAATATGAGCTCCACAGTGGTGCCAGAGAACAGAAGTGTCTTTATATTACATTGCAACAATGGACATATTCCTGAACCTAATCACTGTACGTAAGAAAGGCAGCATTGTAGCTAGGACCCAGAGGGAAGAAGCCCACAAAGTTCTTTTGTAGGCTGTTTTCTTGTGGAAAGGATTCAAAAACGATGCTGCTGAGCAGCTGATGCCTTATTTACTTTCTTGTTTTTGTTTTAACCCAGACTGTCTTACGTAAAAGGAGACTCCAGCACACTCACCCAGCGCTTCTCGCCTGAGGCAATGAACCTAGCAATTTCATCTATCAGTTACACCGAACCACAGCACACTTTTCTAAGCTTAGCTTGTTATTGTCTTTCAGGCTGCAGAATAACCCAGGGCAATGGAACAGTTATTGGCACTATAAATGTTTTCAGACACTGAAGCTAGTAATATGCAACCTTATTTGAATTAAATTACCTCTTTAAGAGAGTCTGAAACCGGATGACTTCATATTATTCATTATGTTTAAGAAGGCGGTTTAGTGTGGCAAGTTAAAACCCATTAAATTGCTCTGTAGTTTTCTTGGCTGTGGTTGTTTTTCTTAAGTGAAAGTAATTAAACATAAATATTTACTAATATCCCAGGCTGTGAAACTCTATAGCCAGTAAGAGGAACAAGAACTGACCCAGCGTTGGCTTCCTATGTTAATACCCCATGCTGGCTGAAACTTGCTTGCTGACTTTTCCACAAACAGGGCTGGCCGATGTGAAGCTCTGGTGGGGAATTCGGAAGCTGAGCAGTTGAATTTATTTAAACAGGGGGAGGAAACCACTACTCAGATGTGATCTCTTTTTTATACGCAGGATTAATGCGATGGGCCGTAAGACACCACAAATAATTGGCTTTCTCCTTACTAATCCTGTCTAAAGACCTGCTCCAAAAATCTGTTGATGTCAATGGAAAAAGCCCCACTGAGTTGCGTGGGTCCAGCGTCACGACCCGACTTTCTCAAGCACTGTAAATAAGCACAGGCGAGCCCAGCCACAGAGGGAGCACTGCCTTCTCCTGCCCCAGCCACCCCATCTCACTGCTGCTAAACCATCTCCCTCTAGCCAGCACGAGTGTTGCTGTGGCCACGTGGGGAACCGATACCGGCAAATACTCAGCAGGGTTGGTGCTGCCAGGTTAGCTTAAGGTTTCTGTTGCTGTAAAGCAAAAGCTCCCCCTTGCCAAGCTACTGCTAAGCTGGTGAGCTGGCAGACGCTGGTAGAGGCAGCAAACTCCGTTAGTCTGAATAATATAAACTCCCAGTACGTATGTTCTTGAAGGGCCTGTCAGGATGCCAACGAATGGGTCCAGACTGGCCCAACATGCCCAGTGAACATCTCAGGGTTAATACTCCAGCTGAGACCTCTTCAGATCTGATTTCCAGGGGCAGGTATATGGGACTTAACCTTGAAATAGTACTCTCTACTCTCTCTTTATACTCCATTTGAAACTAAGGGGCCTCTTGTAACTCTCTAGGACTCCAAGGTAACAGAATTAAGCAGAGTTAAATTATTTATATGCTGTGGTACTTCACTAAGTTGATCTATGGACAGATTTTGCCCTTTCTACACAGACCAGGTCCGCTTGATGCCTATAGACCTCTCTTCCCTAGCAGCTGATAAAAGGACTCTCAGAAAAGACCCAAGTCCTCCCACGTTGTCAGAAAAACACAAATCTGCCTAGCTTGAGGAAGATATCAATTGCTGGCCCAGGGGCACTACTCCCAAAGTGAGGTACCGAGCACCGTGAAAAAGAGCAACAAAACCTTAAAGCAGATGGTGATTAGGGATGGACATATGCCTGATCCTCCGCCTCCTCCATACCTGCTGCTTTCTGTTGCGCGCGCGTGGCGGGACACGAGGGCAGTCGATGCCTCGCAGCATCAGGCTGGGGCAGCGCAGCCGTTGCAGAGCAGGGGGTGCGGGAGGGTTTCCCAGCCCCGAGGGTGGGTGCTCAACCCTCTGCCCCCAACACAGCACTTCCATCACCCGAGCTGCGGCAGGGCGCCCCGGGGCCACAGCGGCACCCCTCAACTGAGGGCCCGGTCAAGCAACATTATTAAAAATATCATGAAGCTCTAAACCCAAGCAGCTCAGCTGGAACAGGTGTCAGGCAGCGGGAAAGCTTGAGTTACACGGACAGGGGAGGTTTATTAGCAAACTCTTTGGTTGAGCTTTTACCCAGAGATCTTGTTGCCGCATGTTTAATACTGCTGATGTGGCTGTGCTTTTCTAAGGCGAATGAGGAACACTGAGTTGTTACATTCGTATTTGCCATCCACATCCACCCAAAACAGACCACGGAAGGTTTGCCTGACAGGGCGCTCAGTGTGCAGGAGGAGAAGAGGATTAGAATAAGAGTAATTAATTTGTGGAGTGACTTTTTTTTGTCCTGTGAAGTAACAGCCCCGTAAACTATCTCCCCTGTCCAGCAAGGAGATGTCGCGTGAAGAGTGGTGCTGCAGTCTTCCCCCCTCGCCGCTGACCCCTCAGAAGACACACTCCAAGTCACCCCTGCACTAGTATTTCTTTGCATCTCCTGCCAAGCAGGGTGGCAGTTCACGCAAAGCATGCTGTTAAGACACATGATGTATTTCAGTCATGGTTAAGTACAAAACCTTCTGCCAAGAACGAGCTTGTTAAAAGCTGCTTTAGTGAGAAAGATGAAATACTAAGCTGCCGGCCTTTACAAGACAATAGTTCATAGGAGCTGAAATTCAGACGTTTTCCTTTGGAATAAGCTGGTTGGATCATTTCGGTCTTTTGGGGGTATAAAGCGCAAAGAAACTGCCAAAATGATTAAACCATTGAGTTATATATGTGGCTGGGAAGCAATCTGTGTGTTCTGCTGGAAGAGATTACCCCACGCGTGCTCCCAGCTCTGCCCTGCCAGCCAGGCACCCGCAGCTCCAGGCCTTCCTCCTCGTCGGCGTCTCACGGGCCGTTCACTGATGCACAGCGTTGGCTCGTGGTGGGTAAAGCCTAGCTTAACCCAGGACCCCCGCTCTCTTTGGCAGCACTGTAGTGAGGGGCTAATTTTTCTGCCAATAAGGATTGACAGTAAAAGAGGACATCTGGCATTTGCTGAGGCTGTTGGGTATATAGGAAGAAAATCTGTTGAAACTGCATTTACTGAATGAACAAGCCCTTATCTAATTTATAAATCAGTCAGCCAGAGTGGCCTTCAGCCATATTACCCCAGGCTGAATTTTTGACAGATTTTTTTTCAACGATTCAGTACGATTTGATCAGATTGATACCTTGAAGGCAAACTGCCAACAAAAATTGAGGTCTGAAAGTGATAATTCAGTAGATGGCATGTTTTTATCCAAGGTATTACTAAGCGAATACCGAGAGCCAGGCTTAGTACTTTTATTTGAAATCTGGAAGGCAGCTTTCCATAGTCTGAGAGTGTAGTCATCTCCTTTCGGCACACAGAGCACTCCTGGAGTCCGAGATGCTTCATTTAGGAGTATGCTCAAATCTTAACCCTTCCTATTCGTACCGGAGAAAGCTGGAAGTGGAGCAACCTCTGGCCGGTTCTCAGACCCGGGGAGCGAGCCTGCAGTTGCCCTAAAGCTGTCAGTGAGCGTGGGGACAGGGCAAGCCTCGCATGGGGCTGGGCTCCGCACCAGAGTTTCTGTGCCAGCGCAGTATTGCCGAGCAAGCCCCGGCTCGCTGCATGCTGGCTTGCAGGTAGCACTGAGAGCAGGGGCCCAGCCACAGCCCGTGTGAACTGCTGTGGCATTGCTGGACAGAACAGAGATAAAATCTCTGCTAAGTCTGAGAAAGCTTTCATGCATTTATGTCCCGGGTGCATTTGGTTCCTAGTGCTGCATAACAGAGAGCGAAGCCACTGTTCCCCCCCCCCCCCATTTTCTTGTCCAAAGGCTCTAACAAACCCTTGCTAGATGTTGTAGCAAAGCTGATGCCAGCAAATTTGATAATTTCTGTACCTTCGGGGATTCTTCTACAAATTTATCCTTTTATTCTAATTGCTGTGGGTATTCCGCTTCACAATGTAATTCAATCAAGCAAATCAAGAAGAAAGATGAAAAGGATAAAAGTTTTTCCATTGCATTTAATTGGGAGTTTCCCCACAACCTGTGTGGCAATAATAGGCTTAGAGTCTTATTTGTACAGTAATGTTTGATTTACTTGTTTCTCCCCTTCTTCCTTTCTCTTCCCATGGTGGCACATTATTGTTTCAAACCGCTGGTCTTTGCTGTGGTCTCTTGTTTCCCACAACTTGCATTGCTGGGATGTTTACTTCCTGGATTTAATTCTAATTTAGCTACTACACTAATCCTTAAATAAATCTTTTTCAGTTCAACTCTTTCCCTTAACCCTATACACCAATGTTTACACTAATTTAAATAGGCAGGATATTAGATTAAAGTTAATTGAGGGAGTCAACATACTAATCCAGTTTCTACAGGTTTACACCCCTGAAGAAAATATTAAGAGCAGCCCTATAAATTCCCCTTTCTCATAGTTAGAGTGAGGGAGAATACATTTGGAGAGTGGCCCACTATTAGGTTTTGGAAACCCAAGTCATTTGTATCGTGTGTTTCTCAAATCATCACACATAATGTAAGACAACACATACAGCTAAGCTGAATTCTCTCGCTTTCCTATTTCAAGGCTGACAGCTCAGGAAAGCCGTCTGAACATAGCTGAAGAAACTACAGGTTTCCACGAGAGCAAATGACAACATATTATCAAAGTGTAACAATCCATACAGTATTTCCAAACAGTACAACTAAAATGAAAAAAAAACCACACCAAAACCCAACAACTCGAATTACATGTTTTGGATGTTATGGTTTTTTAAAGAGGCAAAACTGAATTTTTAAAACAGCTAATCTAGTAGTCCAACTTCCAGCTCACAAGTTATTTACACCAATATCTGTTGGTGCAAATTTTCACCTGTAATTATGTGCAAGTATAACCTAAAGCATATAAGCATCTAAAAGCCAATACAATGACATCTACATGATAAAAACATCATCAGATTTAATACAGACCAAAAAAACCAAAACATCACCCCAACATTTAAATAATTCTGTTCCGTAGCCTTTTTTTGACTAAAGGTAAGTTTATCCGTCTTCTGGGTGTGCTGCAAGTTCTAGTTATTTTCTTGCATTGGGAGGGAATGGAAGGCTGTGATGGGAACGTTTTTGCTGGTTGTTATTTTTTTGTGATTTAACATTGGCACTGAGATAGCAACTTCAGGTAATAATTTCATTGTGTGCTGTATTCCACAGGCATATAAGAAAACGGCTTATGAGTATTACTGCAGCTGTGTATTTCGTTTCTGTCTTTAAGAGAGTTACAAAAATGCCTAGCAATGGAGAGGATGCAGAGCTACACGTAAAATATAGTTAATTCTACTCTACAAATCAATACCTATGAAATGTCTCCTTTTGAAAAATCAGAATCCACTTTTGACTACAACAGTGTGGAGTTCCCGGAGCCGAAAGCCACACAGAGTCACATCCCTCTCCTTTTAAACTGCAAACGCCTACCTTTCTTTCATGTCCCCCTGTAAGCAGTTCGGTGCTGACTTACACCAATTAATAACGTGACCCGGGGTGAAAATCAGCAGCGAATGGCAGCAAATCAAATTCTGAACTCCTCCTATCAATCGCTTGTCCATAGCCCATGCACATATTTATGTAATAAATTCACTCACTGTACTACGCCGAATCCTGTTAAACCCTGAACGCTCTGGGGCAGAAGTTGTAGCTTTTCCTTGCCAGGTAGGTGTTTACGAGCCTGGTAGCACCAGAAGCGTTTCTGGAGCCCACAAACATAATTTAGCTGCAGTAATGTGAAATTACTGAGCCGGTCTCGTGCCGACATGTGTTACACGCAATTGTAAAAAGGAAAAAAATTTTAACAGCTTAGCCACAAAGGAATGTTTATATCTGATTACACTAACTGCTAATTTAATGGTAGTTAATCAGTGGCATGTAATACAAGCCGAGCAGCCCAATGGATTTATTGATGAATGGCATTTAAAGAAGTTGTTAGAAAACCGGTGCAGTTGTTACATTAAAGCAGCAGGCGCAGAGCCCGATCGAACAGTAGCACGTTTGCTAAGGGCAAATTTCTGCTTCAGCTCACAGTGCTTCAAATCCTGAGTCGCTCCAGGTTTACACTGAACCAATAGGCCAGTGTCTGAGCTGCAGGCCCAATCCTGCACAGCGCAGGAGAGATCCCCTGAGGTTGATACCAGTAAGCGCCAGATTGCTGGGACGGGCTCTGAGTTTCAGAGAAAAGCAGGCACCCTCCCGGAGCCTGTGTGCTGCTCCTACCTGCCTTCAGCCACAGGAACAAAAAATACCACGAACAGCAAGTCACCAGGGCTGCAACTTGAGGCTTAAATACTGGAGTGAGATTTTTATTCTTCCTTTTTGAGGTGTGCCTGTGCCGCTTCACACCAGCTATAGGTATATAAGCTGCAAGGGGCACATTTCTTCCCCGCTGAAGTCAGCGGGGGCTGAGAAATGGATGCAGCCCCGGTGCGAATGCAGCACTGGCAGCTGCACAACAGCATCACTTCCCAGTGTGTGAGCCTGCCTACGCCTGGGCTGAGGGGGGGCTGATTTAGGGGAGAGGGAAAGAAAGGTACAGCCACCTTATCCCCTCTGGTGGGTATTGATTTGCCTGGATGCACACTCTTCACCTCCCCAAACCTGACCCGTACAGCTGCCACGTACCACGCAGCTTGTTTTCCTTAGTATGAAATATGAGCAAAGGGAGTCTGCGAAGCAGCGCTGGAAGCAGATTCCCACACAGTGCATCCATGCCCGAGATTAAAAAGCAGAGAAGAGCTTTTTAAAGAAGATCAGACTGAACCTTCTTACTCACGGAGGCTTCTCTGAGTGACCACTGCTCCCTGCTCCTCCCAAAGCGCTGCAGCATCCAGCTATCCAGCCTCAGCCTTCTGACCCTTCGGCCAGCTGAAATCATCGGGAGTTTTTACTCCTGACTTGGCTGGGATGAGGCCAGCTGCCAAGTGAGAGGCATCTGTAAAGGAGTAAAAAGTTGAAAATTATGTCAGTTATTTATTAATGGGAGACAGTTTACTGAATGCTGCCAAAATTTAAGAGCTTCCGTTTCTTTGCGAGCTTCAGTTCCTTCTTGTGCAACTGTCAGGAATGTGTCCAACATTGCCTATTTCACAAACGATTTTCTTTTATCATTTAACTGGAAGATTTCAAAGGCACAAGCTGGTGAGTTTTTAGGCTATTAGCAATGGCCACAAGAAGAGCAGGTAAAGAAAAAAAATACTGCACTTGGAGAGACCTGCCAAATGAAGTGCCTTGTGACCCAGCGCTACAGGGTGTTGGAGAAAAGCTCACTTGAAACATAAAACCCAGTCAAAACCTTGATACTGTATTAAATTCACCCTGATGATGATATTGCAGGGAAAACAGAAAAACTAGCATGGCAGTAATTTCTTGTTCAGAATTAAGTGTAAGCCAACCCTTAGGGGAGGCAGTTCATTAAATCACCTCTCGGCTTGAGGGCAAGCGTGGCGAGCCTCAATAGGCTTCCAGTTCCTGATGGAAATAATAAGCTATGCTAAACCAGTTGCACCCTCCTGGAGCAATTTGTTTATGAATAAGATCTACCACGAACATTATAACTCATGTTTGATCCTGCATGACACGGGTATAGAAACGCACATCTGAAAGTAAAAAAAACCAAGACAGGAGACACAGGGGAATTAGATCTGTCAGCCACGGGAGCTTGGCTGGGGAGTTTCCAGATGACCCTTCCATGGTAGCAGGACTGGGCACATGAAGTAGTTGATGGGGCTTATTAGTAAGAAAGACTTGCAAATTCTGCATGCATCCTCACAAACCTCATTTGCCACTACCTTACTTGGTAGCCCCAGTGAAGCTGGTGCACGCAGGCACGTGGGCACTCGCAAAGGCTGGGAGAGGTGGGATGGGATTCCTCTGCCTTTGCCCTAGTCACTGAGAAGTCAGATATCCAATACAAACTACTCATCTAGGCTTCCTCTGTAATCAATAGTCCATAGATGAGGTGGGATGAGACACTGCTCAGATGCTTTTTGCCCATTTCTGTGTGTAGTTGGAAGAATCACCCCTGGGAGATGCCTCTTCTCTTCATCAGCTGTTAAGGACGCAGAGCTGACTAGCTTCAGCTCACTTAGCTGAGTAGCAGTAGGTGAAATAATCCCCTTTTGGATGGGCATTGCTCAACCTTGTGCCCTTTCTCATTGCATTTCTCCCTAGGGTCACAGCTGGGAAAGCACACAGGCAGCTGCAGGCCCAGAATCAAAAGAAAGTCAAAATGCATTTGGAGTTAAATGTCAAATGCAAACAAAACTGCTGAGGTGTGCAAAAAAAAAATATAGATCTGAAGGTTTAGGTATCAAGCTTGCATTTTCCAGAAACAATGAGATATTTCTAATCTCTTGGGATCCAGACTTACCCAGCACAGGGCTAAGGTCCCCAGCAGCATCAGGACAGTCAGCACCTTTCTTGACGGGTTTGCTGGGACCAGCAAGATAAGCAAGTTAAAGACAGGCTTTCTCCCTTGTCTTCCCTCCAACTGGCAGCACCCTTCCTGGGAAAGTGCAGGAGCCAAGGAGGAACGCCATGGTGGTCAGTGGGGAGCTGGGGCCCAAGACATCCTTTGTTTTGGGATGAATCCCATAGGGATGGACCCTGGCAGCTCAGATCAGCAGGGGGTTGCTGAGAGCAGCAGGACAGAAACCCATCTTCTCCCACAGCCTTACAGGAACCCACTGATCTGTGGCCAAGAAGCTTTTTAGTAGCATTGCAAATGTTTATCAATGTCATGAAGGATGCAAATAGCATTGCTCATCCAGGGCGGGAGACCCGAGCTCTGTACATAGCTGTCAGAGCAACCCATGAAGTCATTTAGAAGAGAAACACTTGAATTAAATTAAACATAGGAGTCTTTGCATTTGTGGAGCTGGAACCAGCTACACCATGAGCTAAGTGCACTGCAAACCTGCGTTTGCAGCTGAAATAGAGACCGAGAAGTGCTTACAAATGGGTCTTCTGCATCCCCTGTAGATGGAGACAAACATCAACTCGGACAGTTCACTTTCTTCTCGGCTCTTCCCCAGTGTTTGCCATTCATGTTGTGCTGGGCTAATTCGCCATGCTGTATATTTTTGAACGGACCATTAAAGAGTTATGGTGCTGGTCACTTCTCAGGGAAGAGGGAATACTCCGTACATAGGAGGGTTTGTTGCTTGTTTATTTCCAGAGCCGATTTTTTATTTCTTTCCAGCTCTGCAGATATAAGAGAGCAGCAGTGGTAGACACAGACCGTGCTGTGGAATTTGTTGCTGGTCTGGTATAAACAGCCCGTCCTGTGTATTGACCTAGTGTAAACAGCCAGTAGCCTATATAAACAACCAGCAGTTGAGCTCAGGCTAAATGAAGCCCCGAAGTACGTTTGAGCAGCAAGAAATCAAACGTCAATACATATATTTCCAACTTGTAAACTGTTGTTTCTCTGCCTGCCAGAAAGAATTCTCTTTTTTGCAAATTTCTTGGAAGTTTGACATTGCACAGTTTGCAGTTTCCTCAAAGAGTGGGGTGCCAGGGGACATTGCTGCTGTCTCACAGCCCTCCCTGCGCCCTTGGCCAAGCATCTCCCGAAATCAGGCTGCCAGGGGAAGGAGCAGCACAGCAGCAGGGGCCCAAGGAGCCTCAGGAGGGGCGAGTTCAGCCCCAACATCCCAAAGGGGATCCTGTGAGTTTCAAAACTTCCCACTGGAAAAAATTGTCAAACTGATTTGTCAGACATTTGCATCTATGATTATCCATATTGTCGTCATCTTTAAAAACTGGACTGTCCTGAACAGTTGTCTCATTTCTTAGAAAACTCTTCTTTATTTGGGGTAGAAGTCTATGAGAAAACAGCAGGCTTTCAAAATTATGCCTTGTCTTTTTTTTTTTTCTCTTTTGAGATACAGCTATCTCTTTGAAAAATCTTAGCCATTCTTAAAGAAATATATGAAATGTTCTTTAAAATTCAGTTCACAGATCAAGATCAATCTTTACTATAGATTTGACTACGTGGCTATTTCACTGCTTTACTCAGCAGAAAATACTGACCTGAGCTTGAATTAAATGGAAATGGTGAAAGAGAAGGGAGGGGGCGCAAAGGGCAAACGGATAGAAAAGAGGGACCCTCGTATAGCTATACTTAGTAACAGCAGGGAAAAAAAAATAAATAGATGCAGTTATTTCGGGTGGCTGAGAGAAACTACAGAAAGAAAACAAGCCTTTTATCTTGAAATAATCCATATGACTTCAGCCCACCTTGGCAGATAGCTGTTTGCTCTCTGAGGAGAAAGGAACCAGATGGTTCTCATTTCTAATGGCTGCGTATCTACATGACGAGCACCATCTCAGAGGTAAGTACTAACTGCTGGAAGCTTCACTGGCATGTGTGGGGGCGAACGATTAAGAGAACATGAACATTTTCTTGTCTTCCCCCCGCCCCCAAACCAGTCTGGGATAGGAAACACCCTCCCAGCAAGGGCTGCACGTCAGACACCCAGGCTGCATCTGCACCTTCATGGGGTGAATGGAGGACTCTGGTTTGGTGTCAGTTCAGCACTTTTCACTAACTAAATTCATTGCAAGCGTACAGAGATGGTCCAAAGACGAGCTGTCTAGTGTAACCATGCCTCTTGCAAGACTGTTGACTTTTTGCATCCATACCAAGAGTAAAAATCAGACAGAATTCAGCCTGAGGTGAACCCTGCTGGGGCATAATGCATTAGGTTTCTGTACTGCTGAACCATGTAATGAATCCCAGGGTTGGTGCTAATGCAAAACTAGTGGTGATGTGCTAAATGGTTTAACTGCTCATAAAATGGTGGCTAACCACCTGTCCAGTTATTATTGGGCAGAGGAAGTTTACCAGTAGTAATAAAACCATACTATATTAAATTACAGTGGCAAGCTCTAAGCAAAAGGAGAAAATAAAATGAAAAGTTAATTGAAATAGTTATGTTACAAATAAGGAGTCTGAGGGGAAAGCAGGCTGAAGTCTTCCTCTTACTGTCCTGAAGGAAACAGGTTCCCATTCAGAAGAAGGTTTTGCAGCAGAAGTGACACTTCACACTATTTTAAAGCTATCTTGAGCTCTGTTTAACTATCCATAGGAATTGACTGGAGTGAACATTAAGAATCCACTTACCCTGAAGCCTATCAGGATAGCTGCACCATTCAACCCTGCTTGGGGCAGTAACCATATTTTCATTACAAAAACAAGATTTTGCTTCAAATTGCTGTGCTGTGTGAAAGAAATGATCTGGGTGGCTTTTGAGAATGGAAATCTGTGTCCATCCTACTTTAGTTACATTTTCACAAAATGAAAAGTAAAATGCACTGTTAAAATAAGGTTCCTTGAATATTAAATAAAAATGGGGGGGGGGGGGGGGGAAGGAAGAGATGCCTTAGCAAATATGAAACCTCACAGGCAGAATGGTTACTACCAGAGCAAGACCTAGAAATAATAAGCTAAGTTTGAATTTTTAGGACTGACTGAAAAATTAAGATAGAAACATTACTACTTTCTATTGTGGACTATCCAGTACTTCCTGTATCAGCACCCAGTACCATTCCCCCAGGTACTCAGAAAAAGAAAGTTGTGTATATTTATGAGATTCTGTGGTCTCCTGCATCACTCTCTATGTACCAGCTTACCCTGATATCATAAGAAATGTCATATACTGAACTGCAAGGTCATCAGTCATTAAGAGAACTTCATATAACTTCATTGCTTAATCCTTTACCCCTCCGTATTTCTTAAACTGCAGGTGAGGACCACCAATAGACTCAAATGTACCCACAAAGGTTCAGAAGCATCTTACAGTTTATGTAAGGCTATACTTTTCTAAAAGTACTAGTTATGATTAAGACCCTTCATTATTATGAAATTTAAGAAGAAAAAATTTAATTTATATAAATTCTTACTGTCAACAGCTCAGCTCCTCGAGGTCAGAAAAATGAGAAATTCGGCATCGCTGCAAATACTTACACTAACTAACCAGGGCATGACTACTCATCTTTAACCACTAGTAAATCCCAGCTCCTTGAGGACTCTGCAGTGGGTGTATAAATTCAGATCTGTTAATTACAGCTGCTTTCTATTTCCTCTACAGCACTAAAGATAGCAAGCTCCTGGCAGACAGTAATGACGAGGGTCACCTGAGAAGAGGTGTGCTCCTAATAGGTCACACTTGCAAAAAAATTTAGAAAAACTCATCAACAACATAATTCTGAAGAAAATCTGAAAACCTGCATGTTTTTTCTAATAATAATATTATCTGGTGTGTGTATATATATAAAAAAAGATTATTCTCTCTCCTTACACAATTTGCTCTCATTAAAATTGGCCTTTGATGAGTTCTTTGCCAAAGCTTGGAAATCTCGAGTAAGGCCTTCCAGACTTGGGAGGGGAGCAAGCAAATGGTGTTTCACTCTTCTCTTTTTATAGGGCACCATGGTCACCGTCACCTCCATGCTGAGGTTGTCCTCCCCCGCAGGTGATACGCTGCTCTCTGCAGTTGCTGTAGGAACAGGCACTCCAGTGCCAGCTGGGTCGGGATCCTGAGCACTAACATCCCTCACCAAGCTGGCACTGCAAATAATTACTTGCAAGCACAACAGAGCTGCTTAAAGCTGCTTTTATCATATTCTTGACTTTATGGCAAGGGTTTTTTTAACCTAGAATTTCCAGAGGAAGTCTTCAGCAGCATCCTAAATTAAAAATAAGTGGATATGGAAGCGATATAGCTATTTTAAAAGGAATGTTGGTGGTGTAATTATCATTTGTTCAAAGGATGAAGGCACTTTTCTGTCACAGGAATACAGATTTCAGCCAAGCACAACAGTCTTTAAGATTTTCCATGGATTAATTCAATCCTTTAAAGGTATCAGACGAGCAGGGCCACAGCTAAATATATGTTGTATCAATATTAACTGTGCAACTGAAAAATTTTAAGTAAACAGCCTGGAATTACCTACTTTTACAACTCACATGTTACAGAAAGCCAGCATGACACTGCTTCTGAGTTTTAAACCACGGGTAGCCTTTGGGGACTGTTTCAGGCTGCAGTGAAGCTTTCTAACACACGCAGATGTCTTCCCACACAGGAGCAAAGTAGCGGGGTGGCTGGGGAAGGGCAGCCTTGCCCTGTGCCCCGCTTGGCAAGGGCACATCTGAGGGTGCCTGCATTGCTCGGGGGAAGGGGCTGGGGACCGAGCTCAGCCCTGGTCCTGGCTTGCCCGCACTGCCTCACTGCTGGCTTTTCTCTGGCTGTTTGAGGGGCTCCAGCTGGTGTTTGCCCAGGCAGCCCGGTCGTGGAAAGGCAGCTCTGAGCCGTGGGGACCCGAGCCGGTGTGCGCCATGCTCATGCGGGACAGGGGTTTGACCCCAAACCTCCTAGTAGCACAGGCATGGCTGGCTGAGACCCCAACCAGGGCAACATGTAGCAACAAACAAGAAATTATCGTGTGTAAAGATAATCTTAACATTGGCTTCTTCTAGGTTGGTGGGCTTTCGTGCATGGGTTACTAAATCTCAGTGCTCACCTCAGGAAGGCCAGTGTTTTGGCATTGCCAAACAGAGACGCTAAGGCTTATAGAAGCAGTCTGTCCAAGCTGCACTGTGGGCTGAGGTGGTGGTAGGTCTCAAGCGTCCTCAGGATCTGACAACATATGCATCGCCGTACTTCTACTCATTAATTCTCATTGTTGTAATAAATTCACAAATTAAAAATATTGCAATGATTAAGGAATGCATTCCGTTAGAAACATAGGGGTTTGAAGATTTGCATCTCCATCTTCAGGAATCAGCTTTGTGTTCTTTTGCATTCATGATTCCAACAGCTTTAGCGTGATGGACGTGCAGCAGAATGTAATTTAAAAGGAGAGGCTAAGTAGTGTGAAATCAGGAATAACTGAAATTAAAACTTGACTAGAAAAGCAAAACTTTCATAATTAAACTTGCTTCAGTATGATGGATGTTTTAGATTTGCATAGACAGCTCTGTGAGCATACATCTGGGTAATACCAAACTACTGTCCAGAAAACATGTCAGATGCTTTAGATTAGGGATTATATTTTTAGTCTTTCTTTAGTTCCCTTGTTATACATATCATTTCAAAGCAGTTGATTTGCCAGTTGCCATAAACCCTGTTTAAATATTCTGCATGTCTAACAATATCATCAAAGGAAAGCTGAGTCCTGAAAACCACCCTGGCCCAGTGTGACCTTTTTCCTCTGGAGAGCCCGTAACTGCTGCTCTCACGGCAGCAGCACCCGGCTCCATAGTGGACTCTGCAGAGCAGTTGTATTTCTAACAGTTCAGATGGTTCAGATCTGGTCATGTATCTATTGTTTCAGAGGTTTCAATGACAGATCCAAATCTTAGAATTCTATACCGAACATGATGCTTATCATACAGCAAAGGAATAGAGACTCTTGTTTATTATTAATAGCAGCCCATATAAACACCAGCGAAGTCCAGTCAGAGATGCTGCTCCCCACCCAGCATTGCTGTAGATTACATTTGGCTGCTGCTTTTTACATTACCATTATTCATAGTCCTTCATTTCGCTTGGTTGTGGATGACAGGCAGAAATGGACAATGCACGAGGGTTTGGAGTGTGGATTTTAAAACATGTGGGAAGAATAGAAATGATATATCTATGGATGCTCCCTCAGAGGGTCTCGGCTCTAACACTACAAAAGAGGGACTCTGAGCAGTGTGTCTTTTCTGGCAAGGAGGCTGAGGGAAGCAGAAATTAGAGCACCCAGTTTATACTCTTGGAGACTTGGCAGATTTTCACTTGGCGGACACTTGGGGCATTGATATGAGTCTGGCCAATGTTACCTGCCTGGCTGGGTCTTCTGCCTTCAGTGCAAGGAAGTAAAGATATATTTTGATCTAAAGATATATGCGCATATGCATTTATACATACACATACATATGACTAATCCATGGTTTTCCTTGTATACAAAATACTGGTTTTCAAGCCTAAGCTTGACCCCTTTTACTAGGCCCTCTACTCCATCTTCTGAGGAGCCTCTGAAACAGTTTTCTTCAAAGGACATCATCTGAATTTGTACATATTTATGTCCCTCAATGTGTATATAAATTTATATGTCTGTCTCTCTCTCCCCCCGTATATATATTTAAAAGGTCTTAAGTACTTCTTGTCAGCTCTTTAGCTGATGTGCACCACCAGCACAGGCAGTGGAAATAAATTCATAATACCTCATAAGGATCAGACTGTTAAATATGTAGCTATATGTAGCTAATTCATCTTACTGAATTTTATTTTTATAGGCCACCTATCACCTAATGATGATATATCTGAATAGATATAATGCTTTGAGATAATAAGGCTAAGCTACCACACTGAGGAATGCAGTATAAATCTAGATGGGTAGAAAAAATAGAATGGGATTAGTGATGTTTTACAGCTCATGGAAGACAGGAAAATATACATCAGTAACTTCCAAAAAAGTTGTACAAAGTTCCAGGTTCAAAACCTGGTATTCTTGCTCAATTGCCTGTCTCCTTTCAGCCTTTCTATTTATAAATGTTATTGTTGTGTTTGTCTTCATTAGTCCCTTTTGAGAATAATCTTTAAAAGGTCAGTGCATTCATATGATATTAATACAGTATGTTTAAAAACATTTAATATTCTGCTACCCATAGGAATAGGTCATTCTGATGGGTAAACATTTCAAGCAAAGCAGGTAAATTAGATTTTGCTGAGCTGGCAAGATGCAGCCGAAAATCGGATGTTTTGGGAGACAGGCTCATTGAAGATTTTGTACCTTAAAATTCGTTTTATTTTTAGCCTGTGATTTGATTACACTGTTGTATACCAATTATTCCAGAAGTTAATGAGCTGTGTAATTTCCCATAAAACAACAACCTCATGCAAAATGTGTTAGTAAAGGCAACAATATAATTGGGGAAAAAGATTTTTTTCTTCCTTTTTTTTCTCCATAAAATAAACAAAAGGAAATTATTTCAAAGCACTTTTTTGAAATTATGTATAGTTAATAATTAACTATGCAAAACTGCTCAGCATGAGATAGATTCTCTAAGGAACGGTAGAGTGAGGAGGAAAAAAGTCCTCAAAGTTAAACAGAGAGTGAATTACATCCAGCAAAAGCTGTGGCCCAGGCTCCAAGGACTCTCCCAGGAAGAGCGGGATGCTGTGTAAAAATGCTTTCTGTCTTCTCCCATGACCTTTCAGGCAGCAGGTCTCTGACAGCTGCAGCTCCTTCCTTTCTCTGAAAAGGAGCTACCATCTTCCCTACGTGACAGATCCAGACTGGAGTCCATCTGGTTGCTGCAAGACATGCTTTTGCCGTGCCCAAGGTGAAATAAAGTGCATCTGGGAGTACATTTCCCCAAACTTCCTCCTACCATGGGCGGCTCTGCACCTGCTGCCAGCTGCTGTGGAGTACGTACCATGAACGGTGCCTGCACCCTGGCCCAGCAGCACTGGAAACAGACCACTCGACATTTGTTCAGAGTACCTTACTGCGTATCTGGACATTTTTAAGGTAGTAAATTATACCCATCGTTGCCGTAGAGAAAAATCACCAGCTTTCTTCTCTGGATAACTTATGGGAAGGGGCTTGAGCTGAAGATGCTCAGATGAACAGAATGCCCGGAGCAGAGAAAAGATAATTTTTCCCATTCAAATGGCACAGACCAAAATACTCTCTCAAACACCTCATTATTCCTATTAAGGTACCAGTTTGATTTGAAACATCTGTGGGTTCTTGAGACCTGACTGAACCTGACATTCTCAACCTTTGGCAACTGTATTACGCCTGGCATGCATTTGTGCGTATGTGTGCCTCGGGGGAAAGGCAAGGAAGGGCTGAACGTGTTCTGGTAAAGTGGGATCCCTCTCCAAACTCCTTCTGGGTGTAGGGTACCAGCAACATCCCAGTCCTTCTGTCTGTGGACAGTCCTGATGTCCACACAGAGTAGGACTTGGTCCACAATAAGTTTGAAGAACCCATGTTATACCTCCAAAAGGATTTCCATAGAGATCATTTCTACCATTTCACCCAAAAGGGGCTACTGCCTTCCTTTACCACTGCTGGATGACAGATCCAGGCTGAAGCCCATCTGGCTGCTGCAAAACCAGGTTCCTGCATTTCGTTCCCAAACAAAGCAGGTATCTTATCTACCTGCAGCATCCTTCTCTTCCAAGATCCTGAAGATTTTGACTACAAGCAGAAAGAAAAAAACAAAAACCCCCACAAACATGAATTAACAACAAAAAAAGGAAAAAAACTTCTTTCAGACACAACTATAATTTAAAGCCCTACAAAATGAAGGCATTTTGGAATAACTAACTGGACTTGTCTCTGGTTAGCATAAAGGCATGCCTACTACTAGGTCTTTGTCTAGAAATCCTTGAGGAGGAAAAGATATATTCTCAACAAAATAAAATGTTGTCAGCTCTTTAAGCCTTAGTGGGAACTGAAAATGTCAAGCTTATACCTGTTAGGCATCATTTAAATTGAAATATGGACCTTCTTCAGTCTTCAAAGTAATGCACTTCAGGTGATAATGATGGATTAACGTTGAGAAAAAATGACCTAGCAGCCTGTTAGTTACTTTTTTCAATTGAGTGGGAGCACACCAAATTTTTCATCGATCTGCCAATTGGAGACAGCTGAGAAATGACGACTGCGCTTACTACAGGCTTCGTACATAAATATTCACTGATGAGCACATTAAAATATGGGAAAGCAGAGGAACAGTTTGTTCAAATTCTGCTGCGTTTAGACTCGTGTTCAAACAGCTATATATTTCTAAACAGTGAGGGTTTACAAGTTCAAAGAGCTGCCCCCTTCACAGTCAAGTTTCTTATAAGTTTCTTACAACATCACACAAATGCATTTTACAAGGCAACTCCGTTACTCACAAGATTAATTCAGTGCCCTTTAAACTGTGGAAGTCGTATTCAAATGTGGTTTAGATTAAAGTGATTTAGCGTTATTCCAACATCCAACAACATGAATGTATGTTTTCAATGGATGAATCTGAAATCAGCTGTTCTGCATTGTTAAGCCTCTTACAACAAGCTGTTTGGATTGCTGGCTGCTCAGCACCCCAAAGGGACAGATTAATCTCTGAACTCTGTGGCTGACTCCGTTTTAGAGTTCTCAAGCGTCTGCTGTTCATCTGGGCAGCCCTCAGACAAATAAGACAATTTACAGGAATCAATAACAAGCAATTCCAGACAGTGGTGAATTGAAGATAGCTCTCGCCCTAGGCAGATGCAGAGATGATAGCTTGCACCCTTTGCTTCGTAAAACCCACCCTTGAGGTTGTCAGGGTAATCCTCCCTGAGCAGGGAAGAGTCATCTGGAGTACCGAGGACACAGAGTCTCACCAAAGTAATGAGGATTTTGCCCGAAACATGGCACATGCCGTACAACCCAAAGTGATGCTGTCAAGAGCACGGTCGCTTGGGAGCGTAGCAAAGAGCCCATGAATGCACGCTGTGATACACCCCAGCAGCAGCAGCAAGAACATAGACACAATGGCAAACCCTTCATAATGTTGTTAGTCATAAGTAATAAAGTAGGAACAAAAGGGGGTTTCTTTCTGA
This sequence comes from Aptenodytes patagonicus, assembly GCF_965638725.1. NCBI lineage: Eukaryota > Metazoa > Chordata > Aves > Sphenisciformes > Spheniscidae > Aptenodytes > Aptenodytes patagonicus. Next base: position 104,346,567 of record NC_134951.1, read on the forward strand.
AGGGAACAGTTAGCTTTTTCACTTCAGAGACCAGAGAGAGACGACTTTTGTTACCTGGAGCACCGAAATGTGCAGGAAATGGGGCTCCGTGGATCACTCAGGCGTTAAACCTGTGAACCTGAGATCTCTTCCAGAGAGACAAGTAAAAAGCACGAGAAAATAAATGTAATTCAATAACTGTTCAGAAGAGAAAAGCTTTGCCTCTGCTCATCAGTAAAACCTAACAGTAATAGCAGGTGCATGAAAAGCAAATCCACCACACGCATAAATGTGAAGCAGGGACACCTTACTGACATATTTGGGTCAAAATATGGGAGAGGGAGCCCTTTAGATCATTAGCAAACAAATTCACCAATCTGTTGATAGATAAATAGTTTGAATTCAAGCTGGTTGTTGTTTTGGGGACTCCTATTACCTGCTGTCATCGGCTACTGAGATGAATTCCTATTTATTAGTGCAAATGTGAACCACAGAGTTGCTCACTGCAGTTCCTGCGGGTCAGCATGCACATCAGTTTGAGAATGGAGGATTTTGCCAGCAGGATCTTCCAGCACTGCGTACATCACCGCTTTGAGGGGTCCTGCCAGCATTCATGGTCCTCTGGGTGCCTCACCCAGCTTTTTGAGAGCTCTGAAAAATGGAGGCAACAGATAAATCATGAGCTAGAAAATAGACAGGAGATCCACGGTGGCTACAATAGCTCAAAGAACCACTGAGGTTACAGGGCAAATAAGCAGTCTTTCTTTTTTGAGTACCTATTAGCACAGATGACATTAAACGTGACTGGTAAGAAACAGCTTCCCTGGATGCGAGAGTAAGGGGTTTCCAGTGGGTAAGTCAGCGATTGCACTGCTCTTCTTCTGAACCTGGTCTTTCACCTGCCTGCTGGTGCTTCACACAGATTCTCTCACTGCAGACATGGGAGATGGGCACAAGGCTGACACAGCCAGGCAAAGGCGCTGGTGCTCTGATGGAGCCTGTGGTGAAACTCAGAGGCAAGGTACCTGGTGCACTGAAGCAGGTGGAGACACGCTACATGATCCAACACAAGGATTCTTTCTGTAGACCTAGTCTGGCCTTTTAATGCTCTAGTTAATAATTAATGACAAACACGTTTCTAGTGAATAATACAGAGTGAATAGAAAATAAAGGCCAGCGGTAATGAAGCAATGAATGTGACTTCTTATCAGACAGAGGGGGAAGTTTGGTACTCTGTCCTTTACTGCAATTTTACCCAAGTGTTGTGTTTTTTCCTGTCGAATGAATGATTTCAAATCAAGCTAAGGGGAAAATACTCAAGCCACAGACAGGGCCCCCAGGATCTCTTTTTGATTTCTCGCAAGTGCCCTTTGAAACAGAGTTTCAAATTCTAATAACCCAGTGTTTGTAGGAGAGCCAGGATGAGGAACGGACAGGATTATTTGCAGATTATGGAATTTCTTTGGGATGGTAAAAATCTTATCCCACAGCCCTGCATATCTGCATAGGACATCCTAATCATTAGTCCTTTAAGCTGCCTTGTACCCATGCTGAGATTTCTGCTACATCCAGTTATGACAAGGCCTTGTCATGCCTAGGTGACAAGGCATGATGTTGGCATGACTTAACATGTAGATAACCCCATTGCTATTTTCGTATCGGGAATCCGGCCAGGGACTCTCTGGGGAAGAACAAATCTTTCCTTGTATTCAGTGGCTGAAACCTGGTCCTTGCTGTCTGCATAGCAGGTCCCAAAACCCCCAGCAGGGCCATGGTGACACCACACCAGAAGAGTCCCAGCATGTTGGCTGGGCAAAGCCAGTGTCAAAACTCCAATGGAGGCGAGAGCCTACAGGAGAGACATGTAGGTCAGGCAAGGAGCACAAATTATGGGCCTCATCAGAGAGGTGGTGTAGTGGTGATGGAAAGATCAATGCCTGAGTTACGAGAAGAGAAGGGCTTTTTCTAGGAGCTGCACCAGTTTAGAGAGCACTCCCAGTGCTCTGCTCACGCTGGTGGCTGCCTTGGCAGGAAAACACGTGTGGCTCCACCTCAGTCCTGGGGGAGGAGTGAGGCCACTGCGAAGTTTTTGGCTCCTTCCCTCCATGGCATGCCTGGCTAGGAGGACTTCTCCCTTTGCCTTGCAGTGCTTATCCCAGTGGGAGACTAATGAGCCCCAGCTGCGGTACCCAGAATGGCTCATTTTGGTCACCAGCTGCCGTACCTGAGGTGTTAGTGCTGGTCTTGGCATCTGACCTCAGTAGAGGTCAGCTTGAATGCAGTTGTGAAAACTGTT